>NW_024884697.1:27121174-27431571 GCF_019232065.1 Centrocercus urophasianus | reverse complement strand
ATTTTATGTCTTAAAATATTTTTAAGTTCATTAAAAAAAATATATTCCTGGTGCAGCCACATCTGCTCATAACAGCACTTTTATAGAACCGCTTCAATTAGAGCTGGCTCTCAATGAGCCTCATCTAGGCTGTGCTGCATGAAGCAATAAACAAGGCACTGAAAGCACATGGAGAGCTGCAGCTTCACGCTGCCACCAGCCCCCACTGTCGTATTTCCTCTCCTCTCATCTCCTCTTTCTAACATAAGCAAAGCTGTAAATGTTTTAGGGCTGTGTGATAGTCCCTGAGAAAAACAGAGAGCATATGTAGTGTATTTTCACGTGGAAAAAAAAAAGAGGAGATCCTAATTTCTAAATTGTGCCTTCTGTCCAAAGTATACCCTTGACGCTAACTCGGCTGTGATGCAAATCACTTTACACAGATTACTCAGCCATAGATGATACTAAGGTACCATCAGAAGGGTATTAGTCAACAGTTTCTCATGAAGTCCAATTACATGTTTTCTATATAATTCCCTGACTACCCACTAAAATTTTGCTGATATTAGCCCATCCAAAAGGCATTTCAGGGACCGAGAGCACAGATAATATCCATTACAAAACCATTCTATGGTTTCTGTCAAATCTAAGTTAAATGCACAGTAGAGACTACTGTGGCTACAAAACTGCAGATTCAGGATATATATGAAACAAAGACACTAAGTCAATGCACTATTCTTTTCACACTGAGAGAAATTCAAACATGCGAAGACCAAACAGAAAAGAATGCATTCATTGGCATAACACCACCCCAACCCCAAACGCTACTGGGACAGAACTGTAAGCACCTGTCTGTCCCACAGACACCACTGGTATTACCTGGCTTTTCTCAAATTGCTCATGCAAATACAAAATATCACATCTACTGAATTTTTAATTGAGAGAATAGGTGATAAGTTTGGGAAGCAAATCCTATCCCTTTCTCTCTTCCCAGCCAGATTTTTGGGATGTTCCCCTTCTGAAGGCATTTAAACGGCTTGATGATTGAAAGCATAAGTAATGGCTACAAAGCCCTTCACCTGTAGGTCATAGGTTTGAATTCAACCCCAGCTGATCATGATGGAAAATTATTATGATGAGACAGCTGTTCAATGGCCTATCTGAAACATGCTGGTAGTCTCAGTCCAGTTCCTACTGGGCAGGTGTTTGTATTAATAAAACCACACCACTTAATTCAATGGCCTTGGTGGTAGTGTCAGAAAGGGGGCCAAGGACAGACAGACTCGTGGACTAGGTTCATTTTCCTGACAGAGAACCAACCTTTGCCTGCATGAGGTTGATGCATAATGATGAGTAGCAGTGGGAAACACAAGCTGTCACTGGCTTTACTAAACATACTTTAGAGACAAAAAAAAAGAGTTCTCCATATTGCCATAAAAACTTCAATCAACTATTCCTTCAAGATTTGATTATTTTTAAGAATTTCTTATTTCATTTGAGTTTGCATACCATGACAAAACATATAGAAGACTTCAAAGTGGAAGCAAGCCTCATAAAGAATTCCAAGACCAAAAATTGCTGAGGTGTGGGGGCTAAAGATGTATGTTTTGTTTCTTTGTATTATCCTCATACACTCTTTCTCAAAAGAAAGGACTGAAACATTTGGAGAAGAGCAAATCCTGTGATTCAGGTTATCAGCATAAGCATATTTCTTTGTGGGGTCTCTGGGAAACATTCGTTAATTCATTGATTTATGTTACAAAAGCTGTCTAAGAGAGTACAACAAAAACTTAATGAAACCAAACAAGCACCAGCCTTAGCCATAATCAGCGCTGGCACCTCTCAGTCAGTGCTGGAAAGAAGGGGATCAACTCCCATAGTTTAAGCTATGAGTAAAAGAAAAGCAGTAAGCTGCTCATTCAGGAGTTGACTGGCAGCAGAAAAACTCCTTGAAATATTTACAGATTCTGTGATATTTGCCCTTTGGGTTCATACGGCAGGGTTCACTGTTCAATAATGTTCCACTTTTTTGATGATGGGTCCAGCCATTTTCATGGGCCAAAGCAAACTAGGAAGTCATTACTGAAGCAAGCTTGGAGAGAGAAACACTAACTATCCTGGTTTGAAAACTTTTTAAGAGTTTTGAAAGAAAATAGCAATTTGATTATGTTTTTTCAATTAAGAAGACAAAAATGTATCTATAGAACAACTTTCAAAAGGGAGATTGTGTTCCAGAAGCTGTAAGAGGAAAAAAAAAAAGCTTCATTGAGGAGACAAGTGCTAAGGAATATCCCTTTTTCACTCGACTGAAAGCGATTGCATTTGATTATGACACTGCAAATTGAATGAAAAAAGTGAAGGGCTATTTCACTCAAATGCTTCTATTTTAAAATCCTGATTAAAGTCTTAGTACAGTGCAATACTGTACAAACACACTTGTTTAAAGATAACAGTACTCAAACTTATTTTGCTATGGGCAGTAAGCTAAGAAAACAAAAAGAATACATTTACTTGCTGGGCAGATTTCTCTTATAAGACAAATAGCAAATTCAATCTGCTGTTAAAAAAAATTACTCCATTCTAAAAGCAATTAACAAGGGCATTTTCCCCCTAGCTTGACTTGTCAATCCTATTAGACCAAATTCTAATTAAGGGTAGCTATTTTATATGCCAAATGAAAATAATTTAGTGCCAGTTAATGAATACTGGCTTATAACTGATTAGTCACTTTGATTCGGGCTTGTTACAGTGGTCGAAATTACCTTTAAAAGACACAGTAGGATCAGCAGTGATTTTCACACATTTGTTAAACAAACAATTTTCCTTTGTGACCAAGTTAAGCTATGGAAATACCTGAAAACATGAAAAAGACAGGTGTAACAGTTTGTAAGTAGCTTGGAAAATATTAACTACTCCAAATAATAATAATAATATCTAATAATAATAATAATATCTAACTATTGAGAATGGGTATATTTTCCCCACATCACATCTGCAACAAGTAGACTGACTAATGAAGTCCAAGCCCCTCTGGACCCTTTCCAAAAGCTCCACATTGTTCCTGTATTGGAGACTCCAGACCTGCATGCAGTACTGCAGATGGGGCCTCATAAGGGCAGAGTAGGGGACAATCACTTCCTGTCCCTGTTTGCCACCTCTTTTCTGATGGAGCCCAGGATACCATTTGCTTTCCAAGCTGCAAGAGCACACTGCTGGCTCATGTTCAGTTTGCCATCCACCAGGACTCCCAGGTCCTTCTCCACAGAGCTATTCTCAAGGAGTTCTTCTCCCAGTCTATATACATATCTGGAGTTACTTCCACCCAACTTCAAAACCTTGTGCTTTGCTATGTCGAACCTCATTAGGTTCACACAGGTCCACCTTTCAAGTTTCTTGAGGTCCCTCTGAATGGCATCCCTTCCTTCTAACATGTCAGCTGCACCCCTCACTTGGTGTTATCAGAAGACTTGCTGAGGGTGCACTCCAGCCTGTCATCAATGTCACTGATGAAGATGCTGAAGAGTACCGGTCCCAAGACAGACCTGTGGGGAACACCACTCATCACCATCACCACCACATGGACATAATGCCTTTCAACACAACTTTCTGTCTATGGCCTTCCAACCAAATAGTCCTCCCCTCAAATCTGTATCTCTCTAACTTAGATAGAAGGATGCGGTGGGGTACCATGTTAAAAGCCTTGCACAAATCCAGGTAGATGACACCGGTCACCTTCCCTTTGTCTACCAATGTGGTCACTCCATTACAGAAGGCCATGAGATCGGTCAGACACAACCTACCCTTGGTAAAGCCATGCTGGCTGGCTCAGACTATCTGCTCACCCCTCATGTGCCTTAACATGTCTTCTAGGAGGATCTGTTCCATGATCTTCCCAGGCACAAATGTGAGGCTCACCGGAGAAGGAGCCACTTGAACTGTTCAGAAGGCACCCCAGGGCAGTTTGCATTTGGTATGCCAAGACACTGCAGTACGTGAAGCAGAAATTTTATTTACAACCTTTTGAATGACTGTACAGTTGTATAGGTTTTAGCATTTCTCTACAATGATTTAAAAATATTTAATGCTTTCCCATCAAAATATCTAGAGTACTTTCTAACAACTGAGTTCTGTTTTTATGGCACCTTACCTTGTCTTCTCATGTGGACATAGGTACCCAAACCTATTAATTATTATCAGCTTCAGAAAAAGTAAATTGAAAAACAAAGAATTCAAGATTGAACTGAACATCTCATCACCAGAAGAAGCCAGATTTATGACCAGTTTCACTCACACGAAGCAGATGTGCCTCTTCATATATTTCACCACAGCACCAAAATCACACAAAGTAGCTCTTCTCAGACTAGAAAAGCCCAAGAGACTTGTGTAGATGATAATAATCCAGAGTAAAAGCAGTAATAAGAATGCAACAAAAGCAAACAAAAGAAGTGGAGAATTCAGGCATGACAAAAGAATCACTTTTTGGATACCAGAAAGCTAATTTTTTGTCAAAAATCTAAGACAAGTATTCAGAAATACACTTTAATTTTCTTAAGCATTTGACCAGTTCCTCCTGAACTTCTCACATAAAGTGCCTAACTGATTTTCAATCTAGATTAAAATATTAGTTGTTTAAAAAAATACAGTGGTAAATCAGTGGACAACATTCCAATATTTCTTTAAGCAGCAAATTTATATTCTACCTAAAACAAATCAGCGTTCACTCCTGTCCCCTCTCTGCAATGATTTAAAGCAGCTGCAGTATTGATATTTTATAATATTTAGACTTGACATTGAAAAAACACATACTCTACACTTATTGACAGACTGTGGCTCAGGATACCTAATTTAAAGCAAGTCACATTGATGAAAGGATTTTGCTGGCCTCTGTATTGCACTTTTTTATATTCACCTACACTTTTAGTTTATATGGAGTCGTGGTCATCAGTGAAAATTAATGAAGGGATAACAGAATTAAAAAAAAAAAAACACACCTGGATATCCTCTGTATTCGATTTATGTGCAAGTTTCACCTTGACTTCAAATAGCAAATAAAAATCCAGATCCTTAAAAAGGATCCTTCTAGAATTCAGAACTGTATTCATGTAAAGTGTGGTAAATAGCTTCTGTTATTGAATCTATATCTACAACTATCACCATAAAATGCTTCACATTTCAGTTGTACCTAGTTCCCTGAGATCCAAGTGTGCCACTGTAGCACACAGCTGTGTCCCCGGTGCAGGAGTGTGCCCCTTGTCCTCATACCTGTTAGAAACTGCCATCTCATGTGCTACATACAGCCTGTTCACATGCAGAAAGCAAAGAAGTTTGCTATCTTCATCAGGATATTTCCTAAGCAGCAGCATTCAATTTCAGTTGCAGAAACAGACACAGATATTTCTGGTTTAAAACTGTGCAGCAACTCCATTGCTCTTTAATTTTGCATAGTCCCCCTGAAGCACTTTGCTGCTGAATAGCCTTTAATATGATTTGAAGCAAATACCACTCCAGGGCTTTCTCATCTTCATCACTTGTTTGTTTTGACCTTGACATTTATTCAATTAGAACTGATTTGCCAATCATGCACAACCCTTCTTAAAGTCCATTTCCATACACCAGTGAATGGCCCATTCAGTTAGCAATGATCTTTCAGCATGCCCAAAATAAAAACGTACAAACCCAGAAGCATACAAAATAGCCAAGGTACCCATCACAAGGAATCTGCTACTTCTTTTCCTATCATTGCTCTCAGTAAATGGAAATGAAGTGGATCTATAAAACATCTTTTGGCAAATAATCAGCTCCAACATGGTCTCTCTGTCAGATTAATCAGTTCCTTGAAATCTGCGTCAGCGGAGGCATGCCTCGAGTTGGCTGAGGCAGGATCCGTCCCTGATTATCATGTCAACTCCTTCACAGCTGGAGAACAGAGGAGAGCACGCTGTCCCTATCACATGTCTGTCACACGCTCAGTTTGGGGAGAGAAGGACTTGTTAAGATTGTCAAGTACCATTCACGAATTTATGCCTGTGGAGTTGTTCCTCCTGGAAGAGAACCAAATAATTCATACTTTTTGAAAATTGCTTATGACAGCTTTTCAGTCTGCTTCAGGCTGGCTCTCAGTGATGATTTGTATTTTCATATACTCCTCATAGATTAAGAAATTTACACCTGTCAGGTCCTGACAGAGTGTCTCCGTCTTCAACCTTTTCAGGGAAAATTCTTTGCTTGCAGACATTATCCAAATAAGTTTCTATCAGAAGTCTGGGTGACATAACAGGTGGAGGTGCAAGAAATATGTGGCAGACAAGCAGTGAATTTTAATGAGAGACAGGGGCTTCTGTGCCAGCATGAAAGGGATGGAAATTACAGTACTGATCCCAGGCACTTTAAACTGCATATGAAGCCCATGGGTAATTGTTAGGAGAAGACATAAATGCTGGGTTGTGAAACTTTCTTTACTGCCCAGGTTGACATCAGACTTATTTCTGTTTAGAAATCATGCTTGGTGTCAAAGCAGCTCAGCTGACAAAGTCCTCATAAATAAAGAGAAAGTGGTTGTTCCCACTGGTATGTTTGTTTATAACATTGCAAAAGTTTTTCCTCCAGCCAAAGCAGAGGGGTGCAGAGCAGGCAGCGGGTGCAGAGGGACTCCTGGGCATGGAATTCTAGGCATTCAGTCAATCCAGACCTGAAGCTCCTTGAAAGGCTGACACCCAGGAAGATGCTCATTGCTTATCATGTGGGCTGGGGCATTCTGCTCTGGCTAGACCTGCTGAAGCAGTGGGTGGACCCAGAGGTCCCTGCCAACCTCATCCAGTCTGTGATTCTGTGACTCTCTGAAGTAACATGATGATAAAACTAGGTATTCTGGTGAGGAAAAAAAATATTGGCAGTTTTGCCAGCTCAGACAGTGGGCTGGCCACGGGATGCAACATCATGCTCATGTGGCTGCACGTCCTTCCCTTTGCCTCCTCCTCCCTCCAGTCCCAGCAGATTTCACCGTGCCTGATATACTTTGTTTTTATAAGGCAGACTGAATTTGCCTGCAATGTGGAACATCATGAGTGAGAAGCCAGGGAGACACCCTTGAAAAGCAGCACAGGGAGGAGGTTGCATCACCTCCTGCATCAGAAAAGTAGCATGTGAGGCCTTGGTGCAGCCATGTCTCCATGTCTGGGGCTACAACTAAAAGAATCTGGGGCAGTAGCATGGGGAAAGACATTGAGTAGCCCACAGAGGTTTGTTTTGCATCACTGCTGTGAATGATACCTGAATGAAGGGCTACAGAAAAAGATGACCAGGGAGGCCCCACTTCTTCCCTTGCCCTTTGGCATCAGAAGGAAGCAGCAAGCAATAACAGTATTTTTATGCTCCATTCAGCAGCAGGCAAAAGACTGAGTGTCCCTAACACATTCTTCCTTCCCTGCAAAAGGATCTACTTGGCAAAGGAGAAAGCAATGTGGGGCAGCACCATGCATCTCCAGGCCTACTCCCTAAAAGAGCAACTGTTTGAATTCTAGTGTTTTGAGGCAAGTTATTTCACATGCTTCCCTGCTGTAACTAACCACATAGCACCGCTGGGCAGTAATGCTTAATTACCATTGCTGTTACAATTTAAGAAATGGATGGATTACTAACGCTAAAAAAACACAATTTGGTAACTATAAATTAATGTTATTCAAATTAACTTTTGTTCATAAAGAGGGCTTTTAATGTCACTTATCCATTCAATGTTTACTGCCCCTGTTTTGTGACTGATGTGAGAACTGCTGAATTATTGGATTTCTTTGATGTTTTAAAATTCTTTATTACTTGATACCTTCTCCCTTTAACAATCATGTCAAGTTCTTCCAAATAAAGAGCTCTGTTAAAAGAAAAGACCCAATTAACCACTCAACAGATTAATTTTCCTTCTTACGTAATTCTCACTGTGAGCCTCTCTTCTCCCTTTGATTGCAGGAGGAATAAAACCTCTGATATGTATATTAGCTCTTGAACCTCTTTCTTTTGCTCAGGCAAGATGTGTAAGTTTGCTTATTTCCATCAAGTTTTAAAGGTAAAGGTAGCTGTGACATACATGTACACACTGTTGGAGCTTGAGGAGGCACTCACTTGCTAGGAAGTTCCTGAAAAGGTCACTTCAGTCCTAGAGGCGGTGAAGTCAACCCCATTAATGGCATAGTCAGGCGCTTTTGGCATTATCTTTCCCAAAAGGCCATTTTAAGGTTCAGGCTACTAAATAAAGACTTCAGCTTTATTCCATTCAGAAATCCTTAACAAATTTACCACATTTAGATAGTCTTCCTATAAAAATGCTATTACCTGATTTTTTTTTTTTTTACCTGATTGGGACAGTTAAACTATTTCACAAGATAAAAAAGGAAGTATTTCTTTCAGGTTTACTTTTTCAATGAGAAAGTTCTTATAATAGCAATCTTCTCCTTAAGAGATGGCACCTGCCAAGCACTGATACGGAGGATTATATGTATATGAAAACATACACAAGCATGAAATGATGTCATCCTGTATCAAGTGACTGTAATTAATTTCATTAAAAAATCAAAAAATATTTGTAAGTGGAGACAGACTTACTATTCAAATAGACAGCAGTCTGTTAGCAATGGCACAGCTGATGAACACCTGCTCTAATTCTATATACGACATGATGCCCAATTGTTTTGTCATTCTTTCTTATCTAGAGGAGCTTTATTACAAGATTGGAGGAAGTGCAGACATAAAGACTGGGAAGAAGAGGAGGAAATCATCTGCCTGACCCTCTTAAGCTGAGGCAAAAGAAGCTGGAACCTTCTCTGCTTTTGACATTGGTATGAAACAACTCTGAAAAATATCTTAAAACTGGCCTGAACATGATCAAATCTCAGCAATGAAAAAAAGCTTGGTGAAGACAAAAAGGCTGTTTTATATATTATATTATTACTACTATTTGAAGTGACATTTTTTACTTGTATCAAGAAAACGAACGAAACTCCTTGTTAATGAGTAGACAGTACTACATCAGGGAAAGTTCCAAACAACACTGAAGAAAAAAAAACATGAAAGAAAATTGAGTGAAATTAAAAATATGGGTAAAATAAAGAAAGAGAATAGATGCAGCTACATCAAGTCTATCTGAGAGAATCAAAGGAAAGAGCCAAGTGAATGGAAATGTGTGAGACTTCTGACAGTTGAAGTGAATGGTGCAGATGAAGTGATGGTGACTTCGAGCAGCAAATTGAGTATACTTGTAATATGATATAGATGCAAAAATTAATGTTTGTCTCTGTTAGTGAATGACAGGTGTGCATTCACATAATAGCAAGTTCCACTCCTTTTAATAAACTGATCTAATATCCTCCAGTTTCAGACACTGAAAATTTTGATAGCAAATCTTGATTTCTGAATAGAGGAGGTGAGCTTCTTGTCTCCTCCCATAATGCTAAAGCCAAACTCTAACACACAGCTTTTTCAGCACTGCTGGTCTGGAACAGCTGTAGTCCAGCTTTCTGCGATTTACCGGTTCACTTACAGAGATTGCAAGGCAGTTAGTGATCCGTCAAAAAGAGATAAATATAATATATATTTTATCACTCAATCTACACAGATTCATATCAATTAAGAGATTTAAAGTAGCTTTTAGCTTGTTTAAGACTAAATTCTCACATCTTCCATTCAGACATCCCCACTACTTCGTTACTCATGTGCTCACCCTACTTCATCACATCATGTCAGGAACTACAATGTGTAAATTCTACAAGCATTAGCTTTTTTTTTCTTAATTTTTCTTTTTTCAATTTATATTTCATGGCTCTTCTTTAACTTTTGGTAGCTTAAAAAAACAAGCAGTTTAGCAGTCAATGATCATCTCAAATTATTGCTCCTTGTTCTATTCAATTGATTCCATCAACAAATACACAGAAGCTGAAAATTATATCTACACAAGAAATGAGAAATAATTTATTTGAACAAAGTTTACAATAATTAATTGTACTATTTCATTTTTTAAACATGCCTGCCATGTGGCTGAAGAAACTTTGAATAGAAAATTTTCCCAGTGCTGAAAACCATGACAAACTCCTTTTGTTAAGAACCGCATCTGGAGAATTACTGGATAAGAAGAGCAAACCAGTAGTGAAAGTATGCTGAATCAAATCCAGTTCCCTCAGTCGTAGAAAGACTCTTCAAGGCACTACAGATCACGTTCAGGAAAGCATCATGATACAGCTCCTTCCTTAGTGGCAGAGGCAGCCACATGCCCTAGTGACTGCTCGGTCTCTCATGCGACCCTTGGAAAAGCACCTTTCTCTCATACTTTGCTCTCTCTCCATGTCCTTGCCAAATGGCCTTTGATGAAAGGCCATAGTAAAACTTAGAACTAGATGCCTGAAATCAAAAGATGCTGGCCTATTAAGTAAGCTTTACAGCGCCTGCAAGGGACAAACCACAAGCACCAGAAACATTCCTTGGTAAAAACCTCACTGAAGGAACAATCTCCAGGGAGACCAGCAGCCACCTCTCCTGCTGGCATCACAGCCAAGCCACAAAGCTCCTCTGCATGTAGGCATTTGATGGGAGGCTTCCCCTGTAGCCACCATTGCACCTTCAGCATACACTGGGCCTGGGTCTGGGCCTGTCAGGCACTGCACTGCTTTGTTCTGGCTTTCTTGCCAAGAAATGCCTCAATTCCAGCAGTAGAAGGAAAAGCTTTCCCATGCTGTGCTCTGATAAATCATGAAGCAACAGTTTTCCAGCAGATTGGAGTACACTCATTAGTAATTCATCAGCATGCTTTTCTTTCCTACATACACGCTGCTTCTCATTAATGCACCACTGTGGTCTTACCCAAAGAAAGCAAGGAAGGAGCTGACAGTCCAGGTGCAGCATGCATGGGATACATGTACTCACAATGGATAGATATCCCTAAAATAATAGGGATATTTGTATAATGAATTCATGCATTGACAGAGAGAGGTCTGATTCACTGCCTTGCAGTTCCAGTGTTGTGCCAGGAAGACTTACTGGGAAGATCTCCTAGACCACATTGCCAGTATTCCACTGCCTGATACAAATCAAGCCAAAGCTGAATTAAATGTATAAAAGCCCAGGAAAGAGATGAGAGTAAATAACATAATATTCAGGGGAGTTCAGCATAGGACTATCAATACTACTTCAGGATTAAGTTTTCAAAGGCCAAGTTCTTATAACCACATAAATGCACAACTCTGGACATTCTACTTTTATCCATGTCTAGTATTTTCAGCGTTCGTTGTCCTTCACAGGCCCAAAATGTCCAGAGGATTCCTATTCTTTTTTTCCTGTAGGTGGTTGCTTGCTTGTTCTTCATGATTTCTTCAAACAGATTTATAGCAGAGCTTGTGCTCTGATAGACATAAAAGCCTTTTCATTGAAGATGACACAAAGTTTTACCAGGAAAAAGTAACTGAAAGTAACTGTCTCTGCATTGTCATACCTAGACATCCATTTTGAGTTGTACACAGCACATTTTTCTTGTCGGTGCCAGGAAGCTCAAAAAAGGAAAAATAATTACATGCCCTCAAAAAAAAAAAAAAAAAAAAAAAAAAAAAAAAAAAAAGAAAAGAAAAAAGAACAATTCCTGAGAAGATCTTTTCTTTCTGTCCCTAATACTGAACAGGGCTACTAACATGGATCAGCCTTTATTTCCTTTCTTGAATGTCATGTCATTGACACTGAACTGCCACACAGTTTTAACAAATGCAGGAGCAGAAGGATATATAGCAAAGCCTCTTAAATCCCCAGAGTACTTGAACTGTCCATTTATGAGAAGAGAATAGGAAGCTCTTCCTGCTGAGAGCCCAGCCATCAATTTCTGAAGAATATACGTCCTCAGTGAAAGCAAGTCCTACTCTCATGGCTGGGTAGATAACCTTCCAAGTATGAGCCCCTATTCATGACTGGATCTGCAGTCAGGCAAGCGTGATGCCTCTGCTCCTGCTCATAACATCTCAGAGAAGCAACAGAGAGAAGTTAACAAACCAGGGAATGACAGAAGAATTGCTTTAATTCAGGGATATTGGTGTTGCTCAATAAAACAGCACTCAGTTACTGGGGAAGGACAAATGATCTGTACTTTAATATCAGACTGTTTCCCAGAGCAGCCAAGTATTTGGAAGGCAAAACAAAGATCTGCATGGTTGGAAAAAAAAAAAAAGAAAGAAAGAAAATGAAGAAAACAACACTTTACCTCTTTCTCAGGAATCAGGTTGAGGTTAACTGTTACAAGTTTGCTAAACTACACACCATATTGAGTTACGCAGAGGTGTCTACAAATGAAAACCTAATAGAACCCTCTGCACCCATCTTATTCTTTGAAATTGAACTGTTCAGATTTTGTCTTCCTTCCTTAGCAGGTTTTTGTCTGCTCCAGTCATCAGCAAATTCCTCTACCTAGCACACGCCTATTAATTTCTTCAAGCCACAAAACAGTACAAATGCCTCTAGGTGAAAATCATCATGAAGTGAGTTATACACCCTATCTTTGAAGGAGAGAGGCAGAGACTCTCTTCCTCATGCAGAGCACTTACTATGGTTTTGCAGTTAGACACATTCAGGAGAAAATACAGCATGTTAAATAAAAATAAGTGATAGTTTTCCCCTTGGAGCTTTAAGTATAGAGTAAAAAAAAACACCACAAATAGCACACATATTTTAGGGTAAGAAAACAAAATAATGATCAGAAAGTTTGCATTTTTATCCCAATCTTTCGGTTATTTTTAGACATAACCAAAGTGATAATCTTATTTTTTAGGCTGATTCATGTCACATAAGGCATTAATCAATCTTCTATTCTTTCCATCTAAAATGGACTTGGTAACTGTTAATAGGACATTCAAAGCAAAAAGCAAGCTGTCATTTCTTTTTTCAGCAACAAATAAATAACTGGGGAAAAAAAAAAGATTATACAGAATACTGGCACTGACTTCATTTGCAGTTTTTGCATTGACACAACAGTTGTTTTCATACTATAGAATCACGGTCTGCATTAACTCATATTTGAAATTCTTCCCCCGAAGCTACTTGCCACTTCTCTTTCTAATGTATGTTGAACTAAGAAACGAGGTTTCTAATACAGTTTTAAAATAATAAATGAAACCTCTTTTACTAAGAAAGTTTGGAAGGAAATGCCTAACAATTATCAATGAACATTCCTATCATGGCAAAAATAAGCCATACTGTCTAAATGAAGCAAAATATTGACAGCAGACTTTTTCGTTACATTTTCAGATAGATTTTTTTTCCATGTGGCAAGTTTCTATGGTCACAGAATCTTCCTTTTACCACACCAATATTTAAGCATCATTCTTTGTCTGCTATTTCTGCTCTGTCAAATCTGGCAATACCCGTTTTACTGCTAAAGTCTTGTAAAAAGAAACAGGTTATCCAAAAAGGAAACATTATGGTCTATCCCATTAAACACCGTAAAACTTTAAGTCTCACATAAAAATAGGTCACCCAATTACATGGTAAAAGCGACATTTTTTCATTGTCCAGTACACAATATATTTACAGGAAAATTACCAGAAACCTCTCAGCTGTGTCAGATCTGAACCTTATATTTAGATGCAGTCATATATTACTGCTGATAATGTGATGCCAGTGAATAGATTGAAATTTTTCACTGTCCTTTATCAAGATAAATTGTTCTGTCAATAGCAAATGGCTGGTAAGTATTAACACTCTGCACACTGTATGACTTTTCATTCCAAGCAAAAATTGTATTTAATGCTTTTGCACAAAATCTATGGCCGTGACTATTCCTATTACGTATTTAACTACCTTTTAAAAGGAGGATTTATTTCTGAAAATTAGGATCCAGGTAACAAGATGGTACCATGCATCATAAACTTTAAGTCAATACAAGGCAGGACACTTGCAGTTCAAATGGGGAAATACCTTTCTCTCATCACTTAGTCATCCAGTAGCATTATCAAGCTGTGGTGGGAGCAGCTGCTCAGAGCAGAACTTTATCTTGGCTTCCTTCCACCTACACCGCCACAGAGTCCCACAGTAGCAATTTGCTCATTGGCCTATTACTTTCAATAGGTATTCCAGTAATTGGCTATTTCACACTTGTAAGGCTTGATCTGGCAGAGTGCAAAGGGCAGGCAACCAGCCTGTCAGGGTCCTGCAAACTAGTCGTCCATCAATTATCATCAGCTTTTACAAGAATGAGCAAACTCTGAAACCTTGTTGGCTTGGATCAGTTTTACTATGAGTGCAGTTTATCTCCAAATCATGTTAAGATCCCATGTGAAGATCAAAGAGGTTGCTATGGAGGAGCACATTCATGGCCTGGCGTGTACTGAGGTGGGAGGTGGCAGCTGAGGGACAGTGCTGATTATCTGGAGGACCGCAGCTTGTCCTAGGTTCTGTGGCCACCTGCTGTCCCACATACATTCCTTTTGGCAAGAAATACTCAGACAGATATATTTTGTTTTGTAAATGATGATTTAAAAGAAGAAACGATACACATCTAAGTATTTGAGGCAGAATGTTCTATATCTGCATTTATGGCAAATATGTCAAATGAAAACAAAATCAACAACCAGGGTTAAAGCACTAAGGTAGGTTAAAAAGTTACAGAGATCCTAACACAATCGCTTTCCTTCATCTTTCCATATCAGACTTTTCATTACAACTACCTAAAAAGCGAAAAGGCATACAAGTTATTGCTAATCTTATTTTCTATTTGTTAGATGTCCAGAATATATATAATACCATTTTGTATAAGGTGTCTGGAGTTTATTAGCTACCAGCTTCCTGCACAACAAATCTGGATGATGCATTCCAAAAGGCCATTTGGATTTCTGTTGATCGGCTAAATAAAAACGTGGCCTTTCATCTAGCAACTAACTGCCTTGAGCAGAGTAAGCAAAACACAATTAAAAACAAGCAAACAAACAAAAAACTCATCCGTTATCGGTGTTAATAAAACTTCAAGTGTTTAAAAAAAGAAAAAAAAAAATCACATACATATTAAGAGCAAAGTGATTTAGAAAGCTGCTAAGGATGTTCAAAAATCAATTCCAAACTTTGAGAGGACATGACTAAGGCTCTTCATAAATCCACCTCCAAATGGATCTAAGAGTTATGCAGCCTTACTAGTTGAATAAATGAAGTGACACTGAAGCATATCTAATTGTAATACATCACAAGATAATCTGTCAAGCCCCAAGTGTTCAGGTCCTGTCACCCTTCTTCATCCATTATTTATATGCAACCTTCATTGCCAGAGAAATCCCTATGAAGTATAGCATGGCATCCAAATGCAGCCGTTTTAGTTGCTCAGCAGATAAAGACAGGGATCAAACCCACACAAGCTCTCCAAAATAGCTGTTACTCTGCTGCAGAGAGAGATCAGGAAGGAACAAATACAAAAAGAAGCTAGAAAGGCCACAATCATTTTCTGCCTTGCTTAACGGACTGAAGAGCTACCCACCCCTGTGCCTTTGCCAATTGCAGTGGATACTATGGTGTACCCTGCTGCCAAAGCTTGCTTTATATCCACTTCAAAATGCTGTCGGGGTCCCCTGTAGCCTTTATTCCTTTATCCTATTTTAGACAGGAAGGCATCTGCTGCTGTAATAGGCAAGCAAACTAATGGAGCAGCACAATATTTTTTACTCCAAACTTGCCAGAGATGTGTGAAGGGCAAGCAATTGGACATATTTACATACATTCATGATCCAGAAAGTCTCAGATCAGCAGCTGCTGCCGCAAAGGCAATCCTTTCCTGTTAGCCCACTCAGCAAGCACAGCTCTGCTCTGCATCCTGTAGGGAGTGATGGGCAGCTTGCAGGGGAAGCCTCCCAGTGCGACTGCTGGGCTGGAGAGGGGCTCTATGCATTTTTCATTGTAATACACAAAGTCGCAATTTCTTAAATACCACATTATTGCAGAGGAACAGGCATTCCTCCTCTTGTTCCTCTTCTTCCCCGAAGATGCACATTTCACGGTACTTTAGTGGTTCAACCAGGACCTCTGCGTAACTCATGAGATTGCGATAACAACCCAAAGCTGCTTCAGGCATGCAGCACTAGAAAATTAAAGGACCTGTAAATTACATGGCTATATTCCCCCCACAGCCCAATAACTGGCTTTATAATTTGTCAGTAAAGTACCAAATAAAAAGGGTATTCTCCAGATACGGCTGCTGTTGCCATTTGGCTCTGGCAAGTCTTTAATGGCGTTCCATTAAGCCTGTGGTGTGACAGTCACTGATAGGCCACGTGTTATCAGCAGGAGCCCCACGGACACTGTTGGTGTCCCCGGGGCCCAGCCTCCAGCAGGCAGGAGGCCGCTCACACACAGCTCCATCTTGCCTTATCGCTTGCCTTATCAGAGCTGTGGGAGCTCTGACGCTGCCTCCCAGTTAACAAAGCCACCTCCAGCAGACATGTAGCCCTGTCCTGAGCTGCTGCCTGCCTCCCATGTAACAACCCCAGTAGCCGGAGGTAGCCATGAGATTTCTCCTTGCATACTCAGAAGGAAACAGGAGCAGGCCTCGGAGCAACACTTTCACCCTGTTGAAAGTTACTGTCCCTCATTCTTAGGCTAAAAGCTTGCCTGTTGCTATCCCTGATGCTCCCACCCCTTCCCACCTGCCCAGCAGGAGTAATTGGACAGGAAATCTCTCTCTTCCTCCATCCCTCATTCATTTGCACAGACTTAATTATATACAACTTCTTTTTTTTTTTTTTTTTTCAGTGCAAAGAACAATGGCTCTCAAGCTGTTACTATGCCCGCGTGTTTTCATCGCTAAGAAATGGCAGCAGCCCTCAGGTTGCCTGCCTTTGGGAAGCAAGGCATTAAGACATCAGCACAGCACTCCCATGGCTTAATGCGAGTGATTCTTTCCCCTTCCCCAGCTTTTTTAATTTCAGGTACTTCCTACTTCCTATTTGGGCTTCTGAGTGATACAAGTGTGTAATTAGCCAAAAAGACGTTAGCGCCTATAAGGCACTCTTCACCATCAAAAGAATCAAGCTATGCAATTCTGCATGATGATTCTTGTAATTAAAACATTAATTTCTTACTTTTGGGGAAAAATAAAATTCCTGTATTTCACAGATGATGGCAGAGCTAAAAATTAATTTAAGATGATAATGCCACATGAAAATAAAAACCTCTTCTGATTGAATTTCAAGGACTCTTCTGTTTAACTAGCTTCAAGAGTCCTTTTTTTGATCATAATAAAATTATTTGCCATATGGTTCAGATGCTTGTGATCCTCTCTCAATGAGAGGATTATGCATGAGATATAATGCCTACTGTAGCTGCAGCCAAGCACACAGCTGGCTCTGATAATGCCAACAAATGGCTTCATCTATCTCAATGTCACGTAGGAGCTGGTGCGATAAGAATCAGCCCAGAGCACAATTAAAATCTACATCATCTGTGAGAAAGGTGATGGAGGTTCTGACATCAGAGCTGTGCCAGATTCATCATTTCCATTGTAACAGAAGAAACATGTTGCCCCCTTCACCCTGTCACACTAATGATGCGCTTTGCACTTCCCTTCCTCTGCACATTAAAGGTAGTAAATCATGGAGACTCCTATTTAAAAGCTTCACCTTTATCTGACATTCAGTAACGAGAACAATTTCTAAATTTAAGTTAAGTGTATTTCTTGCTCCCCTCTCTGTGATGAGATAATGTCATTTGAAGTCTGCAAGTGAAATATGCATGGAGGAGTTTATGATCCACATTGCCCCGAATTGTGACAGCATGCAAGAATTTCCTTGTTTTAGTTCCACAATATTTAGTCACACCAATAAAATCAGGCCTGTGCATCCATTTCTTCTCCACCAAAGCAAATTTTATTGCAAAAATTTCCGTAATTCACAACAAACAAGCTTGATATCAAGTCACTGATGAACCTCCTCTTTACGGTTTTTAAAACTAGTGGAGGACTTATGCAATTATTTTGCTTTATTGCTACATTCATTAAAGGGGAAATCCACAAATAAGTTTTATTAGCATTTTCAGTGTCTTAATGTAAATATAAGACATAATTACCTATGCCTAACTCTCAAATTTTATTAGAAGCCTGGGCTCTATTAAAATATTTAAAGCTTTCTATGTCAGATATGTAAAAGCTTGTCTTGTGGAACATAGGAAAACACTAGCTAATGCTGTTTTCTCCTTTCTGTCAATTTATCTGCATCAGTTGTGGCACACTGCAAGTGGTATTGCTAATCAATGCAGTGTAGGCACTGAAAAATAAAGATATGCAGGTTTACACTTGCTTGTGATCTGTAATGAGTTTTGAGATGTAATTGAAGTCTATTTAAAAATCTTTAATCACACGATACAAATGCACACCATTTTCAGCTATCTTCTGGTTAGGTCTTAAGTTAAAGCCCCAGTGCAGGCTCCCTAATTACACTGATAAATGTATTTTTAAATGCTCATGTTTTGTACTGAATCAGACAAAATACATTACATTTGACTTTCTGGAGTTACTTTAGCTTGATGTCATTTGTCATAATGGTGCTACACCATGATAAAGCTGATAATATGCAAGTATTAAAGTATTATGTTATGCAACAACAGCAGAAGTCTAAATCCAGGAACAGAATGCTGAGCCTCTCTCCATATGAAAATTATCACCTCACTGCTTTCTATTAAGTAGTCAGTGATAATTGAAGGCTTTCCTTATGAGCCAGGCTGTGCATCTTGAACAACACTCTATTAACTTGATTTGGAAAAAAATGGCAAAATATTCTCTTCCTCAAAAGGTACAAGGTTTGGGGAAATGTCCAAGTGAAATTAACAAAAAAAATAAAAAAATCAACAGCTTAGCGTGGCAAAACTTTTAGCATGGCAAAGAATTGCCATCCTCAAATGTTAAAGAACTGTATCAATGCAGTTTCTAAAAAGTACCTCAAAAAATTGATGACTCTCAACTCAGCCATGCAATCTTTGTAGTTCATGTAAAATATCCTTACCATGGATTCCTGGGTTAAAAAAAGAAAGAAGGATATCCAGGCCAAATTTTTACTGCACTTGTTATGCCTGTTCATATCTAAACTCACTGAGCTAAAGACAAATTAAACAAAAAGCTAGGTGCCAAGGCTTCATCCCTCATTGAATAAATATTTGTTCCCTCAGCCTTTACTCCTCTTTTTTTTTTTCCTTCCCAAATAATAACAGCTCGTAACAGCATAACAGTGCACACATTTATAATTCAGGCATGGGCTCTTTAAAACTCATACTAAAGATACCCTGCTTTTGAAGATAAGACACCTCCAATTATATCCAAGTTCAACTTTGTTCTTTTACCTGAGCAAATAAACAGTGTAGTCTACATCCAAGTTTCAAAATGTACTGCAAAAGCTCAAAAAAGTAGCTACTCTAAATGACAAATTACCATTTTCCACGCATCTTTCAATATCACTGAAATAAAGAACTCTGTCCTGGTTTGCACTGGGATAGAGATAATTTTCTTCCTAGTAGCTGGTATGGTACTCTGCTTTGGATTTAAAATTAGAATAATGTTGATAACATACCCATGTTTAGTTGTTGCTGAGCTGTTCTTGGACAGAACCAAGGATGTTTCGGCTTCTTGTACTATCCAAACAGCAAGGGGGTTGAGGATGCACACAGAGCTGGGAGGTGACAGAAACAGGACAGCTGACCCAAATTGGCCAAAGGGATATCACAGACCATCTGGTGTCATGGTTGGCTATAAATCCAGGGGAGTTGTCTGGCAGAATAGCCACTGCTCAGGGAGTGGCTGAACATTGGTCAGTGGTTGGTGTGCAACTGTGCTGTGTAATTGTTTTATTTATTCTTTTATCATTATTTTTATTTTCCCTTCCTTGTCTGTCATACTGAACTCTCTACATCTCAACACACAACTTTTACCCAATCTACTGGAGGGGATTGAGGGAACGGCTGCATGATGCTCAGCTGCCTGATGGGTTGAACTACATCAAAGTCAAACCGCAGAAAAGGGGAAAAATATAAAGCAAGAATTCATAATATTATTTAAGGGTGACAGTTGTACAGGTAGTCTATAAATTTCAAACACAATCCACATCATCCCATCAGGTGAAAACACCATTAAAACCTAATCACACATGTCTACACTGTATTGCTGTTAGCACAGCTCAGCTTGGGAGAGTGATCAACACACTTTCTGTGGAACTCCCACAAATACAAGAGTTGCACAAATTTTAAATCCTGATACACAACGTAGGAATAAATAAATAAATGAAAGTGGATGTATTCTTAAGATGCATCTCTCAACAAAATAACTTGAAAACCAAATCTGTGAGCTTTCTAGTAACAGCAGATAATGGCGTCAGATATATGCGGCTCTTTAAAGAAACACCAATGTTATAAGGGAAACAGAAACTCAACAGACATGCAGAAAGACAGACTGCCGTCCTTAGCAATTAAGAATTTGAAAATCAATTCAGAAGATTTAATGAATCAACTCCTTTACAAAACTGTGAAACAAATATATAAGATATTAATCTGAAAGCAGACTTTTACTGTATGTAAAAGTATCTGAAATCAGACTTTTACTACATAATTACAGTATGTAATTACACTTAATGGCACAATAATACTTGAATGAAAATTAAGACAGAACTCTACAGGAAAAGACAGCTACAGGAAAAGAGAGAGATGGAGAAAAAGGATGATGTGACTGACTGAGATAAGAAATGTTATGGTAATCCCATCCTTAAGGACTTGTGTGTGCTTTCACTTTGTCAGTGTGCACAGTAAAACTCAATTCTGAGAGCAACCCGACAGTAAACTGCCAGACCCTTGAACTTCCACTATTTCAAGTTACAAGGCTCAAGAGAAGACACAGAAGAAATTTGCTTCTGTACAGAAAAACAACCAACCAACCAAACAAAAAACTTTGAAGAACTCCAAAGAAAGAACTCAATGACTTTACTATCCCCTTGATTTCTTGCAAACAAACAAACAAAAAAACCCTGAAGTCTAGCTCTACTTATTAAATTATTTGGTCCAAACAGCTGGTATTGGTATAAAAAAGTATAAAGACACATAGACAAACCAATACCAGATGTGAAATAGTACAAAGCCTCTCCTTTGGAAAACAAAAGAAAATTACTGACTCCTGAATCAGTGATGATCTCATAGAGACCAAATTCAGAATGCCAGAAAGTACCTTCAAGTAACAGATAAACTAGTTCAGTAGTGAAGTACTGAGGTTGGAAAGGAGGAAGAAGATGAATCACAAAAACAAATCTATCACATACAATGTTCTGTTTTTCTCATTCTCAGCAAATCTCTCCACCCAGGATGTTCTGAGCCCATCATTTGGAAGCAACAAATTTTTCGGAGAGCGCTTCTTGTCTTAACATGCTGAGCAGTCCAATTCAGTTTCTGGTCAGGTCACTTACAAACATCCAAAATATTCTGTTACAAGCTTTTAACAGTGCTTGTTATTCCACCTTTAGTATGTGAAACATCTCTTATTAAAACCAAAGTATCTACAGGGCCAGGTCCTTAACAAGTGTAAGACACTCTGATAGAGGAATATACATATGTGCTTAAGTTAATGCCCCTACCCAAACAGTCCTGCCCTGTTTTAAAGATCATATCAGAAACTCAAAGAGCATAGGGAAAAAAGAAAGAAGATGGGGAAGAAAGGTTTATTTTTGAGCTGGCACCAGTGCAACCTGGAGATCTGATATTTTCTGTTCACCTTCTATTTCCATATTTCATTTTCCTAGACCCAGCTGTCTCTTCATAAAGGCAGAAAGATATTGCTTACTATGGTATCAGTATTCTTGGTATAGCACTGACAGATTAGAAAAGGTTGTTGAAAAGCAAATGCTTATATGCAAATGTTTTTCTTATTAAATGGAAACATTCCAAAAACTCAAATGATCCATGTGAAATTTTAATTATAACTTAACAGCTGTTTGAGCTAATTGAAGGATATCAGAAAGGTGATTTTCTTCTCATTGTAATTAAAGAGTTAAGCCTAATTTACTGTTGTCAGAACAAGACTAAATACCAATCTGGTCTGCTTAATTACATAAGAAGGTAAACAGTAGAACTCCAAGAAAGGCACTAAGATGCTTTTTTCCACCTCAAATAGCAATCAAAAAACAACACAGTAAAAGGAAAGTAAAACAAAGTTTCTCAAGAATTCCTTCTGCTGAACATCCTTCTTGGCTTGGAGATGGGCAATGACCTTTATAGCAAGTGAAGAGCTCACTCTAATTCTGCTTTGCCATGCTTTTATTAATCTTCCCTGGAAGCTATTTTCATTTTCATTTCCTTGGCTCTACAGCCTCATTGTTTAATACTGCGGCTGTGCATAAAGGTAAACATATGCTTCACATTCACACATGCTGCGTTATCTAGTTTTCACCAGCAAAAGAATAATGGCAGTACAAAAATAATGCTGAAACAGCTGTTGATTTAATACAGTATAACATTTTTTCCCCCTGAAACTTTGAAAATAAAAAATGAGAATCAAAATATATATGCATGTTGAAGAGTTCAAAATGAGGTATTAAATACAGTGATTTTTGAAACAGATACAATTCTTCATTTGAACAAAAATTTCTGCAAGTATTGCTTTAATATAAAAAGCTCAAGAATTTTGTTTTGTAAGCACTCGATAGATAAACTGTGAAGATACTGAGAACTTAACTACTGCACCTTTTGCCACCTCCCTTGCAACAAAGCTAAGAAGATCTACTAGAGACAAAAAACCTGTCTCCAGGTATCAACAATATTCAGTGCAAAGGTGATTACTAAAGCATGAATTTTGTCAACATTTTTATATAATCGCATTTACTAAATCACATTTGCTGAAGTGTCATCTTCAATACATTATGGTGATCACCAAAGAATTTCAAAGTGATATATTCACACACACATAAGGGCAGAATTAGTGAGCAATGAGTGAAGCGGTGACTGATACTCCCCTAGAGAAAGGTCTATCTGCATATTCAGTTCACATTTACACCACACCTGAAGCTTTAAGTGGTTCATGTGCCATCAGCATCAGATCCTGGGGAAAATAAGCAGCAGGATTCTAGGAATATAACAAGTAGCTCCACTAAACAGCATGTCAGTGATACATCAGGAAGCCAACTGAAAAATGTGAACATATTCAGAACTGTTTAGACCACATGAATCAGGAAGTGCCAATGCAATACGTCAGACATATAGGATGCCTAACAAAGGCCACTGCTGGTGGGAATGAAGTGAGGCTGAACAGACTCAGACTAACAGTAGGGCATCCTGTGCTGAGCATCATCTCTGGCCAGACAGCTGTAGTTTTCAACGGAGTTCACTGAGGCTGTTTTAAACAGGCATAAATAAAATACAGGGGAACAGTTATATAGTGACAACATAAGAGGCAATTTTGCATTAAGCAAGCTTAGTGCATTTCACTGCATAGGAATCCTCACATCAATGCCAATCTCACTCTAAGCACTAAACACTCTGCTTTTACGCTCAATTAATGTGACTTAATCCAGTCATAAGCAGAATATTTCAGGCAGCTAGGTTCTACTGGGATTCCCCTGCCTCCTTGTGCTCCAGTGGTTCTCCTGACCTTGACAAATCTCCTGGTTATCATCCACACAACACAATTTTCTACATCTTCCCATAGAGTCATAAGGAGACAATGTAAAGCAAAAAACTTAATGAGGAGTTGTAACAGCGTACTTGAAAACCATCTCTGAGTAATTAACTTCAACGCACATTAAAAAAAATTGCAATTTTATTTTCTATAGAATATTGCAAGCATAAATGGTACACACTCCATTTCAGCTGCCATGTCATTTGTACAGAGCAGGCCCCCACTCCCAGGTCAGCAGGAACAACTATAGATGCTTCCCTGCCTTCCTTCAGCTGCTGTCTCTCATTCATTTGTGCCCAGATGTTAAGAAAAATTCAGGGACACTGAATTGTTCAGGGACGCTCATCAAAATATTCACCTTTACAGGTTTACTTTTGCAGATAAGGAGCTAGTCGAATAATATTATTTTACTACTTGTCTTTTTCTGCCCAGTCAGAAGTACATTTAACATCATCTATATGATAAATGTGGCCTCATGAAAAGTGGGAGGGAAAATTAATTTGAGGGCCTGGCAATGAAAAGATCATTTGTCACTGCTGTGCTGAGACTTGCCAGAAAATGAGTACAGCCCAGCAATGTATTGTTAGAAGCCACTGTCTGCTGCCTGTTTTCTGCCCCTTTCTTTAGCAAACTCCTCCTCCCTAATGCTTCAGTTCACTCTGAATGAAGGTTATTAGCGATACTAACCAGCCACAGTGGCTAGCTTAGATGCAGTAGTGGGTGGGACATGAATCTGTAAGAACTGATTTGTCTAATGTTCAGTAACAAAGGCAAAGCGTCTGCACTGTGAATTAATATCATATCAATCACCGACTAACTGCTTGAGCACATGTAATGAGAATATTCTAAGGCCAAACCTATGGTCTGCACAGATAGCTGGGGAGATAATAACCCACGTGAAATTTTATTTTAATACAAATTCCATATTCATAACAAAAACAAACAAACAAACAAACAAACAAAAATGCCTGGAGGGGCTACCTTTGGTGTATTTGTATGCACACATATTTATATCCACACAGACGCATAAGCCTTTAAGGAAGACCTTAGAATCATAGAGTATAGTATATATTTCAAAAAATTAATGCCTAGCACTTAGAAAAATGTTCAGTTGGCTATAAGGTTCCTGGTTGAATAGCTCTTTTCTTTTAATTCACTGAATTTTTTTACAGTCTCTGCAGCAGTTTTTAATGATGTTGCGAGCTCATCTTACTGTAATTTCAATTTGTATAAAAATAAAGAATGCTTGAGAACAGTTTAACATCCAGGAGTTTTTTTTCCTCTTCATTTACTGATCACATTAAAGGCAAATAGAAAAACATATATTTTATACTTATACATTAAACATAGCCACAATTTCAAAACCACATCCATTTGCATTTTTTTAACAAGGGCATTTACTGTTCTCATAGAAACAATTCCCCATTGTTTTCAAAACATGAATTTCTGTTTGTTTGTTGTAAAAAAAATAAAATCATATCACAGATTAAAAATGCAGACAGGCTGGGGTCACATGGAATAATTAATGGATGCAACAGGCTGACTGCACTACTACCACTAGAAACAACAAACTCTCTGTGCACAAAGATTTCTCAGGGAGACTTTAGGAGTGCTAAGGAAGCCCAAAGAAGGACTTGAAAAAGTAACAAAGAATTAAGAAGGAGAAAGACATTTATTATGAAGATGAAAATGAATGTACCTTTTAGAACAAAAAGGTTCACTGAACTCATCCTCATCAAAGAATGAGGAGAAATTGCATGTGACTACCAAAGCACTCTCACCACCCCCCCACTGCCACCAATTTATGTTACTACTTTGCTAATATCTTGCTACTTCCAGCAGCATATGCTAGCCTTAGACTAGAGATATCTAATATTGGTCTGCTAGGATGCCTCCTAGGTCAAATCATAGGTTTCACAAGGTAGACGTTATGCTGCCATCCAATCTGAGTGGTTTGGGATTTCAACCATCGTATACAGAATGTTGTTAGCCGCTGCTCTCAAATTTAAAAACAAACAACAAAAAAAAATTGCATTCAATTCAAGACCTCACTATCATCTTTTAAGCACAAGCCACGCAGTATCACAACTCCGTCTCTAGACTAATATGGTCCTCAGAAAACAATGGGAGAGAGCAAACCACAGTCTAATGTCTTTGATTGGGAGTTTTGTGGAAGCATTATGATGTGACACTGTGGAAAGAATCTGCTATAACATAATATTAGGAGATAATACTTACAGCAGGCCAAAAAAATCAAACAGAATTCCATTTACCTTTTCCAAAATAACAAATGAGCAGAGGGAAAGCCATAGCTGCAGAAAATGACATACAACAAAAACATTCCTTTGTTGTTTTTGTTGTTTGTTTTAAGCAAAGGATGAACTGCAGCTACCTTACCCAAACAGGATTCAGTTAACCCCTTGGAAAGGCTATGTTTTATGTGCCTATTGGCAAGGGGTGCTGTAACTAATAACAAGAACCATTTAACTGAAATTCTTGTAGATGTGTGTTTATCAGAACAAAATATACTTGTACAGAAATAGCCACACATCACCATATTGGTTACAGTAAACATTGGTTAAAGTGACATCGAAAAATATATATTACTGTTATTTATCTGTGGAACAATTACTTATTTGACAAGATCAGTGTGCATGTATTAAAGTTGTATCTGAAATGCTTTTTTGATTGTTTTATAAAAATGAAGTATTAAGCCTTCAGTTAGTTAAAGTACATATGCTATTTTTACTGCAGGTAGATGTAGATCCAATAGTTCAAACTTGACTCAGTGAAGAGCATAAGAATAAGCACAAGCATTATTACTTACCTCAGGATATGTAATACACAGTGCATTTCACCAGTCTAGGACAAGTCCTAGGAATGAACTGTGGTACAGAATTTCTTTCCATTATTATGACAGAGAAGAGAAGTAATTTACTGCAGCTGAATAGAGATTGCAGTGTATTTTCCTTTTCTTCTAGTAACTGGTAGATTGCGGCAGGTGGAGGAAATAAAGGCACATATCACAACAGCCCCTCTTCTTCTGCCCAGCTGGAAGGAGTTACACAGTCTCTGAACCAGACTTCAATTCCCATGCAGGAAAACACAAACGACTCAAAGGAGAAGCTCTGAATCACACACTGAAGGACTTCCTCTCCTTATATGACCTATAATATCTTCAATTCTTTTATAGACAATAAATAATTTTGAAAAGGAAAATGACTTATTATTTATTTAGAAGTGAAAACAAGAAAAAGAGTCTGGTTCTCACTTTAAGTGAACATTTCACCTATTAAGCAACAATTCAAAAAATTACATTGGTGATCAAATGGCAGCCATTATTTTAAGTATTATTTTCCCTGCCAGTGTCCTATAAAGCATGTTGATAGTGGAACAGTTGAAATCACCTTCAAACTATTTCTACAAGCCTACTCATAGAAAATCACGAACTACTAATCATTCACAATTGGCAGTGAATACACGTGTGCATTTTGTTAATTTCTATGAGGGCTGCTCTGAAAGCAACATCTCCTATTTTATGATGTTGGCCCACAATAGCAGAGGTGGATGTTGATGGTATGACAGCAGAGGTTGAACTTTCCCACCAATATTCTGTCATATTTTCTTGCCATGCAACAGATGGCAGCAGAGGGACAAAACGGCACCTGACATGAAAGAGCGTACGAAGCAAAGGTGTGTTACTGAATTTTTCCATGCACAAAAAATTACACCCACTAACATTTGTCAGTGCTTGCTAAACGTTTATGGAAACCAATCAGTGCATATAAGCACAGAGCGTCAGAGGGTGATGCACTTAGTGGTGAAAATGGATCACATCCACTGGTGCAGATTTTTATGAGTGCAGCATGCAGGTGCTTGTTCATCACTGGCAAAAATGCCAAGCTAATGGTGACTATATTGAAAAATAGTGTTTTTTAGCTGAGAATTTGCTCCATCACTGTTATTGTACTCTTTATATCTGTTGTAGTTCCTATGGAAATAAAAAGGAGGAATTACTTTCTGAACGATCTATGTACAAATGGAATAAAATAAGGACTAATTATTTCATATTAATAAAAATAGTAATTTCAAATGCACATCGATTATGGTTTTCCACTGCTTACTTGTAGGAAAATTATAGACATTTTTGCTCAAAAAATAATATTTGACATTCGTAATAATCAAAAGTGAGAATTCTAAAATTCCTAGTGACAATAGATGTAAAAGAAGTCTTTCATACACATTCATACATATTATCAACTGTGGCTTATCTTCTGTTGCATTTTTGTTTTGTTGGTGAGAGGTTGGATGGTTGGGGAATCAGCTGAGTGTGTGGAATTAAAACCAACTCCCACTCTGGTGAGTTATCTATGGTGTGCAAGGCTGACACCATCCATTATGTAGCATCAGTGAGTGACAGTATGAATGACAGTCTTTGCCAGTTAAAGCCACGATAAGACCTGGATTCTGAGAGAAGCTCCTGCTCCATAGTGATCTCTATTGTTCCAGCCATCAATGTTGGCAGTAAGACTGATTGAAAGATAAGACAATAATGATGCTAGAGTTTTACACAGAAAAATCTCAGCAAATAATCAGTTCTTCTGCATTTATAAATACAACAGTGAAATTCATTTCTATTATGAAGAGCTCCATTGACAGATTTTATAATTGAATAACTTTAGTACACAGATTTTCTCAGAAACAAAATCTGACTGAAGGCATAGTTACACAGTATTCGTTATTTGGATATCTAGGAGCAACTATCCAGTAACAGCCCTCACAACCTCACCTCTCCTTCCTTCTTTGTCTACAACTTCATTGCTAGCGATGGGCACATTTGCTGAACTTCAAGTAGCACACTTCTACTACTATAACCTTCTGCTCATCTAAACACGAAGTGTTCATATTCCCCTCTTCAGAAAGGGGACAGGGAATGAGGGTCTGGCAAGACTGCAGCATACAAAGAAGTTGAGAGAAAATGAAGGCAGGTACTTCAGTGGAACCTTTCAGCACCACGGACAGCGAACCAGGACCGGCTTTCCGAGCCTCTTTTTGAATGAGTTGATGAAATAGCAGTTTAATTGACCCAGTGTAATTAATTCACGTGATTTTTCAATGAGATTTTGATACGTTACCTCCATGAGAGACTTTTAATGAAAATAAATAACTATGGGGCAAGGGAGAGAGTCCTGGAATTGATTCAAAAATTGTTAAGTGGAAGGAAACAATGAGTAATGGCAAATGTCTGCTCCTCAGAAAATGCAACAGTGAATACTCTTGGGGCTGCTATTGAGATGAGGACTATTTATTAACGACTGGGAAATGGAACTGCACAGCAAGTTAATAACTGTTGTGATACTACTTTACTGGGCTTTGTAAGTGAATACTGGGTGGTATTTACAATGATTATCTTTTAAAAATAATCCTGAAGATCACAGTGTACAATGGTGGACTGTGAATTTTTTTTTTTCAAAATGAAAGCTATCAGCTGAGCCAATACAAAGCAAATTATCTGCATGTAGGCTACAACAAACAGTCCTTCCATTTGCCTCTGACAATACCAAGTATATCAGTTAGTCCATTTCCTTTTGTAGTAAATATGAAAGAGAAAGCATTTGTCAAAATGACTGACTAAATTTAGCTAAAACAGAAAAAGGGTTTTAAAAATAAAAAAAAAAAAAAAAAAAAAAAAAAGGTCTGCTAACATTACAAATAATTTTCAAAGTGTATCACAGAGATAACTGGGCTCAAAGGTCTGGTGAGGAATGAAAAACATCAGTTTCAGCAATTTTAAATTTGCAACTATTTTAGAGTCATTAGCTTAAAAATGAAATCTGCAGAAGAAAGAGTACATTTTCTTTCTCTTTTACTACACTCCTTGTGGCATGAGAAAATATTGAAGAAAAAAAAAACAAAAACAAAAACAAACAAACAAAAAAAAAACACCAAGAAATACATGCCTCAGAACATACAATGTGTCATTTTAAATGTGTGTTCACTTTAAAAAACAACAAGCAGACAAAAAGACACAAATAACTCCCACAGAAAAAAAAAAATAGTTCTAAGATGAACCAATAAATAAAAGGGAATTAAAGAAACAGCAAAGTTCGAAACTATAGCATCCAAAATGACATGCAGCTTAAAAAGAATTTCACAGAGATACTCACAATTAGTAGGATATATTAAAATCTGATCAGGTTCATCTTTTTTTCACATTAAAAAAGAAGGGAGCTTTAAATCACAGAATGGTAAATGTAGAAACTATAAAAAACACTTATTTTATATTGTCAATGGAATTGGCTAAAAGATCAGGTCATTAAGATTAAAAAGTTACATTTTAAAAAGAACAGAATAATTTTATGACTTCTAGTAACATCTGTAGCTACACAAACTAGGATAATAAAGGTAATCAAATCTCATGCTTCGGGGTGTAAGACAATTAACTGCAAGGTTTAGAGAGAAATGTGCAGTGCCACATAAATGGGTAAGATGCATTAGCAATTTGGGAAGAGATTTAACTCCTTTTAAAAAATCAAGAAACAGTCAATGCCAGAGGAATGGCACTAGACTATAGGGACCTAAGGTCTGATCTGCTGTGACAAATCCTTTGTTATTATGAATTTGGCTTTGATAGACAATAGATTCTCTTGAGTTTTACGGAGCTGAATTCAAATTAAAAGCACATGCTCTATGAAAGCATAGCTTAGAGGAAGGATCTGAAGGACAGAACTGTTAGCCAGTAATTAAGAGTTCTGTACTGTGCTTTCTGGCAGTAATTATTTTAACATAATTCTTAACAGAGTCTATTAAAGAGGAAATGCCAATTAGGAATAGCTTATTGCACAACAAAACAATGTCTACAGATATAATTTACTACCATAAGCTACACAGAGAATTGACTGCTGAAAACAGGTTTGGATGTTTAATTAAAAATGGGGGAGAGAGGGGAATCTGCATGCACTTAACATACAGAAGTCTGATGAAACTTCAGTTCGTACATAAAAAGCTCAATTCAACATCATGTTGCTCTATCCAGGCTATGTAAATTATTCAAGGATGCCTTTCAAATTAGAGTGAAATGATTAGGTTTGGCATGAAGTTCTTCATATTAACTTGTCACATCTGTCAACCAGGCAGTTACAAATTTAGAGGGAGAGCAACTTTTGGGGACACTCATACTTTACATCAACATGAAGGAGGCCAAAAGTAGCCAGAATGAGCTGTTAGTGGAACAAAGGTCATGCCTTAGTGGAAAAAAGAGCAACTAATCTGGATCCACATACAAGAGCATTTGCTTTCTTAGGGTTTTCTAGCAATGCTTCAAGTGACTTCCCAAATTGCAGTCTTTGCCTTTCCAGTCCAGTCTGAGACCTGTTTTCTCTCTCATGAAGTTTCTACTTAGCAAAGACCTCTTTTGAAAGATTTACTGTCTGCATCCATGAGATTGCAGGTGTGAGCTGTACGTGGCAGCAGTTAGCATCAATGCTTCCAGGAGTTGTTTGTGTACAGTTCGAATACCATCAAGAACCACAGACGTTCTACATTACTGCTTTTGAGGCCCAAGAAAATAAAAGCAGAAATTCAAGTTTGGGATAGAGTACTTTTATTCCATGAAAATGGAATATGGAAAACAAAGAGAAGATGCAGCTGGTGCTGTGTAAAGAAAATCTACAGAGAGACCTTCTTTTGCTACAAAAAGGCTCTAAAAAAAGAAGTACGCAGCCTACTTTTTTAATCTTCCAGAAGTTACCTCCAAGATCAGCACAGATCTGCCAGTCACCTCTCTGCTTCTTAGCTATAGCAAACAAGAAATAACCTCTCTGTATTCTGACCTAGAGGAAAGGATGACAGCAAGAGAAAGAGAATTACCTTTAGGCTGGAGATTTAGAGGACCTGCACTGTAATCTACCTCATTAAACTGATAAGGCATACCATCACATAAAACTGGCATGCAATGGCACTGATGCACTTAAAAAGATAAGACGATGAAAAGAGAACTGAAAGATTTTGTTCTGCAATTCAGAGTTTCTGCTGGAAAATCAGTTTGGAAATATAATCAACTAAAAAAATCACAGTTCTCCATAAGAAGAGTGGAAGACTAAAAGAAGAAAAGAAAAATGATGCTCTTGATTTCCCCATAGAGAATGGAATAAAATCTGAATAATAGGGTTGGGGGCTTTTTTGTTAGGGTTGTTTTTATTTTTCTTTTTCTTTTTTCATTTGGCAACATGAGAATTAGAAGCCATTTACAGACAGATTACTCCATGAACTCTTGAGTGCAAATCAGATAATCCTCAGAATTCACTTTAATTTTGCTATACACTTTGTTGCTTTCTCAAGTTTAGGTTTTGTGCATCGCTTGTAGATGGAAACATGCAATCTAATTCTTTGGCTCCCAGTTCTGAATTTTAGAATTAATTATCTCTTAAATCAATAAATTAGCAGACAATCCTTGCTTTTAAAAGAGAATATAACTCACTCAACTGCGCTCTGCCTGTCTACCTCAGAGTGAGCTCATGCTTCCCAAAGCCTCAGGTCACATGTAGCACTGCAGAAGATGGTATATTTTTATTGATGAAGCACCCCATTGATCTGTTTTCAATTTTAGGTGGCACTTAGTCTCCCTCTGGAGAAAAATATGCCTTTCATTGGTAGTTTAATTTGTTTTTGCTTCTTTTTTCCCCTCTCCCATCTAGAAATACTGAATTCCTCTTCAGCATAATTCTCTTAACTGCCATAAATAGAAGAAAAAAGCCAAACCTGAAGTGGGAACTGAAAAATGGTAACAAATTATCTTTTAATGTACTTGTACATACAAGCTGTACATACAGCTTCTCAGATGATGTATTAATTCTTTTCTCATAAATTACAATAGTACTTAGTAACTTATCTGACATATTTAAAGAAGCATAACTGAAAGATTTCTTAGTTTTTGGGTTTTTTTTTTGTTTTTTTTTTCACTTCAAAATAGCCCTTCAATTCTTTCTTTTATTTTAAAGTAATTGTTGGGATTAAGGTCTGGGAAAATGGATTATAAATAAATGAAAGGACTAAAAGTTTCTTCTAAATTTAAGGTGGTCTGACAATTTCTTACTACAGTTTCCAGATACTTAGCAAAAATAAAAAGAGTCATTTTTGAACCAGAAATTGAACCAGCATTGCTTTTGAAAATGTTGCTAAAAACAAACAAGCAAACAACAATAACAACAACAAAGTTTCACATAATCCTAAGATGTCTTTCCGAGGGAGCATAGCACAAATCAACATAATTAGTATTCATTCAGGAAATTTGCTCAGAGCTACTTTCTCTGCAGTAAAAATGTATATATGTACATTTATGTGTATGTGTATATGTGTATATACCTTGTGAGATTGTACCCAGAGAGCAATGCTCAGTGCTGGATCAGTGACAAGAGGTGTCCCTCAAAGGGTCAGTACTGGGACCAGTGCTCTTTAGTATCTTCACCAATAACATCATCAGTGGGATTGAGTGTGCCCTCTGCAAGTTTGCAGATGACACCAAGCTGTGTGGTGCAGTCAACACATCCAAAGGATGGGATGCCATTCAGAGAGACAGGCTTGAGCAGTGTTTTAACAAACCAAAGTGCAAGGTCTTGCACCTGGGTCACAGCAACCCCCACTATCAGTATAAGATGGGGAATGTAAGATGGAGCTAAAAAGGTCCTGGGAGTACTGGTGGATGAGAAGCTGGACATAAGCCAACAATGTGCCCTCACAGCCCAGAAAGCCAGCTGTATCCTGGGCTCCATCGAAAGAATTGTGGCCAGCAGGATGAGGGAGGTGATCTTGCCCTCTACTCTGCGCTGGTAAGATCTCACCTGGAGTACTGTGTCCAGATGTGGAGTCCTCAGTAAAAGAGAGATGTGGACCTGCTGAGTTTGAGCATGTCACAAAAACGAGGGCCGCAAAAATGATACAAGGGATGGAACACCTCCCCTGTAAGGACATACTGAGAAAACTGGGGCTGTTCAGACTGAAAAAGAGAAGGTTTTGAGGAGACCTGAAGGCAGCCTTTCAGTATCTAAAAAGGGGATGTAATGAAGAAAGGGACAGACTCTTTAGCAGGGTCTATTGTAACAGGACAAGGGAAAATGGTTTCAAACCAAAAGAGAGGAGATTTAGACTGGATATAAGGAAGAAGTTTTTTGAAATAAGGGTGATGAGGCACTGGAACAGGTTGCCCAGAGAGCTGGTGATGGCCTGTCCCTGGAGACATCTAATGTCAGGCTGGGTGGGGCTCACTCTGAGCACCTTGATCTAGCTGTAGGTGCCCCTGCTCATTGCAGGGGGGTTGGAGTAGACGACCTTTAAAATCATCTCAATTCAAAATATTCTGTGATGCTGTGTGTGTGTGTGTGCGTGCGTGCATGTATGTATATAGCTCTTAACAGCAACAATTTCAGCAGCAACTATTAAGATGTTATTAACTACAGATATCCATTGAACACCATAGAGCACAGACACCCTACACACTGGTGTGAACACAGCAGACACTTAAGAACAGAGGTACAGACTTACTCTCTTTGTTTTAAGTTGAAGGCTCGCTCCTAATGAGCCCTGAATTTTACTGAAATACAGACTATCACATGAACGACTGAACAGCAGCAAGCTTTCTCCCATAAAGAGCAGGAGCTCTAAGCCAGGATTATTCAAATTATTTTACTTATAAAAGTGCTTATTTGCATTTTCTTGTATGCCTGTCTAGAAAAATGTTTTCGCATTTGAATCAGCAAATCCCAACCTGGAAAATCCAATTCTCCACAATACAAAGACTGAAGGAAAGGTTTAGATTTTTTTTTTTTTTCTCAGTCCGAGCGCTGAAGGGATGCATCTGACCAACAGATTGAAATAGCTCTGGGCTCCTCAGAAAAAGGGCATCTCTGACCTTATAGATAGATACTACAACTCAAAAATAAGCGTCTCAAAACAGACATTCTCACAGATTTAAGCTCTGTATTTAAGGAAATGCTTCTGCAGAGATTTGGCTAACATCAAATATATTACTCTCATGCACCAACCCTTTCACTCCTCCTGCATAAAAAGCATCAGAAGAAAGTGTTTATTCAGAAAGCATTTTTCATCTCCCAAAACCCCTTGTGTGTTGTCTTCTAAAAGCACGTTACTCCTCCAATGTTTTGGTTTAAAATACATAGCTACACATTTTTTTTGTCTACAAAATGATGTCTTGACTATTCTAGCTGTAGGAACAGGCTGACAAAGATGTTTCTTTTTCTGATGCCTCCACTTTCTATCTTCTAATTACACATCGCAGTATTTACTTGATAGCTGTATAGGAGATGAAAACACAGAGATTATTTATTGAACTTTTTCTGTGTCATTAAACTTGACCAACAAACTGCTTTTTGTCTGCAGTAAATAATCTTCCACTCACATCATGTTGCAGAGGAACTCGCTTATCTCTCCCTTCCATCCATCCTGTCAAGGAGCTTGGAGATCTGCAGCACATACTTCTCATTCTATAAACCTGATATAAATGATTCCAATAACGTTGTGATATCACAAGGTATTCAATAGTTACAGCTCACTCATTCCAGAGCATTTCCATAGTAAATAGATGGCGGTTTCTGTTTCAGCTGAAATTTCCTGTAGTTAGAATACCCTATATAAGCATTAATGCCCATTAATTATGTTTTTGTCATTGGTAAGCCAACATGTGCTACTAGTTCTGAGTGATCACAGAAAGCTAATGAATAAATGACCAGTTTCACTCAGGCACTGGACATTTAAAGACATGAAGACTTCAAGAATTAGAAATCTCTTAGATGTGGGAGTGAGGGGCAGCTTTCAGTAGGCAGTCTTTATCAGTTTGCTTACTCTATCCAGAAGCTGGCAGAGAAATAAGTTTGGAAACAAATATAGAAATGAGGTCTTTTGTGGTACTCTCAATGAAAACAAATCACTAGATTTGAGATCAGGAAGTTCAGGTCACTTACTCTAACATTCATGGAACCTTAAAAGATATATGCCCTCATTTTAACTCAGGAAAATAGCATGTCAGTCTTGCAAAGCAAATTTCCACATTGTTGTTGTTTTGGGGTTTTTTTTGCTTGTTTTTTAATACATAATCAAATGTGGATATTATCACTGCCATATCTAGGATTAAGCATTTCTTTACCTTGACAAGGAAGTTAATGTCAAGGGTTGAGAGAATGTTACACCAAAGCCTGACACTTCTGCTTCCACAACAGCAACAAGACAGCACTGAGGCTCACAGATTTAAGAGCCAAGTTCTGTTAAAGCTCTAGCTCTGTCTCTTTGTATATTATGACATCATAATGGCTACATCAGCTGTAATAAAAAATGAATTCCCTTGACATATATTACCCGTAAGTGCAGCCTAGTAAATAAATGATTCATGCAAGTTCAATTACAAGGGTATGATGTCTATAAATGCTGAATACCTGCAAGACAGCAACGGTAAAGGAAATGAACCTATGCAGTGCTAAAAATGCCTTCCAGCTAAAAATCTCTGACCGCATCTTTTACCTCTTTTTACCTGTGTTTTACATCTGTTTTTACAAAATACACTCATGATAACAATCAACTGAAAGATTACATACATACAGCAATTGTTTCTATTCTTATTAGAGACAAATTTAAAAAACAGAAATAGGCCACTTTTGCCACAGTGGTGATAAGGAAATCTTTTTAAGAACTGGAATCCCCATTGAATTTAAGACTCTACCTGTGTCCTACAGTGAGTTAAACTATTAGATTTTAAAAAAACAATTGCATCTACGCATGATGACACATACACTCTAAAACCAATATATTTTGATGTATTTAGTTTTTTGAGTATATGTAAGATTACAAAACAACAACAACAACAACAAAGAACACTGAAAACCAGTTCCTTATATTTTTACATGTTTTTATAGGAATCTTAATGGCTCAGAGAAGTAGAACAGCCTCTAAATAGGTAATCATAATCAACAATAAACCATGTGTAGCTGACAAACTTAAGCAAACTCTCTAAGTCAACATCCACTGTAAGAGAGAACCTTTTGTGGTAGCAATTTTACTGACATCATTAGTTTCTACTAGATGGATTTGCATAACACTCATCATCTTATGCTGTAGGTAGTTACAGTAGTACAAGATATACTATGTGAAGACTGCTGTACTAATAGTTCAGAAGCTAACTTCAATAATCAGGATAAGCTCAGTGCACATTAGACAAAGAACACAAATAATACTGTGATAGCTTTGCAGTTGCTCATTCACCCACAGATTAAATAAGGATGGCCATGTGGATCAGTCACCTCATCCAAACAAATCTGCTTTGTGTTTCTACTAGTGAAGACCATAAGATTTGTAAAGGCAGTCTACAAAGAGCATCAGAATACAGTTGATGAGTCACTGCCATCTCAGGTCTTATCTCAGTATCTCCTGTAAGGTGGAATAAAGATCATAACACATATAACTGCTACAAGTGTATGTTGTGGTGGTGGCAACTTCAGACATTTTGGACAGACTGAACAAATAAAGCGCGACTTCGTTAAACTCTTGATTTTCAGTTTATGAAAAAGATTCAAGAACTAAAACACATTCATCAAAGAACTACAGATCTTCATCTCACACTTCTTGCCTTCTGATATTTTTTATATCATGAGAAAAGGAAACAACATTTCCCTGCTCTGTGTTCTCAGCTCGCTCATTATTCCTCATTTGCCCAGGTTTTTACTTCTCACAAAATTGAACAAAACACATCCAGTACTGGCAATGCAGCCACAACATTTGTGCCATGGATGAAAGTGAATCAACAATTTTGTGTTTTTTAGTATTTGACTTTGTAATAAACAGCATATTTTTTATGTGTTATGTGCTATTGCATATAATTGTATTTTCACTAAGATTGGAAAATTGACAGTAAATTTTAAAATTCCTTATCATGCAGACAAGGCATTTAAACCTCTATGCTTCATTGTAAGAGTTTTTATGGAAGTTTATTGAAATATCCTTAGTTCAACCAAAAGGGCAGATGCCTTTGGGATGAATCAAAGCTTTATAATGCAGCAAATGAGAAATGCAAATGTCAGTTTGCTTATTTTGCTGCTACTGCCATGGAAGTAGAAAGAGTAAACCAAATTTTTATTTTTATTTATTCTTCAGTTCTCTAGCAGAAGGTTCTCACAACTTGATGAAATAAACATTTGTGAGAACAAGGACAGAGAGAGTTCAAAATGTCACTCCACAAGGAAATACATGCATATTTACATTCAGACTATCTGAGTCCAAATGGGTGAGGATTGACATTTAAAGACTATTTTTACTATAAGCAATAATGAAGGAAAATTCTTCTAGGTTTGAGATATATTTGATATTAAAAACACTACAAGACAGCTGCTGAAGATGAAAAGAAAGCTGCAGTACATTTTGTTCACTTCTTTACCATATGGCTGTAAACTATTCAAACTGAAAGCATCTGCTACAGAACATCTTAGAACAACAAATCTTTAAGCCACTTTAAGTGGAACTGCTAATTCTCTTGTGGAAAAGTAACGCACATGATTACACATTTTCCTTCTACTGCACCAAAAATTTACTGGGAATGATTATTCATAAAATACCACTGCATCATTATTTATTAATCTATTTAAAAGTGACACCATTCCCCTCAAACCATCTTTTCACACATGCATGACTTGATTCTAACCAGACACACAAATAAAATACCGAGGGTGCAAATGATTTGAACTTCTTAGTTTACAAGCTTCTTAATATACAACAGCCAAAGGATCTGAACTGCACGATATTTAACTGTTTGTATCATGAAATACATTTCCTGATCTCTGCCAAATTTTACGTAGTAAAAATAAAAATGTCATTCGATATGTATATCTCTGTCCAACTCTTTATATTCACTTTCCCTGAAAACTGTACCATATTGCAACATTCACCTTTACAGATTCCAGCTGTGATTTCTAATTTCACTTTTTCTTTCATTTTTCAAGGAGACAATACTGTACAATATACAAGTAGATATAAGTAATCAACTTAGACCCTGTGTGTAAACAAAAACTACCATGATTAATACTACAAACCCACGTACAAAAAGGACAAAAATAAGTAGTAAATTTTGTTGTTTTTTTTTTTTAGCTTAGAACTAAACTTTGTCTAAACAGCCTTGCAGGGATAATTGGAGGAATCATACAAATGGCTTTTAAAGCGTTCTCCAGACAAGCTCATAAATATGCTGTCATATTCATTCCAAAACTCACATTTACTACAGACACGCTTCTACCTAACTCCACATTTGGAGGACAGGAAGCTGCTCATGACTCATATGGATCCTCTAGGAACTTCTTTGCACATAATGTGTGCATTGTGCTACACTGTACCTTCAACTTCTCAGCATGCCACAGCCATACCTCCTGTCATTTTCCTTACAGGATACACAAACAGGATTACAAGAGGCTATGGGTAATCAGAAAAGGGAAGATAATGTTGCTCATTCATCTCAGTCTTTATGAAGATGCACCAAGAATTCTCAAAATTGTGTTCTTAGTATTTGTTGTAGCAATATTACAGCTCTGGGTCCAAAATCAGAGTTGGATTTGAACAGTGCTATCCAAGAGCACACACCTAAATGTTACAGAAATGTAGAAAAACAAATCCATCCCCAAATAGCCTACTCCCATAACCCATTCAAGGAATAACCAGCCTTTCTGACATGGCAAAGAATATGACTTCATGTTCACTTGAACCCAAATGATGCCAAACGCTGCTCCAGCAGAGAAGGAAAGCGCCTCAATGATTTCTCTATTAGAGGATGTGTCTCCTGTCACTCCTAAAAAAGTCAATGGAAGAGAGTAAAACTTAGCTGCTCTGATACACTGTCTACGAGAGTTACTACAGAAGCTTATTCACTGTAAAGAGAAAGTAGCATGATCAATACTTCGTGGTTTATATTCAATGCAAATATCTTCTAATTATGAACAGGTGTTACCATAGCCTGGACAGACTTGGGAATGAACAGGCTCCAGAGCAGAGCAAGGCCACAAATCTTCATCCCTTTGTCTTTTATTCTGTCAGCACTGTCTGCTAGCTAGCGTATCTTCAGTTCTCCCAGGAGACTCAATCTAACCAAATGATAAATTAACATCATTTTAAAGATGTTCTCCCAGTCAGAATATCCAATATTCTAATTAATAACCCTCTAAGATTTTTCTTTGTCAATTATTTCATTCTCTAATCCTTTTTTTTCTTTTTTCTGATACAAGGCAAGGTTTTTCAGTCTACACTGTAATTCTGCAGATATTTAAGGTAGAATTAAAGTAGCAAGAGTAGGCTTAATAGATTTGCCATGTAATTCTGCTGCTTTAAATGGTCAAGTTCTTCACAAAACAAAGGTTTAGAATTTCTATTAAAAACTTCTCCAAATAAGATCTACCAGACAGATCTGAAATGCAAGTTTCCAAACAGCAAACATCAGGAAACATTAATGCCACAAATACTAAGTGCCTGAACATAGTAGTAAGGGAATTCAAAAGGCTCTAGATAGTATTTTTCACATGCTGGCATCAGTGTTCAGACTGCCCAATGATCCAGTAGTCTTTTTTAACACCACTTTGCAACAGGCAATTGTAAAGATGATCTGGCTGTTGCCATAATAGGCAATCTGACTCCTGTCTGATATGGCAGCTATTTTCTGAACCATCATTATATTTGTGAGGGTATCAGTTTAGAAACTAGCAGTTTATTCCTCCAGATGACCTGCTTCAAATGTGATACCTATCACTTTCTTATGCCCATCAGATTTGCATCTCTATTTTCTTCTTATCCGTTTTTCTCTCGCATGTCAAAGTGACCTTGTATATTAGTGCTATTTGGTATAGCAGGGCTTCACATTAGAACATCAATATTATAAGAGTGGATTTGCTGTGCAGTTCTGTCTCTGAATAAAACATGTCAGTATTTTACTAAAATAAGTAAGTTTCACCAACGGAAACACACACAGAAGCAATACTTTTCCATACAGCATTCTTCTTATTTTCAGAACTCTGCTCCTTAACAAAGATCAGCAATTGACTGATTACTTAGCGACCTTACTGAGCCTGATAGAGTCACACTGTGATAATGGAGCTATCAATGCTGTTATAAAGTACTTATACTAAGTAAATAGTTGTTTCAAATGAAGCACCATTCCCTTCCAGTCCAGTACTTCACTGCAAGGACAGAAAGCCTAGTAAAGACAGCACACATACCTTTAGAAAGTATTACAGAGAAGATTCACTGAGGATTCACTGTCTTTTTGTGCTGCATTAAATATTGACTATGCCACTTTTTCCATGACAGAGTAGCCAACCCACTGTCCCTACCACCACTGATGAAATGTACCATCCAGCACCTCACTGTGCTCCGATCCACTGGTTGGTCCCCATAAACATTCAGCAAGCATCAACAAATGTCAGTGGGTGACATTTTTCCACATAAAGGAATTTGGTGACACACCATTGTTTCATATGCACTTCCATGTCAGACACCATTCTGTCAGATACCCTCTGCTGCCATATGTCACGCAGCAACAAAATGAAATGGAATATTGGTGGGAAAGTTCAGCCTCTACTGTTGTACCACCAACACCCACCTCTGATGTCATGGACCAACGTAATAACATAAGAAGCATTATTTTTCACAGAATCACAGAATTGTAGGGGCTGGAAGGGACCTTTAGAGATCATCGAGTCCAATCCCCCTGCCAAAGCAGGCTCCGTGGACCAGGTTGCACAGGCAAGTGTCCAGGCAGGTCTTGAATGCCTCCAGAGAAGGAGACTCCACAACCTTCCTGGGCAGCCTGTTCCAGTGCTCCATCATTTATGAAGAACTTCCTTTGTTTCAGTTTCTGGTCACCTCCCTTTGTTCTGCCGCCACACACCGCTGAAAACAGTCTGGCTCCTTTTGGAGCATCTCTTGTAATTTATAACACTAAAGTGCTTTTCTAGGTGTAAGAAGTTATGACAAAGTGTTGCCTTTATACAAGTTAATCAACAGAAGGATGCTTAAAAACAAGAAGATAGAGGCCCCAGTCTCACCGGTTGTATACAGAACAGAGAAAGAAAACCATATTTTTTTCTGGTCCTGAGCTCAAGAGGCATGGCTCAGCCAAGTTTCCAACAACTGGACTCTCTTAATACCCAAAACAGTGGCTTCATTTACTGTGCCTACTTCACTCCTCCAATCTAACCTTTATCATTTAGTTGCCTATGTAAACCACATATTCATCACAACTAGACTGTAGAGAGAAACCGGCATCTCTGAAGAGCAGTCATCATTTACTTCAAGTACACTGCTCTAGCACTGATGCCAGCTCTCTTAGAGGTTTTAAAGGGATCTTACTTCAAGCACATCTCAATATAAAAATGCCTTAATTCAGTTTGTAAAGGAAAAAGAAACTCTAGTTCAACAGAACTTACACTTGTTTGAAAGTTTGATTTGACATTGCTTTTATTTTTTATCTCACTAGCATTTTCCAACGCATCCAAACAAAGCATCTTGAACATAACACTGCTAAAAGACCAAAGCAATAGTATTTTGTTTGTTTTTTAGCAAAATAGAGTTTAAAAAATGTTAGTGCACTAGCAGTTCTCAAGTGGGACAAGCATGGTGATGGTCACTTAATAGCATTTAATGTATTAACTGAAATTAATTGAGAATTTATGAAGAGCAATGAAATGTGAGACAGGAGGGCAGACACAGAACCTATCCTTACAACTGAAAAAAAGCAATAGGAAGGAGTGAAAAGCAGTCAGTCTATTTTCAATAACTAGAAAGATACAGAAACAAATTATTAAACAATCAATTTTTAAAGACCTTAAGGATAATAACGTGATAAGGAAGAGACAGCATGGATTTTCCAAGAAGAAATCAGTCAGACCAATCTAATTTCCTTCCAACTGGCCTGGTGGATAAGGGACAGACAGTAGTGAAGTCAGGCTACATTACCTCTATTGCTCCTCATGCTGTCAGACATGACATTCTCAGAAGCAGAAGAGTGAAATGTAGTTGAGATTACGGTACTATAAGTTGTGTTCACAATTTAAAGAATAGTTACCAATTGTTCTCTTTCAAGCTCAGAAAATGTATCAAGGAGATTTCCAAGGATTTGCCTGTCTCAAGTCCTGCAAAATTTGCTATTTTCATAAAGGTTCTAAATGACAGGTTAGATTGTATGTGTATAATATGTGCAGATGTAAGTTGACAAAATGTTATGCAATTTTAAAGCTAGCTTTAAAAATCAGAACTGAGGAGATTGCTCCAATGTCCATGACACTAGAGGCAGATGTTAGTGATATGGCATTAGAGGTTGGACCTTCCCATCAGTATTCCATTGTTTTGCTGTCATGTGATAGATGACAGCAGAGTGGCAGTCTGACAGAATGGCATCTGACATGGAAATATGGATGAAGCAAAGTTGTGTCACTGAATTCCTCGGCATGGAAAAATGGCACCCATACGGCGACCAACCAGTGGATGTGAGCACAGTGAGGTGGTGCATTTCAGCAGTGGTGACAGCGACAGTTGGTCACCTTCGCTGATACAGGTTTCCATGAGCACTGCAAGCAGGTTCTTGCTCACCTATGGCAAAAGCTGCAAATTTGCTCTAATATTGTGCATTATAGCGCATTGACTGCACAATGTCAATGCATTATTGTGCTCTTTGAGTCTTTTGTAGTTCTCATGGAAATAAATAGGAGGCATTACCTTCAGATTGACCTATATACGTTGAAGAAGTGAATAAACAATTCATGCAGATATATGGTAAACAACTGACTAGACACCATCAGTACAAAAGTACGGGGTGACAGCAGTTACTAGAAGCAGGTGTCAACAGCACAAAACTATTCGGGCGGGTGATAGCAGTTTTCTTTTTCACCAACCATTGGACAAGCTGCAATCAGCTTACCCTGCAAACTGTGTCAGGAGGAAAATAAATAAATATATAAAATGAACTACACCATGGTTAACATGTCTTTCCAATGCCTTTTTGTATCTAGTGAGACTGGACAAATGTCCAGTCATGGACCTCATGGCCAGTCATGGAAAACCTCATGGAGGGAGGTTTTCCAGATTATTTAACATCTGTCAGGAATGGTGATACACCTATCTATCCTACGTTGGAGAAGAGACATAAACAAAAGGAACTCTCAAGGCCTCCTACAGTTCACCATACTCTGATTCACAAATAGTAATATTATCACACATCTTGTATTTAAGGTTGTACTTAGCCTAGGCTCTCCTTTGATGTGTGTCACCATCATTTAATTTTCCCCCCTGAATACCAGTAAAAGCCTCAAACAAACAAGATAATGTAGGCTATATTTGTATGTGCATCTTTGAATTACTGCTAATTCACTGTTTTAGTTGCAAAGGGTCACAGCCTAGGTACAAGAGCATACCAGAAAGCACAGTGGCAACTTGTTATCTAGCCAGAAGATAATACAGACCAAGCCTACAACTCACTTAAAGAATTAATGAACAGATTTGACTGCAGGATCAAAGAAAATTCCTTCAAGAGTGAGTAAGAATGAAGTTAGCAACAAAATTAAATTAAGCTTGTAGCATTTCTCTATTCACCTTACAGTTGAGAAAAAAAGCTTTCATTTCATGGGTATCAGATTTGAGCTCCTAGAAGGAACTCTTCCGTAAAATTTCTGTGAAAGCTTGTGGCTGAATGTTCGTGCACTGCATTGTTTATTTTTCTGAGAAAAAAATGTATATGTTAAATTCTTGCATTAAAACAATTAATATGTTGATAATTAAACAGTAAGGTGTTTAAAATTTTTGCAGGTCAGAAGACTGACCGAGTTCGAGCCACAGAAGAAGAGCAGCTCAGATGACAGAGAAATATTTTTCCTTACAGGGAAGGAGGAGAGGGAATTTTCCCCATCATGATGATTTTGAATTGGGATATTGATACATACTGAAGAACGAGAAAGTGAGGGAAAGGACTTCTTGCATTTATGACAGCTGCCACAATATCCCACTATTTTGTGACTTAGTTGAAAGTGGACAATAAGTCAACATACCTCTAGCTGATTGTTACTCTAGTGAAATATGATGAAGCATAATTTAAAAAGTGACTTTTAGGGGGTAATTGTTTGGAGCTTTTATGTCACACATTCGAGGTTTATTTTCTTTTCCCTGTGAAAAATGTGTCAAACCTGTGTGTAAGATTGGGGAAGTTTTCATCCAAACAACCTGCCTTTCTCCCTGTCTTCAGCAGCTTCTCTTTTAAAACCATATCATTATTTTTGAGCTATGTTTTCAGATTTTAAGTTATACTGATTTTCTCAGGAGAGATTATTGTGCAGAAAGTAGCGCAAGGCCCTTCCATCAATACATTTTTGTTTTCACAAATGAGCAGATCCAGTACCATCAGCAGATCCAGTGCTTCATCAGTCAGACTTTGTATTCTGAAATTTATATCATACTAAAAGCCCCTGACCTCCCTTCCTAAAGAAGGAAAAATATAGTTTAAGAGAGCACCTCATCCTCTTTCAATGTTTGAAAGTGGTTTTGTCATGCAATTTCAAGAGCTAGCTGCTGGGGAACTAATCAGGATGACATTCTGAATATGACTACTCAAAGCAAAACTATGGAGTTCTACTACTGTCCCACTGCTCACATTAGTAATATAAGTAGACAGACGATTTTAGATACTTTAAATATGCTACATAATATTCCAAAATTACAGTCTAGGGTCAATATCAAGTAACATTATCATCATGAAAAGTTAAATACAGTTTACAGATGAGCAGTTCTGCAGATGGACAGTTCATGTGCTTAAAGTCCTGGCACTCGAGTTTTCTGCCATACACACACATACTCATTGCTGAACTGACAGTGTAAATGATGTCTTTGCTTTAACTTTCATTTGCTAAACCCAAAATATGAATTGGCCTGATCAAGCATCACAGTATAGCTTATAATCCCCCAAGAAGATAACCTAGATCTAGTAAAGGCTCATGATTTTGCTTTGTGTACCATAATAACCAACAAGAGATGAACTTTCAGTACTACATATTCTCAAGAATACAATTTGACTTATCAAGCAATCTTCAGATTGACTTGGTTAAGTACTTGGCAGAGTATTAGTAAAATTTGGATTCAATTCAAGCTTCAGTTGCTTTAATCAATACAGAGTTTGAAAGCTTTCATTCCAGGGGATAATAAGAGGAGATCAGAACTAGAGACCTGACAAAAACTAGCAATCAGTCGCCTTAGTAGAGAATATTAAAAAATAGTGAAAGAATGGCAAACAACATTAATGATATAGAAAACAAATTGATTAAGAAATTAAGGCTTTCCTGTAAGTGTGCTGGCAGATGTGATGCAGGTAATTCATTAATTCAAATGTGAAAGAATAATTACACAGATGAATTTGATCATTCTCTGCAGTGTACTATGGCTTTATAATATTTAAAATTCCTAGATGTACATCTCTAAAAATTAATCCTAGCCTTAAAAGGGAGTGTATTTTCTATAAAGCAACAAATCTAAATTTACAGTAAACCACAGTTTCATTCCAGATAAAGGGACACCAACCTTTGCATGGACATGAGTAAGTTCTAAATTTCAGATTGCTCTGCAATCACAAGTGGAGAAATGCAGACAGCATACACAAGCGAAGTGACACACAAAACAGTGTCAATCAAACTGATGTTTAAGTGACATGCCTTTCACTCTGTCTTCAGAAGGATGCTTGATCCTGAGACAATTTCCTTCAAACGCTCAATGCTCACTGGCTTTCTTTTTTTCTAGGATATCAGATAGAATTTGCAGAGTGAAAACATAGGTTAACCCACAAGGTCAGATTTACATATTGAAAAAATTCACAGAAGAGGTTAATTGCATTTTTCTTTTGCATTCTCTTCCCACTTATTATCCTGATTACTTCCATGTTTTATAAAGAAATTACTGCAGAGTATTAATATTCTTCTGTATGTAAAGCTACACTGATTTAACCAAAAGGCATGACTTAATTGTGCAGTTTAAAAACTGTTAAGTTTAACATGGGCAACATTTGGAGGATGTCCATACTATGGTTAGATCTGGGCTAATATACAGTATTCTAACATTATAATGGTTTTAATGCCAATACTGTTCTAATACCAATAAGCAATGGCTTTAAGCTGAAAAATAAAACGAAATAACAGAATAAAGAAATGAAAGAACAGAAGCTGTCCTGTTTTTTCACTTTACGACAATAAGTTTGGCCCCACGGGACAACTAAGTTGCAAACAGATCCCACTTGTCAGGAAAACATGAGCAACTTCACAAATGTGAAAACGTATGTCTACCTAAGCAGCAGCCAATAAAGAGAAAATGAAAAAAGTCTGTTTTGTCTACTTAGTGTCAATATCAGTGAAATTGGAAGTATAAAACGAAGTCACATTATCACATAATGATTTCTCAGTGCATCCAGGGACCAATTTTAGAGTAAAACAAGAACAGACAGAAAGGCAAATTCCTCCAAACATGAAGTAAAATGTTCAGTTTTAGGAAGGCTTCATCTACCTGCAATTTTTGCTTGGTTCAGATAAACTACTGTAATCTCATGTTCAGCATCTCCAGGTGCCAGCATTTTAATACTGTGCACTGGATTGCCTCTTTCTTGGGGGAAAAGGGAGCATTATCCAGACAATTGTTTTGACAGTCAGCTGGACAGATCTCACCACCCTGCACACCAAGTTCAGGTTTCTTGGCATGGCCAAGAACCCCATGAACACAAATTGACCACAATCATCTGGCTATCAAAGAACAGGAAGAGTTAAAAACAGAATTGCTTACATTTTGTCACAAACAGTGACGATACACTTAACGTGTATTTGAGCATGTAGGACCGTATCCAGATGTTGCAATCAAGGGAAGAATGATCTAATCCCAAAGAAATATGAATAGTAACAATATTACCTTTAAGCACTTTTTTTTTTTTTTTAATTGTTGGTTGTTGTTGCTTTGGCTTTTTTTTGTTTTTTTTTTTTTGGTGTGCGTGTGACTTGACTCATCACTGTTTGCCTTATCTGCAGAAATACTAATGCTGAAGCAGCAGGACATGAACGTGCAAGACAAGTCTTCATTCAAATGGGATGCTAACACAAATGGAAGAGCTTTTCTTTCCCAGCTTTGACAGGAAGCTTCAGAACAAGGAATATCACAACTGCTGTCTTCCTCTGAATTCCCTCTTTCAATCAGAAATAGGAGGAGAAGAAACATGTTTTCAAAATCTATCTACTGCATAGGTAAGTCTGTATCACTCAGTTCTCATCATTTTGAATGTTTAGTCTGGAAAAGGTACTTTCATTTTTCTTTAAGGCTTTCTAGGAATAGTCATGGAAGTTTAGAAAGAAACAACAGTTCAAAATAGCATCCATTTGAACAAAGTCAAGTCAATTAAATTACTAATATGGATGTCACAAACTTGGCAAAATATCTGATGTAGTCAGCATAGTAATTTTAATACCTAATAGCTATGAAATTACAGATATTTCAGAAAATATCTTCTGAAATTAAGTTTGTTTCTTAAAAAAAAAGAAGGTCCTATTCCATTTTAATTGAAGACCATCACTAGAAACTGATTGCTATTTTTTACTTTAGTGAGGCAGATCATGTCATGAGGCCTTAATTGATCTGCCTGGCATGGACACTGACTATATATAGCATAATTACTTCAGAATGATATTAGAATACATATAACTAACTGCATGTATATAAAAAGGAAGTTTTTCTTAAAGAGGTCATCTGCAGGTCATAATAAACAGCTCAATGATTAAAGAAAGATACACATCCAGTCATTACTTGTTAACATAGTATCAACCCCATCATTCCGCACAGCTTCCCCATTCAGTACATCATTCGAAATCAATATTATCTATTACACTGTGTTATAATATCCTCATAGGTAAGTTCAGGAAATTAGTACAGGTTAGAGGCTGACCTGCTGGAAAGGAGATCAGCAGAAAAGGACCTGCATTGTTCTGGTGGACTGCAGGTTGGCCATGAGCTAGCAGCATGCCCTTGGGGCCAAGAATACCAATGGTATCCTGGGGTGCATTAAAAACAGCGTGGTCAGCAGGTCAAGGGAAGCGATCCTCCCACTCTGCTCTAACTAGGTGAGGCCACATTTGGAGTACTGTGTCATGTTCTGAGCTCCCCAGTTCAAGGAAGACAGGGGATCACCTGAAAGAGTTCAGCAGAGTGCCAGAAAGATGACTGGGACCTGAAGCATCTTCCTTATGAGAACAGACCGAGAGACCTTGGACTGTTCAGCTTGGAGAAGACTGAGCAGGGACCTTAACAACTCAAGCAGATGGGGCTAGGCTCTTTCCAGCAGCGTCCAGCAACCAAACAAGGGGCAATGCCTAACATTTCCATAAAACTACTCCAAAATCAATTTAAATAGTAAATATGCATAATACGTTAGTCAGAAAATCATAGTATCATTTAAACTGTGTATTTTGAATTGCTCTTAGTCTCTGAAAAAATCAAAATTATCCATTGGTATTGCACAATAACCGGTAACATTGAGTCGTTTTTTCCTTTGGCTTTGAAACCTCAGGGCCTATGGACCCTGTGACTGAAGCTGCCTCTGCCTCACTTTCACCCCACTCAGTTTGACTGAGCTACTTGTCTCCAGTCCCCTTTGGCTGATGGTTATTCCTTTCCATCTCATGCAGAAATGACAGACAGACACCTTCAGACATTCCTTCAGTTTACAGCAGACCATATATTCATGAGAGCCTAATCTGTATTTGGATTGCTTGCTTTGAACCCCTCTCCTCAACTTTCCACCAGGCAGCACTTATATCCTGAGATTATGACATTCTTAAGTTGCAGAAGACGTTATTTCTTTTGCAGGCTAATGCAACAGTGCAGTTCCCGGAAATAGAAGTCTCATCAGTAACAGCAAATATACTTGATGTCTTAAACAGGCACGGAGAAAGACCTTGTTTTCATTTATGTTTATTCCTTCCTCTTGCACTGCATTTTATTTATTTACGTGTGAAGACAAAGCCTAGCAAGTGGATTTGACAAAGGCAAGATGAAATGGCATAAAGAAAGAGGGAAAACCAAAATGTGTCTGCTGAATTCTTCAAACTCTCACTTGAAAATTCCAAGTGTTTTATTCTACATAAAACAGCTTTACAGAACACCTGCAAGAATAGATTTGTCTGTGATAAAGATGTTCATATGTGATAATGCTCTGCAGTTTCATTTTTCAGCATTAAAACTTGTTTTACTGGCTTCATTTTGCAGCACTGCATTGCTCTGCACGACTCACAGAATGAACAGGCAGACATGAAACACTCCAGAAATTAGTTTTAAGATGAGGATAAATGAGATCAAAGAACAGAGTCTACATCACATCTTGTTGAAAGAATATTCAGCCATTAGATCAAATATTCTGTGTCACATTCTCCTATAATTTCCAAAGCAACTTCTTACTGGCATAGATGAAATATTACTGACACTTTGTGATGTGTTGTGATGAAGCCAGACTGATTTAAGATATTAATTCTTCTTTTACCAAAAGCCACAATCATAACCAAAGACTTCAAGATCTGTTAGCTGTATAGAACACAAAAAGAGGTATTCCAAAAAGGAAAATCAGAAACTGTCAAGTAAAATGTTGTGGCAACAGTTTTTAAGGAAGGAAATGAATGCTTTAAAACCAACCCAGTGGTACTACGATTGTTCAGTGAAGCAGCAGATTAAGCTACGACCCCACTATTGCCATCAGACTCTCTGGCTCTGCCACAGCCTTTGCACACTGAGCAGACCTGGTAGTTTCACAGAACAAAGAGAGGCTTGGCCTCAGCAGATCTTACAACTGGCTCAACTACAGCTTTTCATTTATTTTTTTTAATCAATTCCAATTTCCAGTGACAAGGAAATTGGCACAGTCTTGGACTGAGGATAAATGAAAATAAAAGACAGCTCAGTGTCTCTGTGATATTTTTCCATGTAGACCAGAAACAATTACTAAAATACTCACAAAGATTTGCAGTGCCTCTTGATTTTTTCTTCTCACCAGCTTGCCTTTACTTTCAGAGGAAGGTCCACATGCCGGGAACTAATGAAGCTTATTCAGCAAATTGCTCGTTCCCCTTTACCAGGCAAGACTGACTACATTTCATTGACTTCATCAGATACTCTGAAAATCACATTGAATATGTAGGACTACAAACTTCATTTTAGAAACGCGGCTCCTGAAAACTAAATACAATTGCAATTTAGGACAGCAGTGAAGAGCCAGTTACTATCTTGTAAACTGAGGAAACACATGAATAAGACACTGCCAAAACTGAAGAGGATGAAAGGCAAAGAAACAGTTACAGCACTGAACTGCTTTTAAAAATAAATAAATAAGTTGCTTGTCTATAAGACAAAGTGCACTGCTGTTTGTTAAATGCACTAATGGAACTGCTTATTATTGTTTAACTTCTAAACAAGAAAAAGACCATTAGTCACAATATAGAGTAATCACATTAAAACTTCAATTTGCAAAAGAATCTTTTTAAAATATATAGCTGTTCTTTAAAATACACAATACTTTCTATGACCAATTCCAGAATAAAATGCACTAAATTACTAGAAGCTAGAAGATTTAAAGACCAGCTTACATAAATATGAGACTAATTACACTATCCAGAGCTCTGCAAGAGCAGAGCAATTGTTCTGAACAAATAACTCAAGGGCCACAAAATCTTCTGAGGGAAACTACAGCTGAGAACTAGGTGACATTCAGTACATTCAGACATTCATACATTCAGTAAAGAGCTGTGTATTCAATTTCCTAAACCCACAAAAATAAACAGATGTTGTTTTCCATGGAACACAGAGCCAGACTACACCTACACACCCTGGCACGCAGGTCATATTATGAAGGAGTACATCAAGTATGCAGACGAGGATGAGAGAAATATGTAGGATGCAGTGGGCAAAGCAGAAGGAGTCACAGCCTCCATGTAAACAAAGGGGTTCCCTCTCTTCTCCATTTCTATAGAAGCTGCCTTCTGTCTCCATTGACAACTGCTCAGAGATAGTGCCCATAAAGCACCAGACACAGGGATGAACAGTCAGACGGGTGTCCCTGAGGTGGCACCAACCACCATTCAGGTAACCAGGTGCCACTGCCATCCCAGCAGCGCCCAAGCAGCAACAAGTCACCTGAAAACAGCAGCAGCGACAGATGAAAGTGGAAGCTCCTGAGACCAAAGGGAAATACAGGTGCTGTCCAGGGACATGACAGGTAGGGATTTCTGTGGGAAGGTGATACAGGAACTGTTCCTGGCTCCAGAAGGCTCTCAGTGAGACGGCTTCAGGCTGTACACATCTTCCTCTGTTCCTCCAGCCCTGCATCAGATCATATCTGTAACTTACAATGACTGTGAAAATTGGTAGTTAGGAACATTCTCATGCACTATTTTTCCTTGGTCTCCAGTGAATCCAAAGACAACAGAGAATTAAAGTTTGGGATAATGCTGAGAGATTTCAGTGATCACAACTAACAAGCAGACAATAAAAAGGGCAGTTTGTACAGCAGTCCTGACTTCACTTTGGGAAACTTCAGGACCTTCTGGGGTTGAGGTCCTTAAGTTCTGGAGACCATCTGACAGCCCAATGAAGAATTTGAAGGTGCCTGCTGCTGTTAGGCAAATGCAAGGAAGATCAGTGGGGCATGGATCTAAAAACAGATCTCCAAATGAGCTCTAGAGGCTTTTAAGGAGCATAATTTGCTGACCTTTGACATAGGGTGCTGGGAATCCCTGTTGCAGCTACTCCTGGTCAGGGAAGGAGCCAGACATGCCTACTGTGAATGGATCTAGTACACTCAGACCACACAAGGCAGCCCAGAATCAGCAGCATGTCACTGTAATTGGTGATCGCCTGCTGCAGGGGGACAGAGGCATCCATCTATTGACTCAATTTATTAACAAGGGAGGTTTGCTACCTGTGGGGGCATAGACCAAGGAGGCTGCAGAAGCAGAACCAAAGCTGGTTCATTACCCCCAGCTCTTATTCCATGTGAATACAAATGATACTGCTAGAGGAAACATGGACAGCATCAAAAGAGACTACAGAGCTCTGCAAGCAGTAGTCAAGGGCACAGGGTCTCAGGTTTGGTCACTCCAATCCTACCGATGACGAGGGCCCTGACAGGACAGGTCAGTAACAGGCCGTGGAAGTGATGCTGGTGAAAGGGCTTGAATTCTACGACCATGGGATCTTGTTTGAGACCGAGTGTCTGCTTAGAAGACACAGGATCCAAGTCTAAGCAGAGCTACAACATTTTTGCCAGTGGAATGGCTGGCCTTATAAACAGGGCTTTAAATTAGGAAGGAAGGAGAGGATTACCAGCACCGTGTGGAGAAGTGATGCAGAAGGCTGCTGAACAAGGAGCATCAAGTGATATGATAGAGAGGGATCGCAGGCAATAGTATGGGACTCGAGCAGAACCAGCTCCAGCACTTGCAGGTTAGCAAGGATAACATGGCCACCAGGCAGCACTACGGAAATTTCCTCAAATTAAATATGTCTATGTTGTGCAGTACTTTTGTTCTCATTTATTGCATGTGAAAGCCTGAGTGATAAACAAGACTTGACTGAGCAGAGAACGTGCACTGAATCAAAAAATAGGCCGTAGAGCCTGAGGTTTCAACAGTTTGTATAAGAAACAAGGCTGTATCAGTCAGTATGATGGGCAGCACAGTGCACCACATCAGCAGCCCACATCCTATCTTTAAAAGAATGTATACAAATCACAGATCTCCATTTCTATATTGGAGACGTTGCCTAACCAAAGCTAATGGGCACTTTACCAAGTAGCCAAGAAGGCCAGTGGCATCCTGGCTTGTATCAGAAATTGTGTGGTAAGCAGGACTAGGGAAGTAATCCTGCCCTTGTACTCGGCATTGGTGAGGCCTCACCTCCAGTACTGTGCTCAGTTTTGGGCACCTCAGTACAGAAAGGACATTGAGGTGCTGGAGCAGGTCCAAAGAAGGGCAGCAAGGCTTGTGAAGGGCTTGGAGAATATGCCCTATGAGGAGAGACTGAAGAAACTGGACTATTTAGTCTTGGGAAAAGGACACTGAGGAGAGACCTTATTGCTCTCTTTCAATATCTGAAAGGTGCTTACAATGAGAGAGGGATTGGTCTCTTCTCACTGGTGACAGAACAAGGGGAAATGGCCTTAAGTTGCACCAGGTTAAGTTTAGGTTGGATATGAGGAAGAACTTCTTTACAGAAAGGGTTGTTAAGCACTGGAATAGGTTCCCCAGGGAAGTGGTTGAGGCACCATCCCTGGATGTGTTTAAAAACCATTTGGATGTGGTGCTCAGGGACATGATTTAGCAGAGCATTGTTATGGTAGTATGGTTGGCTTGTGGTTGGACCTGATGATCTTCAAGGTTTTTTCCAACCTGAGTGATTCTATGATTCTGTGATTCAGCCAGAACAGAATTTTGGCTGTGCACTTCACAAGCATGTCTGTACAAAAAAATAAATAAATAACAGTGAAAACAGGGCTCTGAAAGCTCTGGTTTACTGACTTGTCAGCTCTCCTAAGAGATGACATGCAAGCTGACTGTAAAAGCACCTAACAAGAAACAAATAGAATAAAGAGGATGCTTAACAATGGATTTGTCTTGAATACCTGCTTTTCATTTTTTGTGATTACTGTTACTGCTATCAGGGAAGCATCCCATGGACTTGGTACCAATGTCTCGCCTACAAACTACTATATGGAGAACTATGTCAAAAAAAAAGGACACTTTCAACGACAACGCAGAAGAGAACATACAGTTCTGGAAGCACTGCCCTGCACTGCCAAAATACAGCATAGTTTGCAGATAGAAGAGTTCATTCCATCCCATCAAACGTGAGAAAAGAGAAAGGAGCATGTGGTCAGAGAGCACCAAAAGGAGAAGTGAGCACCTGCAACAGCTGCTGGCCTGCTCCTTCACAGTGTGAACTTTATTCAGGGTGCTCCAGTTTCCTCCCATCTATCAAACCCTACAAAGACACTAAGCTACAGCCAGATATATAGGACTGGTGTTCTTATCACTTAGGTTATTAAAATCCATTAAAATTTCATAAATACAAAAAAAAATAAGTCAGTAACTAATAAAGGTTTCTTCAAGCAGAAAGTACACAAAATGAAAGTGAGGCTGCAATAACATACCATATGATATTACTGAGTTATTTAGATAAATGTGCTTTATTTTTTTTTCTGATAATAGCTCGTAGCATGCTGCACATACGCTATAAAAAATTCTGTACATATGATGAAAACTTACTGACTTATCTCTACACCTTCTGCTTCTGAATCTTGGCTCAGAAGTGGGAAGAATCCATCTTCTTTAATCTAAATAATGAATTGTGCAAATTAGGAAAGCATGGATTAGATAGACTCTCTATATTTCCTGAGAACACCACAACACAACTCTCTGAAAATTAAACTGAAATTGATGAACGTGAGATAACTCATAGATTTTAGTGAGGTTTACACAAGTAGTTTCATCTCCAGTCTTGTATAATCAGCCCAGTTCTTTTTCTACCAACTCTGTGTTGCCATCGTCTGGACTGTCCGCAGCAGTGATGGGCTGATACAAGGAAGCATAGGGAAAGACAGCTTTCATAAAGACTGCCTCAAACAGCACTTAGGTGTGTAAAATGAAAACAAAGTGTAATTAATATCCAAAAGATACCCAAGCAGCAGAGCTGGCTGCCGCTCTCAGCATTCCTGCACAGCTCTTCAGAGAGACACGAAGCCATATTGCAGATAGAGACACAAAGCATCACAGTGGAGCTACGGTTCCAATTAGGATGAAATCAGCCACTCTAGGCAATAAAACAACAGGAGGCATCACAACATCGATACCTGAGAAATACTGCCACTTGTTATCTAACCATATCGCTCACTCAAAACATTACCCAAGAGATTCAGAGCCAGCGTAACACTTCAGAAACCATCCAGAGCCGTATGGCACAGCATCCTTTCATACCTCAGGAGTAAAAGTTAGCCAGAGCCTTCTGACAAACTAAAATGATTTATTATCACAAAGCAGAACTAATGCATTCTGCTTTACAACTCTCCCGGTAGTCTAGGAGAGACGTTGCATTTATTACCTACAGTACATAATGCCCACTGCAGAGCTCTGTATTATTCATAAGACTGGCTTTTTTGTGCCATCGTAATGCTGATAAATTATGAAAAAATGCATATTTTATTTCAATTTCTAACATTTTGGTATACATATCAATCCATCATGTTGCTGCAGGAGGAACAAGCATTACCGCTGACAGTTGTTGACATGTTCACCTATATGGAGAGGAAGCAAAAGTGTTGCTGAGATCATCCTTACTCATAGCTATCATTCCACTTTCATCACTTAATTCTTTCAGGTTTAATATTCGGAGGCAACTACAAAAAAAAAAAAAAAAGTCAGAATCAAGGAGCATTGAGAAATGAAATAAAAAAAAAAAAAAAACAGACATCAAGAGATGGAAGTTTTATTCAATGGCACAGGTAGCTCCACCACAGAGTGGCTCCCCAGGATAAACTGCTTCCTAGATGAAAGTGAGGTTAATTTCTAAAGAAGCTAATACAGGTGCTGCTGAGTAACTACAAATGCAGGCAGGGCATAAGGGAAGGAAGGGTTATTTCTGCTTATTTAGCTGGCAGTGGTCCACTTCTTCCTCTCTCAGCTGGAGATAACTATAGCATGCACTACAGAGGGCCCCTCCTCCACTGCTCATCAATTCCAATTAAAACCACCACGCTAAAAATATTACAGAACCTGGAAATACAATGCCCATCCTGCAACCCTGCTCAATTGTTCTCAAAAGCATCATCCATATTGATAGATAACTGTGAGCTGAACTACTTGACACCATCTGTATTATTTTCTGTTTTTTTTCTGAACCTTGACCTGATGATAACACTTCCAGTGTCTTCCACTGCAGATAATTTAACTGCAACAGCCCTCTATCCTTACTGCAGCATTAAAACACTTCCAGTGTCTTTCTAGCACTTTCATTCAATGCCATAACACAAAACAGATAATCTGAATTACTGCTGTAAAAAAATACCTGCACCCACAAACCTTGAATTTCTGCCACTCCCATATCATTAACTTTTGGAAGGCTTAGATCTTCTTATTTGCCATGCTGTGTACTATTCTGTGTTTTGCTTTTAACTTGAAACAACTGCTCTGAGTACAAAGTGCAACTCAGTTCCCTGCTACTTCACTTTTATTTATTAAATTATTTACAGAATCACAGAATCACCAAGATTGGATCATCCATTCCAACCATCCACTGATCACCAATAGTTCTCACTAAACCATGTCCCTCAACACAACATCCAAATGTTCCTTGAACACCTCCAGGGTCAGTGACTCCACCACCTCCCTGGGCAGCCCATTCCAGTGCCTGACCACTCTTTCAGAGAAGTAGCATTTCCTAACGTCCAGCCTGAATCTCCCCTGGCGCTCCTTGAAGCCATTTCCTCCTAGTCCTATCACTAGTTACATGAGAGAAGAGGCCAATTCCCAGCTCACTACAACCTTCCTTCAAGTAGTTATAGAGAAAAAAACTACTAATACTTACTGGAAGACCACAATACAAGGCCAACAAAAGTGCTCTGCTTTCATCTACAGCGCCCGCGTCACGTACATAAGGTGAGCCCTTTAATCTGCACACACGTTCTGAGGTAAAGGCCTCTGCCTGACATGTGGCCACTGATTGCTGAGGCCATTAACATAATTGGCTCTGGAAAAGATGAAAGGTTGTTTGCCTTAAAATCCTAGCAGCAGGCTGAAATATATAACTCATATCAATGGTCAATGTCAATGGTCTTGCTAAAAATAATGTGCTGTGTAAAGAAGAATTTGGACATGGCACTCAATGAGCTGCTTAAATCACTGAAGTGGAAATTGATTTCCTTTAATGAGTGCACCTGCCCAGCAGAGCCTGGATGTAGGCCTGCCAAGTGACGTCCGGTACTATGACCCAAGCTACAAGGTGGCCTTTGCCTCCACGAAGGTCTCAGTGGTGTTCCTGGCAGCAGAACCTCTCATCCCAAACAATCCTGTGCAATTTGGATCCTGTGCAATCCTGTGCTATTTGCAATTTGCACAGACTGGCCTCAAAAGCCTATGGTCACCTCGTGCACCAACACGTCCCAAAAGGAGCTGTGCCAAAAGGACATGGCTGCCCACGGTCACCAGGGCTCCCCAGCAGAGGGAGGGAGGTTTCGCACAAAGGTTTCTGACTCGGAGTACTTTAAAGTAAGATCAAATATGCATAAAGTTCCACGAGTGCAACACACAAGAGGAATCCGCAGCCCCAAAGGCATAGACAAACCCAGAAAGTACGCTGCATTAATCGGATGTCGTCCCAAAAGGCGCAGGGAAGCCGGAGCTGCAGCTAGCAGTAGCGCGGTACATAGACGAGGGTCTCCTGCCATCTGCTGGGAAACGCGGGCTGCTGGAAACGCAGCAGCAGGGGCTCGGCCCTGGGATGTGTCCCCGGGTAAGGAGAGCTACAGAGCTGTGCCTGCACAGCCGGGGGTCACAGTCAAAGATAATTTATCCAAAACAGATTCTTTTTGACATGTTTATCACCACAAACACAACTGTATGCTTTTAAAATTCACAGCCAAATGAAGGCTATGAAAATAGGTGCAAATCTTTATGTTTACAGCGCAGGACACTTGTGAAATCCACAGTATTCTACATATGTCAAAGGCTTTTTTTTTTTTTTTTTAATTTGTAAATATCTCCTCTCATGTCTGCATTATTTTAAACAATATAATGAAAGATTTATAACATTGACATGATTAAAAGAAATCTTCAGTCTCATTAATTCTTGAATGACCAGATTTGTTCATTAATAGAATCATAAAATCATAGAATCATAGAAGCGGAATAGCTTGGGTTGGAGGGGACCTTAAAGACCATCTCATTCCAGCTCCCTGCTATGGGCAGGGTTACAGCCCATCAGACCAGTTGCCATTTAAAGAATGAGATGACCCTGACTCCTCAGTTGACTAACTGAGCATAATTGGGTATTTTATAAATTACTACAGGCCACCGAATGTCACATAAATCTTTCTACTCATGTCAGTAAAGACATGATGTCACAACAGTCCTGTTATTTAAAACATTTGAGTCTATTCACAAAATGCACTGTTAAATATTATGGGGCATCCCTGTAAATACACATGGGGCATCCCTGTAAATACACATACTCTTTATAACTCTACAAGATGAAGCAATATGAATAAATACATATAATATACTACAAACAAGATTAACACAAGTGTAGTTAAAGCAGATTCAAATATTGGAGCCCCTGGAAGTGGCAAGTGTATTTACTTGAGTTGGCACCTGTTCAGGACACAGGGGATGATGCCACTGGTCCATGGAAAGCTGCTGATCTAAGTGTACCAGAGTCCCAAGTTAAGTTTTACATTTAGTCTGAGAAGCACCACATCTCTCCATGGAGTGCTCCTCTCTCACTTGTCAGCAGAAAGGAAACAGACTGGTTAAACACTAAGCTTAAATATTACACAGAACACTACATGTAAGGCAGCAGTTTAGATGTATTTGTGTAGATGTTTCAAAAAGAAGATGCTGACACTGCACAAGTCAAAGCTCATGCATTTGTGCCAACATTAATGCTAACTGCACTTCAAAGCACTGCCAGCACAGAGACAACAACAAAAATCTACACCTACAAAAACCAGCACCTACACAGAAACACACTGCTGGGGAAAGAGAACAACTTTCCTGAAAAAGCTCAAAGTGACAAAGAAATGCAGCCTGAAAATACATTCGGTATAAAAACAGACCACTAACCAGGGAAATAAATGCAACTTCACTCACTTGGGTGGCCTACACTTCTTCCTGCCACTCAAGATAAACTGATTGTATTCACTCTTAAAACTAAAAAGAGAACTGCGTTTCCACTAAGTGATTGAAGTTAAATTACTGAATTTCCTGCCCTTTGAACTGCAAGCAAGTCCCTTTATAACAAGTCAGAAGTAATCAAAATAAGAACCACTATGCACAACACATTTCCCACAGAGACTTTTTAATATACAGGGAACATCCTGCACATGGATGATGTGGGAGGAATGACTCCCAGGTGCTGTCTGCTCAGCTCAGAGAATGGCCTCCTTTTTTCCCCAGCCTCCACCCACCTCCCAGGTCCCCACGGCAGCCCCTCTGAGGCCATCAGTCCCTGCCTGCCCTGTGAGCTGCCACCTCTGCTCCAGCTATTTCAGAAAACTTAGAATGAATTAACCCTCACAGCAACAGAAGGATTTAGAGTGAAGAAACCACAGGTCATAATCGCAAATAATAACAACAAAATAAAGTCAGTTTTCGACAGACCACCCACATTATAGATAGAAGCTGCAGCACAGCCTTCTTCATCTGAATTTCCCCACTCTTTCAACACAATTCCATATACAGATGTGATTACTGGTGGCTAAAATGGGTGAAAAAACAAAACAACAGGTGAACATATAAAATGAATTACCTGTATAAATATTATTTCAGTACATTAAAAGCTAAGCAATTTATTGTAAGACTTCATATGAAAACAATAGCATTTGAAAACAACAGCCTTTCAGTACTTAAAGGGAACCTATAAACAGGAGGGAAATCAACTCTTGGAAAGGGTAGATAATAGCAGTACAAATAGAAATGATTTTAAGCTGAAGGAGAGAAGATTTAGGTTGGATGTCAGGGGGAAATTCATTACAGAGAGAGTGGTGAGGTGCTGGAACAGGCTGCCCAGAGAGGTTGTGGATGCCCCATCTCTGGAGGTGTTCCAGGCCACGGCGGTTGTGCACCCTGGGCAACCTGGTTCAGTATTAAATATGGAAGTTCATAGCCCTGCCTGTGGCAGGGGGGTTGGAGATTCCCTTCCAACCTGGGCCATTCTGTGATTCTATGACAACGTGAAGTGGACAATTCTTTTTTTTTTTTTTTTTTTTTTGTAGCAAATTACTTTTGGACATGGCAAGTGCTGAAATAGGTACTTTCAAGAGGATGGCCCCAGAACTCAATGATAATTTCCTGTTTTTACGATGGATATACGCTTCCTTCCACACTTGCTTTCATTCTCTGTATTGTAACCATTCCTTTATATGTTTACAGATATGCGTAAGAGCAGTACAGGGCCACAAAGATTTCTGTAAGTGATCTGCATTGAGAGGCACTTAAAGCAGTGACCCCTTAAAGCAATTTAAAATAGTTGCAGAGATTTAACACTTATTTTGCTAGACAAATAGCCTTTTATTGGCAAGTTGGTTATTGTTCTAGTACGTCAATCAGGTCAGGCTTAAAATCAATACGCAGCATTTATCAATTGTGTTTCATGCATCTTCAGCCCTGATTATATTCACTAGAAAAGATCAGACTCTGCTAATAGAGTTCATTGTAAATGAAGTCACAGTTTCTGGAAGCAAACAATCTTACTGCAAAATAATGAGCTTACATTCTCTCTAAAAGAGCCACACAAGCAAAGCTCAGCTATAGAAGCAGAAAAGCGTGCAGTCTTTACTCTAAGAGGACCTTCATCTAAAAAATCCTGGAACAATGTTGCCTTAGGTATTCATTCCATCAATGCATGTTAATACTGGTCACAAGAGGAAAAGTAAACCCAGCCAAGTCCTTCTCAGAAAGAAATCAGATTATATCCCAGATGCCATACCTTTGTCCAACCATTATATACTGATGTTTGAACGATGAGAGGGAGTCATTTTGCTCTCAACCTTCTGCAGACCCCAAGGACTGAAAAAACTACAGATCAGGTTCCTAAAATAACCTTTCAAGCATATTCACTTTTTTTTTTTTTTGGTGATACCATCTGATGAAAATCAGTGCTTCATGTACACCCATCTTACACAGTATGCTGCAACAATGGGTGTTTCATTCCCATACTTCTGACATTTTCAAAATGAAACCTGAAAGTTTCACTGGACAACAGAAACATTTGTTTCTGTTGTGCAACCATAAATGAGATAATGGAGCCCAATCTCTGCAATTTCAGTGACAATCCGCATTCCAGCTGCAACTGTGAGTTGTCACCCCTGATTTATGTTCATTAATCACAACAGCAAATGCATGTGAGCACAGATTAGGATTCCAGGCTGTAGTCAGTAAATGTGATCAATCATAGCTGATTGGCATTCTGGGTCAAACTATATGGGAATGTGAAAAAACAGATGTTGGTTTGGAATGAGAAAAGGGAAGCATAGGGCCAAAGGGGTAGGGCTCTAATTGGCACAATGTAAATACTAAAGAAAAAAAAAAAAAAAGGGTGAAAAGCCTTGTCAAAGCCTTTGAGTATTGACAAAGGAGAAACGAGCTGTATTAAAAACACCAGAAAGTTATTTACAGTGCTCCCACTATTTCAGAGGCAGCAATACCTAAAAGCCAATTAAGTAAATGCTACTGAAGGATTGCCAAAGTTCCCATTTTTGGAATTGAATTATTGAATTGTAACCAGTTGCTGAAGTAAGTGCTTAGAAGACTCAGCATAGTTATTATTTGTTACCATGGAAGCAGAGAAGAATGACATTCAACATATTTCAGAAAAGAGGTTTTAAAGCTATTCATTAATGGTAATTATCAACTTTTACAGACCTATAGAAATCACAAACATTTTCCTTGCTTCTATAAGATTCCAAATACGTGATCAAACAGGACAGTGGAAGTATATTTGAAAAAAAGAAAAAGAAAAATGCTGAGCACTCAAATTTATTCAACTAATAAGACTAAAACATAAGCCACAGTGTGATCTGCTTAGTAGCTTAGCAATTTTCCTATATCACTGAGTAAAGACCGATAATATATTACCATCCTTCTCATGTACTCGACACCCCATTGCCTTGATCTGTCTAAATGTTGTACACTTCACAGCACCTAGCAGATAGGGCAACCTGAAATTTCACTGGAAGCAGGAAAGTAAATGCTAGGTAACCTCCCTCAATATTGCTGCATTGCCCTTTAATAACGCAGCTAATAACTTGTGTCAACACAGACTGTAATATATGTTTGGAATCCTTCATTTTAATCAGCATCTTTCCATCCTTTGAAAATGTGGATGCAAATGATATAGAAATTAACATATTGCTGTATACAACTGAATGTTAACATGAATGAATTATTTATAGGATAAACTAATGACTAGACGGTATTGACTTGAGAAACAGTAAAAATTCAGGCTCAGCTAAGTCTTTTTATATCATTCCATCTTAACAAGCAGACTTGAAACACTCCTGCTATGCAAAATCTGGCATTCTTACTTTCTTCCTACATTATCAATTATTAAAAAGCAAAATTATCCAGAAAAATGAATATAAGAAGCTCCAAATAGTAAACAAATGGAAGCATTTTAAGCCACTAAAAAGGAAAACAAACAAAATCTTGGAGAGAAGCTTGGTATTTACTTCTCATATATTTATATTCATTTACATATTTATTTTTCTGCCCTTCTTACTTTTCACCTGGAGTACATTAAAAAGCCAGTTGTTCACTGATTGCAAAAAAATGACTGGAAAAGAGATATTTGTAAGCCAAATGATGAACTGCATTCGTTTCACTCACATTTATATGCCCCAATGTAAGAAAGAAGGATCAATGCAGTCCCATAGAAATTAAGTCCGATTTAAGCAGGTTTCAAAACAACAAGACAAACATCCATGTCATTATTTTTTTCCCTTCAGTTGGCAAAGGTACACATAATTTTTGAACCAAAGGTTTTAGTAGGTGAATTACACAGCTCTGAAAGTTTGCCTTTGAATTACATGGGAAAGACTAGTGCACCTAGCTTGAAAGAGAGACCACGCAGTCACTCTGGACAACATAGATGTTATTAACTTCTGTTGAGCTTCAACTGCACAATTTTCAGACTGTTTCTAAGACATGAAGCCCTTGATCTTGCAACTATGATCTGTCCTGAAGGCTGCGTGTGAAACAACAAAACTTGGTAGCAATAGCCTTCCTTACCCTGTCACAGATAATGAGCATGTAGCAGCTCAGTTTCAAATGCTAATTGGTTTTAACCGTCCTGAAACTTGAATTAAGTATCCACATTTACAATGTGATGAAAGAGGCAAGTTTTCCCATCAACACATTTTCCAAGGCAAGCTAGTCATTAACCAGTTGGTAGACTAAAAGTTTTATGTCAAATCATTTTAACGACCCTTAACAACCAAAAAGAAACTAGTATCTCTGTCATCAGAAAACTATCATTTCTTCTGCCTGTTACAACACCTAGAAAATCTCAACATTTAATAGTCCAAATTAAACTGTCTTTTAATTGAATCATTACAATTTGTTGCAGTTTTATCTTACTGCAAACCAAGGACCTAAAAGAAATAATATCAGAAAACCTGCCCTTTCCCCTGTGCTTTTTCAGATTTTGAGATCAGTGCAGACCTCCAAGCAAAGCAATGATGTAAGCAGGGAGCTCTTTATAAAAGCTATTCAGATATCAAATGTGCATTTTCCCACTCCTTAATTCCCAGGAGAGGGGGGAGTCAGGCTTGCTAAACTGAGCAAGCATGAGCACATCCCATAAAAATCTTTTTCTTTTTCTTCCACCCTTAGATGTTTCGAGGAAAAAGGGTGGGAGGGTGAGGAAGAACGGAATAATTGAAGGAAAAAAAAGTCTGCTGTACGCACTGTATGTTTTTCTTACTTAAAATAATAAGCTGGAGGTATTCCCCTATGAGAACTCTGTTTCCTGCATGATGTGCCTTTGATTCAATATTTTCTTCCCCCAAGATTTATAAGCAACAATTACTACCGCTGCTATCTACAACAATTAAACATGATTAACATCTATACCGTACAATCAACTCAATCAGAGCCCAGCCAGTCATTCACCCACAGATTTCCCCTCCCCACCCCACCCATCCCTCTTCATCTGGGAAAGACTCTTTTTCAGGAAGCCACGCACAAGGGTGGCCCCAGGAGCGTGCCAAGGAGACCACCCACCCTCAGCTATCTCAGACCAGAACATATGGCACAGGTAACACCATGCACAATGAATATACAGCTACTTCTTGATAGTTCATGATATCATCACTTTCACAGAGTAATCGTTAACTGCTGAGTGACTGTGAAACAGTTGAGCTAACTGGTTTCTGAGTTACTCATCCCATTTTGCGCCTCTCCAATTCGAATCAGAAAAGAGTTCTGGAGCCTTAAGCAAGTTTGGCATGATTAGTGGCATCAGCATGGTGGTCCTCCCGATTCAACACCAACATAAGCTTTTAGAAACTTTGCTCACAAGTCAGCATTACCCAGGCCTATGAAAATGAAAAAGGAGGCAGAAAAATGGCTGACACATCTTACAAAGTGGATTTTCACTTCTGAGTACTTAAATGCAACTCTTTAATCATGCTATAAAGCCATGACAGCTAACCAATATCACCCTCCAATGTAAAAGCTGAGCTTCTTATTAATGTCACTTTTCTAATACGAGATTCTGTGTACTGAGAAGGAAAAATAAAAACAAAGACACAAGAACTTGTCACTTGCTGTAAAGTCTCTAGGTATCCCTATGATATCTATCACTTTCTCCCCCCTGCAAAAACGCCAAGCTTTGTGGGGTTGCATTTCTTTAACCCATTTTTGTTGTTGTAAGTGCATCTTCTGAGGTGTGACTAACTGCCTAAGCCCGTCTTCATTTTAGCTGTATGAGATATTTAACTGTAGCAAGGTGAAAAGTTTCAGTGTTACTGTCATCGTCAGAAAATTCTACAGCAATTACAGATCTGATTTTTGAAGTGCTCTTCCCCAGCCTCTCTTCAGGGGCTTTTCCACTGTGGGGAGAATGCAATTCAGTTCAGCACTTTGCAGCTATTTGTCCGTGAATGAAATGAATTACCACTGATTTGCCGGCAGATTGTAAGTGCTGGGTGGAAGCTCAGCCGTGTTATCAACTCTCTGAAGGAGATCAGGAAGCACGAAAGAAAATGAAACAATCACAGAAGAAAACTGTGTGTGGCAAATTGATGCAAACTGACAAAAGCTGAGAATGTTTAAAAAAAAAAACAACAACAACAAACAAACAAAAAAAAAAACCCTATCAACCTGGTCAGGAAAAGTGCTCCATACACACTGTTGTTGAAAACCATCTCATTACCCACAAAAATCAAAGGCAAAATCCTGTGTCACATGTGTCTTCATAACAATTCACCCCACTTTCTCCCTGTGTTCCAAGCATTTAAACAGCTGCTGAATGAGAAGTGCCCTCCTCACAGGAACCCCTCTGCCCTGAGAATTGGACCTCAGGCCTCCCGCTTATGCACTGTGCTCTGATGGATGGGTGCCTCACACAAACCTCTGGGAAGCAGAAGGTGTCATTTGAACACTGGGACACAGCACACACCCCTGCAGTGCAGAGCACCTTGGGAGGCTCTGCAGACCCCTGGCAAGCTAATGAAAAACCTCCATGAGAGAGCACTGCTGCAGCAGTCCTTCAAAGTGCAAGAGCGAGGCAATAAGGGAAAATAAGGCAATAAGCACTCCTGTGCTGGGGCACTGACAAGCCTTTCCTCTCACATGCAAGGGCTGTTTCTTCAGCAGCTTTTCTATCAATTAAAATTTTTAGATAGCTAAGAAAAAAAGATGCCAGCTTTTACAGGTGGCCCAGAGGGGTTGTGGATGCCCCATCCCTGGAGGTGTTCAAGGCCAAGTTGGATGGGGCCCTGGGCAGCCTGGTCTAGTATTAGATATGGAGGTTGGTGGCCCTGCCTGCGGCAGGAGAGTTGGAGCTTGATGATCCTTCAGGTCTCTTCCAACCCAAGCCATTCTATGATTCTATGATTTATTAAGCGTGTTGTTGAGCTCACAAAGAGCGTTTTGTACCTTCAGGTGTGAACTTCAGCCATATTTCCAAAGCACTGCACTACAGAACTATGTGTTCCTCTTCAAAGCACACACTGGGCTAGGCATTCTAGGAAACACACATAAACATTTTCACAACGGAACCTGCACTAACCAGAGACTACTGATAAAAATAAATAGCACTAATGAGAAAGTGAAAAGCTTTGCCAACATTTAGATAATTTAGATATGCTGGCTTTGTGAAAGAATTCTTTATTTGCTTTAGTATATTTAAGAAATGGGATATTACGAGATATGATTATCATTGACTGGTATCCCTAGAAGTGCTATACTTTCTCCATGCCCTGTTCCTTCATAATGTGTGCTTTGCAAATCACTTTAAATGTTCAACATTCACACTTACGAAATTCATCAACTTTAAACTTCTCCAGAACTGTCTTTGAAGTCTGGAGTTCCGATAATCACATCTGTACTTCTAACCCTTCACAGGAACTTTTCCAATGCACTGATTTTAATCAAATTTAATTGCTTTCCTATCTGTCGAGGAACAAAAGTGAAGGTCCCTAATAAAATATGAAATATAAGGTTGGTTTGCTTATCTCTGCTCGAGAGTCATCAGCAGCATGTCAGACCAAGTCATCGTGCTCTTTTCAGCAGTATTTGCTAACACACATGCTTAAGAAAAGGAGAAAATACAAAGCAACATTTTTGCTGGCATACCTTCTCATGCTTCCAGCAGTTGTCAGGAGATCAAAACAAACAAAGTTTAGCAAACATTTCCTGCCACAGTGTAGGCAGTGACAGTACATTTACAGCAGCATGCTTATGGGATAATGTTTTGTTCAAATGTTAACACTGAAAACCTCAGAATGACGATTCATGATTTACTACCTTCCTAAAGCCTGAGACAAAAAAAAAAAAAAAAAGATCCTAAGTGTCTGAGATCTTGAAAACATACAGTAAGTGATTTGATTCCAATGGAATTTTTGCCTTAATCTACTTATTTAAAGAGAGTTTACAAGCTTAGCTTTTCAAAAAGGTTACAAAACTCTTGCATGAGCAACCTGGCCATAAACAGATGGTAAATCAACTCCAGATGGGATTTACTTTTCCAAACCTGTTGTTACCTCTCCAAACTAGAAAATTTTAAGGACATACAAATCCATTATTTTTACTCAATTTTTGTTCTTGTTTTGACAATTTTTTTATTTATTGCACTACCAATTTAATATACACTCTTCAAACATCTTAGAAATAGAAGGTCATGTTGTACATTAGTATCAAAATTGTTGCTCCTGTTGCTTATACATTGCTCTGCTTCCTATTCCCTCATTGATTACTTCTTTCCAAACAGCAGAGCAATATTATATTGCCCTCTAATGGATTACCTGGACAACTGCACAATAAAATGTTTGCTGTTAAAAGCTCTGGTTAAGAAGTAAGCAAGGTAACACCAGAAATGGAAAAACTAATGCTGTTTTGTTTCTAGTAAGTATAGATTTGAATGGAAGTCAACTTTTAAAACCTTCTAATTTTCAGCCTACTCGTTGCACTGTATTGTAGCAGCATGTCCTGCACATTCCATTTATAAAATTGTCTCAGGCTGCAAACCAAATTAGAAACCCTATAAATAACCAGAAATACCGAAGTAGAAACTGAACCAATAAAGGATTTCTCTCTTACATCAAGAGACTTCAGCTCAACTTGTGTATCCAGTCACCTACTCAGAACTCAAGCTAAACTTGAGAGCTGCTCCTCACCACTGCTCCTCCTTGTCAGCTAGACGACTGCCAGCTCATCTGCTTTCCTTTCTGCCTTCTCTTTTTTCTTCCCTGAAAAAGAGTTGTCCAACTCTTCCAGGTGGCAAATGAATGTTTTCTAAAAAAGATTTTAAACATGATATCCTGAGGGAACACAAAGCACATATGGATTCACACTACATAGTGTGAAAAGAATCTCTTTAAATAGTTAAGATTTATAAAGTGATTGAAAGGAAGATCTCACTGCTTCCGGCCTAAATATACAAACTAAAATCACATGGCTCAAAGAAAAAAAAAATACCTTCAAACTTTTTAATGAAGAAATGCAAACGTTCTCCTACACCCCAGTGCACTTTCTTGCTTAAAAGAGTGGATAAACTGATCACCTTGGAGGCATCCCATCCCACAGACAGAGTACTAAGAGCTTAAGTAGCACAGATAAACCAATCTCCCTTCACTACACTTTTTCCTCATTCTGTACTACCCACAGACCTTGTGGCAAATACGGATGGAGTAACAGTACAAGCACAGAAGAGCTGGCAGGGAACTTCCAGCTGGACTGGCAAATGAAGACTGAGCTCAGCAGGCCCTGCTATGTACCAAGGCACTGCCAGAGGTACAGCCCACAGCTGCAGCAGTACTCCCAATAAGCTAAATTTGCACAGCCTCCAAAGTAATATCTGCACCGGCAACTCTTGTCATACATTGCTAGGACTTCTCTGCCAATTCCTACTAAACTTTAACAAAGATACAAGCACAAATGCTCCAAGACTGCTCAGCTGTAGAATACATACACATCTGTAAGCAAAAAGCAATTAAAAAAAAAAAAACAAACATTTTAATACAGTTCATTTTCAACATGCGAAACACCCAGTGTGTATGTTTCCTTAGAAGCAGTTGACAGTGAACAAATTTCACTTATTACAATATTTAATATGCCAAAAGAGCAACAGTACACAAGTTTAATCACAGTATCTATCTTCCTGTAGTTTTGTATCCATATCCTAAAAACCATCATGTCCAACATTTGTAAATAAAAAATATTTTATCTTTCAAGTCTGAAGAACTAGATCTGCAAGTACAAACTGGAGACGAACCTCTGAGTACAGGCATTACTATATAATCATAGCTCTTCCTGGGAACAGAATGATGGTGTTCCAAGGAAAAAGAGACAACAGGAGTTTCCAGATTGGTAAATTCATTAAATATGAGCAAAATACAGAGAAGTGCCATCATCCAACAGTGGAAGAACCAGAGTCTGGCTTAGATTAATACCATGAAGCTAAAATAAACTGTAGCAAAAACTACAAATTAAAGATGTTTGAGTAATCACATTTAATTTGCTGCAAAAGTAATATACTTTTGATGATATTTAAGAAAATTACATTCTATTCTTTTGTTCATGTAATGAGATGCAAGCTGGTTAAGTCTGAAAATTCATGTACAAACAAACAACACAAATAATCTGTCTGATAATATCCAAACAGTGCACCATAGAACAGTTTTCTAGCTGAAGCCATAATGACTCACTTTGGAATTTTTTCTCTGAAGCTTATAAAGGTTAAACATCTCCAGAGAAGCTGTGTACTTTCAAGTAGCAATTCTCATCCTGCTGTGGTTGAACTGAAATTTCAGCTAGAATATTTAAAACAAACTAAAATGAAAGAGAAAAACCTGAACTGGCTATGACATTTTCACCCATGGAACTAGGTCCAGTCCTCAGTCTTGAATATAATGAATCCTGGCACTCATACACAGAAATGGAAGCGATTTTTACACTCAGACCACCCAGAATCTTACTGCCTGATTTAGGGTAGAAACAAAGAGTACTAAAGATTATATATAATTCCATATTCAAGTGCTCAAATATATGTGTATATATATATATGTATAGTATCCCAAGAAAAGTGCATCTCAGGAATGCTGTTTTTTCCTTTGTTCTTCTCCTGAACTTAGACTAAAACTAATGCAGTAGTTTCAAAATTACTCAGGTATAACTAAACAAATGAGCTCAGTAATACAAAGCAGATTATCGGGGAAAGTATGAAAGTAAAATTTAAAAAGAGAAAAAATTGAGAATCTGTTACAAAGATTGTAGAAATGGTGACTTGCCTAACGGAAAACTTAAGTTTCAAGACAGAGAAGGAAAATATATAATTCTGATTTATTTATGACAAAAGCTTCAGACATGTTATCATTGTTTTAAAGGATTAGCAATCAGGAAGGATTCCTCAGAGGCTTTGGTGTTGAGTGGCTGCAGATGATGCTTCTGTCTCTTAGATTTCTTGTTATTAAAAAAGTGATTATATAGCTCTTTCACAGATCAATCAAAAACAGAAATGTTTATTCTGTAAACAGTAAAGGAAACTGTCTGACTCCAGGGAAAATCTTGAAACAGATGACAAGACAAATACTGACAAATAAAACAAACAAATCAAGAGAGCTTTCCTCTATGCTCTTTTGGTTAAGCAGCTTTTGTCTTTATTTCTAACAAGCAGAATGCTTGTGATGATACTTCAAGTTTCTTTCAAACAAAGAAAAGAACTTCCAAAATCGTGGAATTTGGAATTATTTTTTAAAATTTTAAAATTTAATTTTTTAAAAAAATTAATTTTAAAAAATTAAAATTTTAAAATTATGGATTACTGTCAAACCTGGTTCAGACTTAGAATGGCAAATTATATTTCCATCTTATCCCTGTAAATGTTGAATTAAGCCTTGGACAATTGTTCTCCTTCAAAATAAGGATCTGCAGTTAAATGATCAGTAGGTAAATTATTAGAATTTCCAAACAAATTCTAGTTAGTCCCGTAATGTGCTCATCCAGTGAAAAACAAAGATGAAGACTCAAGCTAAGGCCTGCATTGATGGAGTAAGAGAAAAAGCCAGAGTGTGAGATGGTTTATCTGAACATTTGAGCATTTCAAGGAAAGGCTGGATGTGGCTCTAAACAGCCTGGTCTAGATGGTTGGCAACCCTGCCCACAGTGGGGGTTGAAACTAGATGATCTTTAAGGTCCTTTTCAACCCAGGCCATTCTATGATTCTATGCCCTTAACAAAACTGAGAAGTCCCAAAGAGGTCCTTAATTCTCATAGAAGATGAGGAGTAGAACTACTTCACCTCCACATCCATGAAGGCAAACAACACATTTGAATGACCTGTACCCTTAAAACAGCAGCAGACACTTTTGGTCAGAACCTACTACATGATCACTTACATGTTTCATAGTTACCACATCTATCTGCTACACCTCAAACAAGCCAACTGTGATTTTCCCCCATTTATCTAAAGGGATTAAGGCCACTGAAAGATTTTGTTGCACAGCAGGTACCCATTTAAAGTTATTGCATGTTTAATGTTTGCTGATGCTGGTAACAACAAAACAAAAAACAAAAAAAACACTCTATATAGTTGATTTCCTCTTTAAAGCGAGTCAAACAGACTTTTCAACTACTAACAAGAAGAACAGGAAATGACTGGATATTTTAATCACAAGAACTCTAATGTCTTAAGGATGGAAACTAACTCACTAAAAAAATTTGCTGAAGGCTAATTAGATCACATGACTAGCAATTCACACTTCTCATCAAACTCTACAAGAAAAATCAATTACTCTGCAGAGTAACTAGGTTCTCCAATAGACTACTAATTGTGTCATATGTAGGTGGAAGATACCATCTCCAAGACTTTGCTCAAGCTGCATTCATTTTCTCCTGTTAAAAATGCATTCCTCCACTTCTTTCACCTCACTTCTAGATCCATATCTAATGGTGGCGCTAAGAAGGAAAAAAAAAAAAAGAAGAAAAAGACTATCAGCCTGACCTCATGGATTGCTTCAGCATCCCTGTGCATAAACCCAGTGATGGTGTAAGAGATTGCTTTAGAAGAAATTTTTGTTTTTTTGGAAACAGGCCTCTGATATAGATTAATCTCAGCAACTGCCTTCTGGCTGGTGAAAAGGACGGACTACCTGATCAATCAGCTGATGTGTTCGGAGAGTCCTTATGAGGCAGGTGAATACTTAATGTAAATTATACTCCAGTCACATGACTCCAAGGAGCTAAAGGGGAATAATTTAAATGGATCAGAACAGAACGAACCACTGATACTTGCAATGATTATTTCAAGTTTCAGTCAGATATGCAAAGCTACATCATTAGGTGATAAAAGATAAATGATAGGAAAAGAGAAAAGAGCCAAGAGAAATTATATACCTGTAAAGAGTTGCCAGATAATAAAAAATAATAATAATAAAATCTGTGTATTTGTGAGGTGAGAGGGAAGAGAAAATGCAGAATCTTTTCCTGGTAGACCTGCCTTTAAATGGAAAGTCTCAGTTCTGAAGTCACAAAATTTTAAAGATTTATTAGACCTTTTAGACTTCAATATTTAGGAGTATAATCAAATGAGTTTGACTCAACCAAAGCAGTTTGCAAAACCATAAGCTCTTACAACACTAGAAGCACCAACAAGCATTTGTCAATGCAAGCACACACTCTGCTTCCATACCTATGGAATCTGTGGCCTCACTCTCTTTTTTCAGAGGAAATTTGAGGTACTCACTCTCAGCACATGTACACTAAACACCTCGCCTCTTCCTCTGCTTTTCACTTGCAACTTTCCCCTTTTTGATTAAAATTCCTACATTCTTCTCTTTTTATTTTTCCTGTTTTCCTCCATTCCCTCTTCTGTGCCTGTCCACTCCCAAAATTTTCACTCCATCAACACAAATGCAAAGGATACTCAAGTACAGATTCATTTTGCATGAAATCTCCAGCATAAAGCTGTACTATTTCAGCCAAAACCTACATCCAGCATCCTGCCAATGGGGGCAGAAGAAAAACAGAAACTGCAGTAATTGCAACCTTTCCCTGTTCACATCCTCTCAAAATGTGGCTGAACACGACTTCCAGGCTTGTTCCCTCAGCTTTGTGAAGCAACTTTTTGCAGAGACTTGTTTTTGCATCAAACAAGATGTTTCTATAACTAATCATGGCATCAGCCTCATTTCCCTGCCTGCCGTATTTCCAGATAGGTGACATGCTTTCTCCTTTTCTTCTTCGCCCATCCCTTCATTCTTCAACTCCACTAAAGATGTTTTTGCTTTAAATCTTGCTTTAAACAGCAGCAATTTAAAAAAAATTAAAAAAATCAAATAATCAACAAAGAAACCTAACAAGAACAACAGAATTCAGACTAAACTATCTAGTCTATCATGATGTATTTCATTACACTCTAAACTTCTTTCCCTCTAATTTGATTTACACCTAAATTGTAAGCTAAGTTGATAACATCTTTTTGCTCTGCACTTGAACACCATCAAGCCCAAAAGAACAATATGACTTGAGTTCTAATAATTTGATAAAAGTAGTAAGAATTTTTTTCTTGTTCCCTAGTATTAAGGATATATTTTACCTTCAATTCAGTCTCAGATAAGGAAAAAAAAAAAAAAAAAAAAAATCAGAGACAATAACCTTAAAAATTAAAGACAAACATTTTTTATTTCCCAAACTATTTCAGCTTCTTGTTACCAAAAGGCACAGGCAGTTGGTAATTCAAAAACTGCTGTAAAGAACACACTAAGACACAAATTCAATTCCACCAAAATTATGTAAAGTCTGCATTCAAACAGTTCTTGGGCATTCCAGCAAGCAAGCCAGAGATGCACAGACCTATGCGGGAAATCTTGTTTCAATGGATTCAGTCACATGAAGTGGGTTTGACAATGGTGAAGAGGCTTTTAAAGCTCACATTCCATTCTGAGTAAAGACAAGGATATATACATTCTGTAATCTTAAAGCTTCCTGCAGACTGCTTTTTTGTGGGTTGTTGTTTTGTTTTGTTTTTTCTTCTTTTTCATCTTTATCCCAACGAAATAAGAAGGAAGCAAAAGGAAAGCAGACACGTTTGATGGAAAAATCGTGACTAGCAATATAAGTCTCTCCGCACCCAATATACCTCATCGTCCCAGGAAAGGCGCTCTGGGGCTCACAAGCTGTGATGTGTCCAAGCAGGTATGTTTTATCATCAACAATGAAGAAGTGTTAATGTATTTATTATCCCTGAAAGTTCCAACATTATTCAAGTACTGTACGCTCTGGTATTTCCTACAGTAACATCAGCTTTCTATTAATGTTTTCTTCTGGTAGTAGTTAAAGTTCACATGATAGATTTAGGGTCTGTCATCTTTGAGAAGAGAAGGTGAGGCAAAGAAGCACAGGTTTGATGACTGCTTGGTCAGCTACAAGCAAAGAGATTATTATTATTATTATTGTCATTTTTGTTTTGTGTGTTCTGAAGTGTTGTTCTACGCACTGCAAAGAGGGAAAAAAAAAAGTCTGCCAGCAGATTTTGACCGTGTGAATGGAAGAGTTGATCAGCTACAGGTTTGGGGAAAACTTGTAATATCCTTAGTCAAAATTCGTACAACTTCACTACAAATAAAAGGCTTTGCTCTGATACAACTGATGTTTTTCAACTTGTAATTTTTTTTTTAAATATACATAAACATATTGTTTTCAGAAAGTATTATTCACAACAGAGATAGAACTGGTTTGCTCAAAGTATGATAGAGAAAACACAAGCTTGAATTTTCAGCAACTTCAACCTTCGGAGAGCTAAAAAGAGCAGCAAAGGATGCATTCCTTTCTTTTACATTGAGAAACACACCATAGCCTCCTCCAAAAGACCTGCCTCCCACCATTTTTTGAGCAAGGATCAATGGACATACGCCAATTGCGTTCACTCAGATATTTTCACAGGTGAAGGTGCTCCTGGATGCACCAAAATTATTGCAATTATTAATAAAATATATTAATGCACTGAAATGATACTTTAGAAAAATTGCCAGCTAATACATGCTAATTGAGAGTGACCTTACAGCAGGAAGGCTCTCACCACAGAAGAGAACTGGTGTCCTGTTGCTGGGTTCCAACAGCATCACTACTCACTGCAGCTTCTTAATAAAGATTATTCTCTTGTTGGCTGTAATGACTGCAGATAACTTGGCTGTGAATTCATATCATTAGCTTTTCCATGATGAAATCAGTTAGTGTAACACCAGTAATTGGTCCCATCTTCAGACACTCCTAGAAATAACTCTTTCTAGACACACCCACTGAGCACAAATTCTGAGACACAGGAGTCAATTCATCACATTGTTTTTGTCAGCACTTTTGGTACACCTTCAAATTACATATGAAAAGACTTGACTGTCTAGAGCACATTCATTCAACAACTTTGTTTTCCTTAGCAGCTTGCCTTCAGGTTACAAATTCCCATTAATGTGTCAGTTCATGAAGATAATGCAGTACAATGCAGCAAACAGTCATTTATCATCTGTATCATCATGCTGCAAAATATTTCTTTCAAGTGCAATATTGACAAACAGAAAATTACAGCTGCTTATCCTTGTTTGTGTTGATTCTTCTTCATGAACCCTGGCAGGTTCAATTTCTGCCTGAGAATATCAGCCCTTGTTCTGGCAACATATGCAAAAAAAGAACAAGTGAGTTCAGATGGCAGATAAGTCAACTGGTAAAATGACTTATAGGCACGAAACTGAAGAGACAGCAAGTTTGTTTATGCGGGCCATGGCTTAACCCTCCAACCACTCCAGGAATTTCAGACGTGCTCTTATGGACGCGTGGCGTGACATGTTAGAATTTAATTCAGAAGAAAGAGGAAAGACTGAATCAGAAGTTTCTGAGCACGAAACTACCAGTCTTAGAGAAGATGTGCATGAAAAAAAAAAAAAAAAGCAAACAGCAAGTGTGTGTTTCTTAATATTGCAAAGAGGGAACTGACCTTTTTTTTTTATCAGAAAATGTAATGCTCAAATAAGAGTGCAAAAATTACATTTTTGAAGCTTAGCAACATTTAAAAACAATCATGTTGCATTTTATACCATTTTATAATGGTATAAAATAAGTTAATCACCTCAATTTTTATTTAACTCTTGCAGTTCTAACTCCCAGGAAACAATCAGTTTTTCTTATTTATTTCCCCAGTTCAAGGAAAAGCAAAAGCTATCTGCTGACCTCCTTTGTCATTGCAGCTACTGAATATTGGGAAAATATGCAATAGCTGGAGGAAATTGACATGGTATGGTATGAAATAACCATGAATGCTGATGATCTAAGTCAAGGGCCTGGCATTTGATTAACTGCATTTTCCAATGAATGTCAGAAATATGAAAGTCTGATGACAAACAGAGTCCTTTAACGTGGATAGGACTGCAAGATACAGAAGCCTGAAGTGTGCTGTTACTTATTTCATACAGTTGGAAGAAATTTGCTATGATAAAATCAGACTTCTTAATTCTTAAAGAAAAACATTAATGTGTTCAGGCTGCTCAATAATTCTGCACTAATAACACTGCTTAAACTGCTTATAACATACTTGATCCACAACATTTTTTTTTTCTGTAGTGAATGCATAAAGTAAGTTAAGAAAAGTTAGTGACTAAAAGGGAAACTGCAAGCTAACTCTGCCTAATGTACCACTAGTGCACTTCTACAGTTATCATAACAAGAGAAAAAAACTTATCACTGTGTCTTTGAGTTAAAGCCATACAGGATACATTTCCTTAAACTATTTAACAAGGTGTACTTTAACTGGCTGACTTTACTCTGAAAACTCCAGAAAGGTAAGAACAGTTACAGTAAGCCATGCTCTGGCAGCTACCATCACATTGTACAGATTCTGACCTTGTGTAGTACAGTATCTAGGGAAACAAATGAAGTTCAGGAATAAGGGCCCAGAAAATAAATAAATAAATAAATAAATAAATAACTGTAGTACAGCTAATGAGATAGATGCAGTTCAGTGAAGTGAAGCTTTGCAACAGGAACAAGCACCACATGAGTTTTCTAGAGAAGCAGTTCAGAAAGTATAGAAACATCTCTAAAGCTGGTGCAGAGAGTGTGGATCACTGCTGATTTGTGAATTTAATTTAATTTATGTAAAAACATACCTTGTTTGGATTGCTAAATCAAAAGGAAGAAAGCTTACTACCTGCTTGACGGGAGAATATTTGGTTAGTCTGCCTACTTCGCAAATTAATACTCTGAATTTCTGTTCTGAGTATTTTTTAAATGAGATTTTCAGTTTTAATTTAGATAACTCTTAGAGAAAAAAGACGACTAAACATGAATTGGATATGAAAATCATAGAACCAGATCAATTTAAACACTACAATAGAAGAGAATACAGTAAGATCACAACAGAGGTTGTTGGACCTGCAGACTCACATTTGTGGGTGAAAGGAATTCACACTGCTTTATGGATTCCACGTGACATCATGATTTTCCCTTGATACTCTCATAGCAGCAGCTTTTCTTATTAGCAAACTGTTAAAGTTTTTAAAGAAAGTATGCAAGTAAACTCATTTGGTATTTAAACTGTGAAGCATAAACACTTTCTGCTCATTACCAAATGAACATTAGTATGAAATCCAGGGTAGGGTTACATTTGTTATGAGATAAACGGCTTTGCAGAGGTTTCTTTTCTGTCATTTTGGTCACTTACCTCAAATTTCTCCAAATTCTACTCTGAACAGAAGCAAACACCTCTCCTGCAACAACACTGTGGTTTTTGATTTGTTTATGCTGCACCTTTGCATCAGAATGCAAAGTTTTCTTCCCTGTGTTAGTATATTTACCTAACTACTGGGCTTATCAAATGTGTTACAACCCACTTCAGTTATCCAAAAAATGCATGATGCACTCAATTAACACAAAATACCTCAATCACCACTATGTACTTGACAGCATAAAATAAGGTAAGAATGTCTAAGCTAGTAGACCCAATCTTAAATTAAGCACTACATTTGTTTAAAGTTATTTTAACTCATATTACATACATTGCTTTACATAGGTAGCTTATTATTGGTTCTATCCTGAAGACTTTATACATACATGCAACAATATTTACAGAGATTGTAAAAGTTCTATCAAACCTAGCCTTATGAAAACTAGTTCTACCACAGCACAACTTCCACCACACCATGAGTAAAATACAACACGTGTAGACATATCTCATCACAGTCTGTAGAAAGACTTCTGAATTCCTTACCAAAAAGCTGTATTTGGCCTTCCCCTGTCAGCTTGAAGTTACACTTACGAAACTGTCCTAAGGTTTTTAGCAATTCAGTTGTATCACATGTAAAAGCCAGATGTGACAATCTGTCAAAGCAGAACAATATAAGGCCACCTTTCAGACTGACATCCCATCAGTTGTCCCAGAGAGGCACAACTCCCTTGCATCTTTTGTTGTTAACTGCCTGCTTCACACAGGTCATTTCCTGTTTCACATTGGCTGCCTAAAACAACAGTCTCATGCCTCTCACATCTGTAAAATCTTTCAGCAAATGGACCACTGCCAGCCTCTCATGCAGCTGAAATGTCCAGAGACTGCGCAAGCTCCTGAACTTGTGAGCTACAGTCTGTGCTCCTCCATGGGATTCAAAACTTTCTGAGTGAGTTTCTTCTAGAACAACACTTATTGCTTCTTCCTCTAAAGGACCCATGTTGTTTTTTCAACTTCTCTACACCGGTTATGGCACTTCTCCCCCTTCATTCATCCTGTGTGTATGAAGAAGTCAGTTCTGTTAATGGCAAAATAATTCTGGATGAAAAAACCCTACATTACAATATGATAAATCTTATTGCAAGTGAATTATGTTAAAATGAGATTTTCAATTAGCAAAATCCTTATTACACAGTTTTCTTAAAAAAAAAAAAAAAAGAAAAAAGAAAAAACCACCTCACAAAAACAACACAGCTGTTGCAAATAACCACAGACCCTTAAAGGCTTCTATCGGAGAAAGTGTTCATAAACACTGGATGCTGTTTGTACACCCATCTGTGTGAAGTATCATGGTCAAAAGAGTAATAACCAAAATTTCATGAAACATCCAGATTTTAACAGTTAATAAATAAATAAATACAGATGTAACTGTGCTGCCATCAAGCCAAGTATGGGAAAGGAAATGAAGACCTGCTTGCCAGAGGCCTTCAGCAGGATCCAGACCACTGCTGTTCTGACCGTGAGGGGAGCATTATATCATGGGCAGGGCTTAGGGACTCAGGTCCTTTGCTTAATATTTGACTAAAAAACTACCTAGTTGTAGTAGCAGGGATAATAATTTAAGCTTTAAGATGACTGCAGCAAGAGCCCCAAAGCCTCTACAAGGCCACTGATTCACATTCACAAGGGAAAACAAAGTTATTAAATGTGAACTAGAAATACTGCAACAGGGAATTAAGCTACAGATTTGGCCAGTAATGAAAGGAACAGTGATGAAAAATGATTAAAGCACAGGACTGTGTTGCAGAAAACACAAGTGCTCAGCTATTTAGTTGCCAAATGACGTGACCTGGATTACACAAGGCCCAACATATGCTTGGAACAGATACCAGCATACACAGGTTGAGCAAGGCAGTTCTTGAACATCTGGCCCCTACAAACAGGGACTTTCTGGCATGTAGCACATCATTTCGTACTCCTCTCCTAGCCATGACCTCCCATGTTGGCCAACCAGTAGCCCTTGTGGTTGGAGGCACGCTGCTCAATGGGGATGCCCCTCAACCACCGCTTGGAGTTGCGGCCTCAGCCTACACTCTCCTCAGAAAGCTACCTAGAAAGAAAAACTTGAGATAGCCTCTACACTCATTAAAAGCCTAATAGCATCATTTTGCACATTTTGCTGAAGAAAGTGAACCCCTGCATCCCATTTGCCTGCCTCCAAACTCTGCCAGGAGATAAATCCTGACCAGGGATCTTTTGTTATTTCATTCAAGCAAAGTGAGATTTTCTCCTAGTAGATTCTGAAGGAGATTTATTGCTATGTTATTCTGGGGAATAACTTTGGAGCAGTTCGGTAAGATTTGGAGGAAAAGTAGGTTGCTGCAAGTGGAGCTAACTTCTGCGTGTGATGACCTGTTATGTTTCAAAAGGCTTAAAAGGAAAAAGACTAGAAAGTCATAAGATGGAAACTTCAAAAAAAATAACTACAACAAAGTTTTTAACTTGTTTTTTCCTAAAATTCACTAAGCTTTTTGTGAAAGTGTGAGAAGGATGACAGGTAGGAAGTTGGATTAACACTGAGTTGTGGGCAATAATGCATGTAGGTGCAGAGGGGAAACCCTCAGAACACAGAGGAATAATGGTTCAGGATAAAACAACCTGAAAGATCACAACATCTGTGAGAAAGATTGGAGATTTCTATGAGCTCTTGTATCCACATAGGATTTCCTTCCACAGTATCTGAGCATGTTAGCCCAAAGGACCAGTCTGGAAAATATGACAGGGAACAGGCAGAAAACAACAGAAATATACGCTCTAATGGTAAAGTGCCTTCAGACCACTGCATGTGTTTACGTACTGAAAGTCAAGATTTCCATACAGATGGCACCCAGCAAGGGAAAGAGGTCAGATCAAACCCTGCACTCCTGCCTTGTTCCAGTCTCTCATCCCAAAGACATCAGCATATCACCACTGTGGCTGTGGCCAGGCACTGTTTAGTTGTTCATGGAGTGGGTGGAAGAAAGAAAAATGAAATGTTCCTTAATTACACAAAAATTCCTAAAATATTATGAATTCTGTGCTGTATGGACAAATGCAGCCACACATATATCCTTCTGCTGTGCGAGCTGCCTTGTCCTCAGCAATCCCCTCTGCCGCTCCCAGAGCTCCTCTCAAACTGATAAAGTCGCTCCATCACATAGCCCTTTGAGATTAACCCTGCATATGAACCAGCATAGGTATTCAGCACATTCTAACTGTATTTCTGGCACTTCTCACCATGCAAACTTATTTATTTTCACCATAACCACATCATGAATTGAACAAATTAGAAATAACTTCCTTTCATGGACGGACTCCTTCCAACTTGTTCTCATCTCGCTTTGAGGGCTGTCATGTAAGGGGAGCCCATCCTTCTGGCTCAGATATGCTGGTATGGACTAAATGGCTATGCAACTAGGAGGTGGTTGTAATTGTCTTTCAGCTGATAGGTGTCATTTTCCAACCAAGTGCAGGAGCTAACTGCACAACTCTTTCCCTAATCACCGGTTTGAGGGAAGCAGCAACAGAGGCTCCCAGAACAGATCAGAGAAGGAAAATGTCATCATCCCTTCCCATACCAGAAGGAGGGGACCACGAACTAGTATATCCCAGTTAGGATCACCTTCATTACTGCTATGTTCCAGCAGCACAGTCACTCAGACGGGAGTCCTAGAAGGGGGCAAATTCATGAAATGTTCCTACAGCTCCAGAAACTCCTCTTTCTTTTCCCACATCTTGGCTACTCTTTCCTCACTCTGCTACAATGATCAGAAAAAGCTTACCTGTTTAATTAGCGAGTGCTGAAAATCTGCTAGGGACATCTTGTAAAAAAAAAAAAAATACAAAAGGAAGAAAGGACTCACAAAGTGGTAAAAGCAACAGTCCATGCATCCAGCTAGGGAAACCCTTTAACATCAGAGATGCCACTACATATCACAGTGGAAACCAAATGCCACTGTCAGCACGAATGCAGTACGTAGGGTATGGCTGTTCTGCAGACCTTCAAACATTTATTTCTGATGTAGGTGTAGCAATTACTTTTAAAAAAATAATACTAAAATATATTTATACTACTTGCAGTAAGAAGAATAAGGAGCATTGATAACAGGACAACCAAATAGGGAGAAATGGGAAAAAAGACAGCACCTTTAGAAGGAGCAGTCAGCTTGACAGGAGTATCCAGAGAGATTGCAAAAAAACCAACATGGATATCAAGATCCTAAACTGCGGTGAGTTAGCAACTGATAGAACATAATAACTAGCAGATTAATATATATTTTTTCCAGCATGAGTCAGAAAACTACAGAAACTAACACTAAAGTACTAGCATTTTTGAAGAGAGTGAAATAACAGAAACTGAATGAAGCTACAAGAATAAGAGTGGTGCAGGGCAGGATCAGTCCTGGTGGACAAAGGCTCTGCCAAAGCTCCTAAGTTCAAGAAAATGAGAAAACCAATCAACTGCAGCAGACTGTATCTCCTAATCTTCAAGCAGTAACAACAAGTCAGATGCCATTTTTCATCCCAAGTTGGAAAGCACTTTTTGTGACTGCAGAGGGATAACACCACTGTCTTTATCTGGAAGCTATTACTACACAGAAAACTCCAAGCAATGATGGAAGATGAGCAGACTGTTGCATTATAGATTTAGCTAATTTCACTAGCAGGAGTAAGTAAAAGAAGTTTGTTTTCCTACGAGAAGAATAGAGCAGACAAAAGATAACATACTTCCGGACTTTAGGACAGGCTTAGTACATGGAATGTGCAAATGCTGTGTCACTGCTTATTATGTAGGCTCCTTACCACCCCAGTACTTTTATTACTCTTCTGTGCAATGGTACCTAAAAGCTGAGCTGTAAGCTATGCTAGCCACAGTGCAGAGACCCTTCACTGTTGACTGCTACACTTCATGAACTTCATGATGACAGAACTTCTTTGATCAGGAACAGCAGACAATGTTTCCACACCCACCTCTGCTACACAAAAGAAGAAACGAAAAAAAAACCAAAAAACATTATGATTCAAGAACGGGAAAAACATTTTTTAACTAATTACTTCAACAGTTGAAAATAAATCACTGGATTTGTGACTGTATAACTCTGGGGAAGGTGGGGGATTTTACAAGATCTCATGCAGTTGGAGCAAAGATACGAATGTACAAATTTCTTTTCTTGATATCAAGTTTTTTGTTTGTTATCATGTTCCTGGAAGAATGTCCAGGCAAAATAGGAACAACAACATAGCAGAACGTGCTAGATTTAAATAGGATTAAAACAATTCTAAAGTCAGTAGTTGTACAATATGTATGTTGACAGTGCTATCAAAAAAACTCATATTTCTAGGAAGGTTTTGGTAATAACTCTATGCTGCTACATTATCAATGTCTTGGTGTCCTTTGGCAGCCTGTACAGTGTTTAGGATGAGCATGTACACTCAGAGTGCTGCAAGAGCAAGGCAGGATGCGCATTAGTAGGAATTAATTGCTAGGATGTTCCTAAGTTTTTCATGACTAATAAAGATAGGCATACTTGCTGTCACAAGTAAAGAACAAGGGTGTTATTAAAAATTGGCATGACTAGCACCTAAAACATCCTCTGGCAAGTGATTAAAGAACTGGATTAGTCCTAAGTTTAAAAAAAAAAAAAAGTCAATGATCAACTCCAAAGGATACAAACTCTATTTTTTCTATGGGTACCAATAACCACTATGTTTTGAGGACATTACAGAAGTAGCAGAACACTTTGACAATGTCTAGATCCAAAACAAACAGGTAAAAAGGTCCAAAATACAGCAGGATATCTCAGTGTCCTTATGACAAAGGGCACACACATACAGTCAGTAATGAGAGAACTGGAAAAGGCAAGTCAATTTCAGGCTAAGATCCTAGGATCTCTCAAATTATTGCCACAGGCATGAATTTACTAGTAGAAGGAAAGAATAGAGCCTTCGGAGATTTTAGCTCCTCATTAGCACATTGCTCCTATGTCAAATAACCAACATCCACACCCCCTTCCCTCATAAATTCAGATATTTTTTTCCTCCCCAGATCTCACTTCCACACCCAATTTATTAGTAGTGTATTTATGTAATGTAATGCATGCCACAACATTACCCAAGAGATTTGTATGTTGGTTGTAATTACAGTTTGTGTGTGCTACGCAGATTAGTGGAAATTATATGAAAGTGTCCTTCATAGCCCTTTGCACTTAGTGAAGTTACTTTCTCTTCCAGGAAACCCTTCAGCATGATTTCTTCAGGACCACATACACAAGATTTTACATTTTACTACTCCTCCTCTGCCTCTTCTATAACTTCATGTTCAGAAAGCAATTCCTCAGACACAGCTGCAGCACTGCCTGATGCCTTAAAGATGTGTGAATGCAATATACAGGATTCCCCATAGTAATCTTTATTACAGGGGCAGAGTTTCAGAAGAGTTAGAGGTGTCTCTAAAATTTAAATTCTCTTGACTTTTTCATGCTGCTAAAAAGCTATTGTAGCTTTATGAGTCCAGGATGCTTCCTGTACCCCTCTCAGTCATCAAATGCGAAATAACACAGTAAGAGGTTGTAAAATGACACTGCCTGAATGTCTGGCAAAGCACCCTCAGCCTTGCAGGACACACAGCCCCTCTCCTCTTTGGGAGCAGATCAAGAGTCTGCTGTGGATTAGTGCTGTGAAGGAGATTTCTTCCAATGCTAGAAGAAGTAATTCAAACATAGTCCTGCAAGACCGGAATAACTACGATGTTTTTAATCTGTGTCTCAGCGTAGCTCCATTTGGAACTTCTCAGTTTGACAACAGAAGCTGTCTTCACAATTACATATGGGCGCACATAAAGAAAGGTGATGAATATTACAACAGACAATGAAACCTGCCAGGTAGTGGTTGAAGATAAGCTTCCATCATCCAGAGCAAACCAAAGGCCTCTAAAAATCACCCACTACTTATGTGGGACTTGTTTTCACCCACCTGCAAGCTGTAGCTGCAGAGCAGCTTCACACGGGGTCAGGACACAAGAGTTGCCCACTAGGTTGTGGACTACAGAAGTATTAGTTAATTTGGGCCATCTTAAGTCTTACTTTGCTACATTACAGATGAGGAGAGGTGGAACCCAGCTGTCTGCGCCATCCCAGTGTTGGGAAATACTTAGAGTTCAAATACCATCCATACCCTTCCATCTAAACATGTCTGCACGTTTGCCTTTTATCAGGATATCCTTACAGAAGTTATTAATTCTTTATATTCACAAGATGTGGACTCACGTGGTTCTTATAAACCAGATATTCACATGTCATTTCCAGAAAAACTCCAATTTTTTTAGAGTGCAGCTGTGATAAAATAAATTTAAAGATCTGATTCTGAAAGGGGAACCAGTTAAATCTATACCAGACAGTAGCAAATCACTTCAGGAGAGCATATCCTTCACAGTCACCTGTGGCTTTTTAAGAAGTTCAGCACAGATGAACCACGCATTATGTGATCTGCCTCTGTTAATGAAACTTTTATTTTCCCATCGTTTTAATCCTTTCAGAGATACACAAAATGGAAATTATTGATGAAGGGGGTTGAACACAGATGCTGCTGCTTATTGTTCCGTCTTTAAAATCTTTTATTCAAAACTGAAATAAAACGGACTTGGGGAATAAGTTCTCCAGTTCCACTGAAAACAAGAGGCAGCTTATGGCACAGTGCAGATAGAGAAAAACTCATCAAGTGAATTCTGTCACGCTACTACTGTCGTGCATGAACACGTGTTGTTACTCTAAGCATTACTTGGCTGGATTTTTAGCCTTCTGCAAAATGTTGTTACTGTGGGTACTAAACCAACAATTCTGCACAGAATTTTAAAAGATATACTAGGAGTTTCTTTATAAATCTTCTAGTTCAAACTGTAATGAATTTAATGGCCAGTTCCTCACTTCACTGCTCTTCTGGCAACCAAACCTTCTCATTTATTTAATTTTATTATTTATGAACTTGTGATGATTCATGGAAGATTACCTGGCAATAAATCTTTCTGCAAAATAACCGAACTTATACAGACAAGTTTATATTCCCCTCCTGTTCCCTCACTCAAAACAATTAACATAATATACGACAACTAGGTTTGCATTCTGAGCACTGTTTTTAAATACATTTTTCTTCTGTCAAAAAAATTGCAGATTATTTTTTCAAGCACAAATAATGAATAGTTAATTGCTTTTTGCTTTGTTCTTAACTTCCAGAGTTGACCTGGGGCACTCTGTTTCTTTGACAAAAAGAGGAAGATAGATAATAGGCATTTCTTTAGGGTCTCCCATCTATCACTGTTATCAGGACAGGAATGGAGATCTTTCCTACTGCTCTGCTGATAATTCAAGAAGTTCACCATGTGAAACTGCCTCAAGTTTAATATGTTTGTTTAATACAAGAGATTTGAAGTTCTACAAGAAAAATAAACACATTCTTTCAGCCTAACTTTAAAGGCTCAAATCTGACAGGCTGAATAGAAGAATAAAACCCTCAAGCTCCAATTTAAAGGGAACAGTTTTTCTGTTCACTGTTAGCAATGCTGTCTGTAAGAAGGACACATAGTTCTTCGTGAGCCTTATAGCTCATGTTTTTTCCCTTTCATTAAGTAGCTCTTGAAGCAGTAATCAATTTTAATTAAATGTGGAAGCTGTAATTTTAGCAGAATTCATACGCTAATCAAGATCCTGCTGGCAACAGCCAAACCAGTGCAAAAGAACAGCTGAAAAACAGCTGCAGGACAGACAGCCTGCTGACTATATCTCTGTTAGTAGCTGTAGTCCTCAAATTAGGAGGCCTAGGAGTGGATCTATAATGCTAAACACATAGTTACACTGGAAAGGATAGAGGATACAGTCACATCATATCTGCAGCACAACAGGCTAAGGAGGGAAAAAACTTGTTCTTAGCAAGCATTTCCAAATAGACTAACCTGTTGCTTGCTTAATGTCATAATTTTCTTCCTCCTTTCCCTGAACTCTGTAGGTAGTTTACCTATTCATTCTCCACAAACACAGCCATCTATTCACACAATTCTTTCATGCAAAGAAAGGAATGCCAGCCAACTCGCTGTAATTGGGAAGGTGCAACCAACTCTAAGCTAGATTCAGCATGCTGACACCTGTTGATGATGGCATACATCATGTCTTCAGTGTTACACCTGTGTCTAGTGTCCCCCTAATAGAACTCTCCCCACACTCTCCAATGCAACAGGTTCCCTGACAGTGAACTGAAGATGGAGTCTGGAAGCAGACAAAAGATGGACAGTCAAGTAAAGATGCAAGCAAACACTAACACTGGTATTTTGAATAAGAAACGTCTGCTACTCTTATGCTTGTATTTTATGGCACCTCAAGATCTGTGCAAACTTAGCAAGCAGCTACTAAAAAGTAGTTTCTTCAATTTCCTCAAGTCCTTGCCACTTGAATTTTCAATCTTGTATTAACATAACCAATGTAAAAAATCCTGTATTAAAAAAAAAACAGACTGGAAGATAAACTACAGTTCATCCAGCCCCAAGCTCTAGCACCTCCCAGGGAGGTATGGCATTCGTGGCATTCATTACACTGATCTTCTGTACTAAATGATGACAGTGGTAGAGCTCAGCAGAGTCAGCAGGAGGGAAAGTAGTCTGTGCTGGCAGGTTTCATAGTGAACTGACATCTGTATAATGTAAAGACTCACAACTTTCTGTTTGTTGCAAAGAAAAAAAGAAAAAAAAACAGAAAGGAGAAAGGAGAAAGGTGAAGACGACAACAACAGCCTTTACTTGCTACCTACAACAGTCCCCAGTGCATCTCATTCAGCTTGCTCTATTGTCTGATCTAGTTCTAATTCATCAGTGGTTTTTATTTTAGCCTAATTTACCTAGACAGACAGCCCAAGTTCTCAGTTTTGCAAGAGCAGCAAATACATATATGAGTATTTTTTATGTGATTGCCTTGTTTGATGTAGTGAACAAAACAAAAGAAGTTATGGAAGTTAAAAAATACTTTGTAGTGATAAACCCTGGACAGACAAGTCACTCAAGCTAAAGGATAATGCTAACAAAAAGGCCATAAAACAACTTAGCCTTTCAAATGTGGAGAATTTAATTACGTATTGCAGAGATTCAGGAGAAGAAACACTTAAAGTGTATTGAAAACTTCATCTAATAACCAAGGCTAAGCTGTTCAATATCTTCAGAAGTAAGGAGCTATACAGATCATCTAGTCCATCTTCTGCAAGGAGCACATCTGCCCTGTCATCATATATAGGTGTCCCTGAAAAGTTTATATAGAACACTGCACTTATATAACCCTCTAACCTTTTCCAGCTTAGGCTGGAGAGGTCACTTACACAGACCAGTAGCTGGCTTCAAAGCTGATGGCTGAAAAAAGAGTGACAGCGATGTATCCTTCCTTACCCTCTCAGCAAGCCCACTCCAATTACTCTCATATTCACTGACTTCTGTGCTCACTCACATTTCATTTTTGCTCTCTTTGATGGTACAGACATCCTGGCTCCATCTGTCATAGGGTTAAAATAACCATCTCTGATTTCAGTAGCTTCTATGAACTACAAAATAGAGCCCTAAACCAATGAAGATTTTCAAGAGGTTTCCCTGCCCACCCCCCTCCTCCCACCCAAGAAACCCGGTCCCTTTTCCAGTTGAAGGCATAGAAATTCGTTTGAGTTTCAATGGACACAGGAGACAATACTTACTGTATGGAACTATCATGAAGATAAATATACTTTTTTTTCAAAAACTATAATCACAACATTTTATTTTAGGAAAAAGAAAGCCAGCTGACCGTTCAGCTTATATAGCCTGTTACAGTAGGCTCATTATTGCCTAGAATGTGTCAATGTACTGTTTTCAAACTTCAGAAAACATTATAAATCTGATGACATATTTGCCTAATGAGCCATTCTGAAAGCCTACAGAAGGCAAAGCAGAAATATCTCTAACACATGTTCACAGTAACAGTCTAGTGAACTGGGATATACTCCCTTTAAACCCATCGACTTCTCCCAATTATGTATTATGGTTTCTACTCTGTGTATTTGCCCATCAGACAATCTTTCATATATTAATCAACAGCACATGACAGCTCAGATATCCCAGTAGACAGAAAATACACATGCTCTGTTAATACAGGCATTCCATCATTCATCTAGATTTTTAATATTAATGCATTCCACTGTACCGTAGACATACCATTTTTAACCTGCTGTATGATCGAGGAGAATAATACATAACAGATGCTCGGTTTTTTTTGGAATGGAGGGTAATATTTTCAATGAATTTGAAGGCATGATTTATAAACAGCTTTCCAGGATTTCTTGTATTTGCAGATGAATTATGTTCCTGACAAAGACACCGATTAGTATCAGCTTAATCTCCAATCAGTGCCACTGCTCTTTTTGCTATCATTCTCTTTAAGAAAACTATCAGGAAGCTGGCTATGTAAATAACATACTCAGCATGGATGCTGGACATTCAGAAATTTTTCTAGCATGTCCTTCGTAACATCTACTGCTGCAGGATGGTGATCTTCTTGGCTTTTCTCCTTCCTCTATAATTTTTGAGAACGACCTCAGTGAAGTACTGGCCTTAATGAAAGGATGTCGGCAAACACTGAACAAAATCCATTAGGATTCTTTCCAAAGTTGGCTTCCAAACGTGAAACATCTAACATATAATAAAGTCTTGCTCATATCATTCTCCAGTTACTGCCATGCAAAATTCATTTATACATTGACTAAACAGTCCACCTAAATACCTGTAGTTGTGGTCAAAGCTTTGGAGGTGAATTTAAAGAGCAGTTACCTTCCAGAACTCTTTGTACAGTCACATTGGGCTTAGCAGAGCAGACAGGATAATCTTCACATAGCCTTCCCAACACAAGGAAGTTCACCATTCCCAGTTTATCTGAAATAGGTTTTGGACTCTATTTAAACACAAAACAGACTACACAAAAGAGAAACCTTGTCCAGAAAAAAACCCAACTCTCTGAATATGTTATCTTCATCAATGAAACTTAACAAGAATTCTGACATGCCACGACGGGAGAGAACAAAACCATTTTTTTAATACGTTCAAGTAATATCCCCAAATAAATGTTTTTTGTTTGTTTGTTTGTTTTTAAACACAAATTAAAAGAAAACAGCAAAACCAAAGAAAACACCCACCTAAGTATCCTGTGAGGTTAGCTAGGAAAATTTAATTATTTGGCACAGGAAACAGTGGCTTACCAAACAAAGCGGAAAACAAACAAACAAACATTTGTTTCAAGTTTATCATCAGGTAGCAAAATGAGAAGAGACATTTGGGTTTAACAGAGTGCCAAGAGAGTGAGGAAAAGCTAGAGCAGAAAGTCAGGCTCTTGTGCACATCCACACTGGTCAGCAGCGGGAGCTTGACTGCTAGAGACTGTGATTTGACCAAAGCCCAACCAAACACCAAAAGCTTCCACAAAAACTATACTGACTGGAGCCAAAGGTCCATCAAACTCAAGGTCTTGGCTGCAGCTGATCAGTATCCAGAGCCAAAGAAAGAAGGCAGGAGCAAAGAAAAAGGCATACTTCCCGCATGCACCCTCCTGGACTTCTTAAGGAAGAAGTTCATTATGGAATTTGCAGTCTTTGAGGGAGTTTGAATCCCATAATCTGTAAACCGCCTTTCAAGCTGTACCAAATGAAATTAAACATATCAAGTCTTTGTGACAATAGCTACTCAGAATGCCCGAACAAAACGTTGGTCATATTCTAGTCAAAGCCTTCGGCATCAGCACCAGTGAAACTGAGATTGAACCCTGAGCGATCTTCGCTAGCTTATAGTAAGAAATGCGATCGTTCCATAGGAGTGCTGTATTGTTTCAACAGTTAAGGGGAAAACACTCCAAAACCAACCTCCCCCAAAGCACACTCCGTTATCTGTCTGGGAGCTAAAATGTAAAAGAGCTCTGTGTTCAGTTCTTCTGACAAAAACAGATAATTCCATTGTTCTTAAGAAAGAAGTACCAGGTATGCTTATTGAGAAAATAAGGTTTTACAGAGGGGGAGGAGGAGAGAGGGAGGAGATTACATAATGTAAAGGTGCACTAATCTTTTTGCTGAAAGAACTGTCAATTGCATGTTGTCTTGACAATTTCCTTTATTCTCACACAAACTGATCTTTACTAGTCATCTGTTTGGATAACATGCCACAAAATGAGAAGCAAGTCAATTAATTGATTTTTGCTCTCTTTTTTCTATTCCATTAGGAAAGTCTATATAAGAAAGGCATATAATTAGTCACCATTTGCAAAACAAGATACTACAGATTAAAGAAAAAACAATAAGCTACAATCATTTCAGCTGAAATTCACATCTTCCCCTGCAATATCAAGAAATATTTCAATGAGAAATGAGAATGAGAACGTAAGAACAAATCAATTTTCATTTACGTTTCATTTACGTCATTTATGTTCTGAAAAAGAGTCTCTTTGAGGAAATATGTGGAAGAGAATGAGTGAAGCAACATGTGTAAAATACTTAAATGTGTAAACAAATTCACTCTAAAAGTCAAGAACAAAGGGGGTGGTAAAACAGAAAAACATTTTATGATGTTGTACTAAAATTTTACTGTTTGATGTAAAAATTCAAAACTTTCATCAGTCAACAGACTCAATGGTTCAACATTCTTTCTCCACTCTGGAAGCACCACAGATTAATGCTGAGATTAAAGAAACTTTACCTAAATTAAAGAAAAATACATTTAAAAAGAAATCTAGAAAACAAGAAAACATTCACACGCCTCAAACCAGTGATCAAAGGCAAAGTCAGGCAAAATCAAGGAACACTGGAAGTACTTCTGGCACTAGGAATATACATTTAAACACAACCGGACTGTGGCAGAGAAGATTCATTCAACTTTCCAACTGAAGCCTTTCAAACATCATGCCCGCTCATTGAAGTTGTCTTGGGACAGGCAGAAGTGTTCATAGCCTTCCTCCAAAAATATTCCAATTGAAAAATTGCAAACACAATGGTAAGGAAATAATCAGAGATTTGAATTTTCAACTTCAGGCCCAGGAAATGACAGCTGTCGTTTTCCAGGTAGTGTTGGCACTACTCAGACAGCAACAGAAAAACCTAAAAACTCCACAGACATTCCTTATAAAAACATGGTCATCCTGCTTCACTCACCCACAGGATTACTGGGAAGCATTTCATTTTATTTACTATGGGGTCACAGTGTTTGACTTCAAAATACAGGCCTGGACCTCAAACCAAATTTTGAATTTCGAAACATGAATTCAATCACCACCAACAGAAACAGGAGCTGCCCATATCACCTTTCAGCCTGTTTACAATCACAAGTATCAATTTAAATATAACTGTATAGATGCTTAATGTTTTTTTTTTTCCCAATCAAATGAATTTTCAATTTTCATTTTCATGATGTTTTGTCCATTCCAATAAAAGATATCAACTCTAGCAGCAATTATTTCATTCTGAAATGTATTGCTAACTACTCCAAAGGTTCATCGGCTGCACAGTGAAACAATATTTTATTTGATGGATTTGAGTTTGAGGAACTCTTTATTAAAAGCAAAGTTGTCAGCAGGGAAGCCTTAAACAAGGGCTTCTCCTTACAAACAAGTCACAGAACGGAAACTTTCTTGTAACAGATAAAGGCAGCTCCACATGTATTCGGATGAAAGCAAAGATATTTCAGGAGAAAAACAGATTTTTCACTGTGTTAACTAGGAACTTAACTCAAACCACATTCTTACTTGAGGCAGCTACAAGATGTCATTTCATGTAAAGAATTCCAGCATTTTCCCTTTGTTGCATTATCAGAAAATTAATCATGCTATTCAGATAATGCCCATTCTGATCTTTTTGTGTTATCTTAAGTTTGCAAGATGTTTATAGAAAAGTATGCAGTTGGTGTAACTTTTGACCTAGCAATCTGACACAGTTAATTAAAGTTAACCCAAGTGCACAAGAATCAAACTATGAATTTCCTTACTGTATCACGAGATCATTATTGTGACAAGTAAATGGTAAGATGCTGATGAATGGCTGCCACTGTTCAATAGATTGAAGAGGGCTTCAAAATACCTTATCTGTGCTCTCCTGAACAGGAAGATTAAGGAAAGGGTGGATAATAGTCTGTAGTTTTACTCTCAAACACAGGATTCAGTCTGTCTGGCTCCAGGCTGTATTATTACTTTGGTCCAGGCTATTGTCTATTCTCACGACATTTATAAAAAAAGAAAACATTTCAGACATATGATTTTTGGTTCGTTTTACAAGACAAAAGTGTTGTTAATAGCCTTCCAGACTGCTCATAGTGCTACAGATCATTTAAATAAGCTGCAATTATGAAAGTCAGCAAACATGCTATGAAAGGTACCCACATGTAAACGTCGATACCCATTTCTATTTGAAATAAATAAAAGTCCTTTCAAGCTATGTCCTTTTAATGGCTAATACAGAGGAAAGTCTCAAACAGTAGCTAGAAGCTTGTCAAAATAAATTGCCAATTTGTAAAAACAATTGTAACTGAAGAGTGTGATCTACTTTTCTTCCTACCCTATAAAGAGGATCTGACAAAATTTTTCTGTATATACTTTAAATGTAATAGCTATTTTTCTGCATTTATAATCTTTTTTTTGTGTATTTTTACTGCATGTTACATATATATATAAGTGTATATATATATATATATATATACATACATATATATATACATATGTGCTTTCTCTTATAGAACAACTGAAGACTGGAAATTTTTTGCAAACTCCCTGAAAGAAAAAAAAAAAAACAAATAACAAAACAACAAAGAAATAAAAAGCTTGAAAAGTTGCATACTGTTTACAGACAACAGCAGAACTGCTCCACTTTGATGATATAAACCCTAGCAATAAGATTCCCAAGAGCAGTAAGAAAAACTGGACAAGAGCAATTAATTATTCAGGCCTAAATAGTTTTCTTCACATGCATGAGCTGTGAAATTTGGGAAGCATATCCGTTCAGACTAAGTTTGAAGCTGTTAAAAAAATCATTGCCAGTCAGTGCTGGCCTAAACTAGCTTTTCAGGTAATATACTCAAGTTAAAACATTCAATTTGATTAAGCATTGTAACTATTATGTATTATTATCTGGGTTCTCCATGCTCTCACAATATTTTGAAAATTCTAATCTGCCATGAGCTAATATCAAAATAGTTGGATTGGAAATGTCTATACTAGCCCAAGGAAACTTCTTGACAAGATCAACAAATAGTAATTAAATATCACCAGCAGCTAACGTTATTGAACAAGAAATAAGAGAGGAGGTAGGGAGGCATGTCTGAATCATACATAAGTCATCTTCTGATGAGTTAGAACAGTGCATCGTAGTCTGGACATTTTTCTGTTAAAAACTGTCTGTGTTCTTCAGTGACAAAAGGCATGGAGTGAAAACTCTGATGCAACACAAAAGTGAACAATACTTAATCACTAGCACAGTTTCAGGACATCGTAAGTTATATCACTGCCTCCCAAGCTGTTTTGGCATTTCCACGTGTAGATGTACCAGATGAGCTGTGCCCCATACCTAAGTATGTCAGGCCAGAGGAAAGAACCATGGTCATGTCTTTGTTGCTACCAAAACACACAAAATCCAAGGACACTTTTCGTGACAACCTCTTAGATGTTTAAAGACTATTTCATCATCTATTAACCATTTTTTTTACATCCATTTATCATCTCCCATCTGCTTTCTGTCCAGTTTCATCATGCTGTTCCTTCACCCTTTCTTTTATCTTTACACGTATAAAACCATCGTTCATGCACTTTGATTTTCTTTCTCCATACATGCCCTTGGGAACAACCACCAAGTGACTAAGGGTGATGCTGCTGATTACACTGGGTGCTGCCCCAGAGCACAGCAATAGCTGTTCCTTGTGGTTTTTCACACCACCACAACCACTACATAGGATATTTCACACCTACCAGCAATCTCACAGGTTAGTCACAGTTAGCACTCAATATGAAACCACACAACCTCAGTGGACTTTCAGTTGAGCAGACTAGGCTACATTAAAGTCAGGCACAGAAAACTGTGGTACATGATTCAGCCTGCAGGTATATATAAATGCACGCATTCAAAAAAAAATGAACATTATTTTTCTAAATTTAAAAACAATATTTTTCTGAACTTGTGCTATTCAGACAAGCTTGAGTTCAGCAAAACAATCATCTTCAATAAAATACACAACGTATTTCATAATTTATTTTTAGAAGAATAAAACTCAACAGTAATGTCTCTAGAAATATTTCTAACACTAACGGAATTATTCACAGGATAAATACCTTACGCTGAAAGGGTAAACTTTCATCAACAGTAATTTTTCTTCAGTAAATTATTTAGTAGGAGCGAGGAATAAGAACAAATTTATACAATATGGTAGTTTAACGTTTTATCATAAGCCAACCAATGCCTCATATAAGAATCACTTTTGTCTTAGGTGACACTTTTGTTATGAAAATTAGAGTACAGTTTTTTGGAATTTTTTTTTTTTAAAAAAACAAGTCTTCTAGCATAGCAACAATTTTGCATACTGTATCCTTATCCACTACAGGAGGTCACAGCATTAAGTTACTAAACTACAAAATTATTTAGGAGCACTCTTACCATCCATAAAAATACACAATCTTCATATTTAAATGTATTCATTACCCCAAATTGAGTGATACATTACTAGTTCTAGACTGTATTCTTCCTGCTCTCTGCTGTGAGACACATTATATCTCCATATTGCAAACCAGTTATTAGAACTAACAGGAAAGGAACAAAAATTACAGATTAGCTATTTCTCCAGCAGGATCATTGCACTCAGCACATCCTCAAGTTTGCCCAACAAAAGCATTTCAGAGTTCAACTATGGAACTCTTCAAGCAGCCAAGAACAACCTGTATAGAATCACAGCATATCCCAAATTGGGAAGGATCCATGAGAATCATTGAGTCTAGCTCCTGGTTCTACACGCAACCAACCAAAATTCAAATCCTACCTTTGAAATCTTTCTGAAACGTTTGACCTTTGGTAAGATTGGAGCTGCAACCATTGCCCTGGGGGAACCTATTCCAGTGCCCAGCCACCCTCTCAGTGTCATATCTTTCTCTAACACATAACCAATCCCTCCCTGACACAGCTCCTCATACACCTTCCCCTCCGGACAATACCATCATTTTTTGCTGGCTAACAGACAATCCTAGACACAATAGCAAGCCTCGTCTTCTTCTCTATGAAGCACACAGCTGAACAAAACCTAAGAGACACCTAAAAGCAGGCATACAAAACCTCCTATAGCAAGGATTTGACAGACCAGAGACCTCAAGAATGATAGGATGCTCAGTCCCACGTGCAAGATAGCAGACCTCAGTTTCACATTTCTCAGCTTCTGTATGTTGGGTAGATTTTATCTCAGCTTATTTCACTTCAGCATTTCCTAGTTGTATAAACCAGAAGACATCAACTCTTGCATTCACAAGGAACTCAATGACCACGAGTCCAACTTCATTGTTTTGCATGGGAAATTACAGACAGAGTGAAAAAGCAGTTTAAAACATTGGGCCCTTTTCATACATTTTATTTTATCATTCTATATACCACAATCTTACAAATTGTCTTTTTGACGATATAGATGCTTGCCATGTTAGGAAATATTCCCTAGATGTTACCTTCCTGCATAATCTGGACATCTACCACATCACTACCCAACAATAACACATCCCCACTTTTCAGCTCCAATTGCAAGGAAACAGAACCTTTTCAGTCAGGTTTTCTTCAGCAGAAGAACCTACAAACTAGTTTAAAGGAAACAGGCTATAATGTTTTCCTCTAAGCTGCCTTTATTCTAATAGTGATGGCCCAATGTTATCAATGTTAACTAAGACACCTCCACCTGGCACTACTTCACTTCTTATGTTTTGAGTCAGTTTATAAGACAGGTTATTATAAAACATTACATTTATTGATGTTTACAGTGCTGAACCCTGTAAGCAGTTAATATGGAGTAAAACAAAATCTTTGCCAAGCAATTAAGCCCAGCAGATGATACGCAGATGACAAGAATTAAACTCATTAATTCACTGCACAGAAGCTGCAGATCACAGGAGTACAGAACGCCCGGCTACTCTAGTTCACAGGCACTCCCTCACCATACCACAGGTCCAGCACAGTCCTTGCTGCCTTCTTGTTTCCCATTCCTCATACAAGGTGGTCATAACCATCTTGTTCTTCAGTCTTTACCGATCCTTTGATTTTTGTATCTTCCTGAACAGAATTATAGAATTTTAAAGCCACCCAACATCAACAAGAAAACTGATTGCTTTCAGGTGACTCCAGGCAGCAGTGCAAAGCAGGTTTCCATGCCAAAAATGTCAGAAAAGATGCAGAACAGAGCATGCGCAGTGTGGTGCAGAAACAAAGAACAGAGTGAGCTTCCAGGAGATAATAGTAGATACAATTAAAGTACCACTATTTCCGTAGTTCAACTAACTGCCATTAGTAGGCACTGAACTCAGTATTACGTGAAAGGACACGAGTAATTACAGATGTGTAAAAAACACAGTTTTCAAAAATATTTGCAGCATGATTTTACAGGGAAACAATGAAAATGCTTTCTATATTCTCAAAATTGAGCAAGTAGTATTTCCTGGAGTAAGACTTCAGATGAAAGCATGAAGTATGAAGAAAAAAGTTTCAGTACAGAGATTTAGCCTATTCAATTCAGTTTTCAGTGACTTCACCAGTTTATATTTTGCCTTGCCAACCATTGTTCCAAGATCCTCAGATTTTGAGAAGAACTATAGAGACAAAATGAATACAATCAATTATGCTTTCTCAGTATGACTGTAGTCAGTGAACTGAGTTCCTGACACACATTTAAAAGCTACACTTCAAGGAACCTTCTCCTTATGACAATCATCACACTTCAGAGCTTTTACAATTCTTTGAGTGACTTCCATGAAGCAACTTACAGATTTTTCTCATGTATGAGATCATTTGCACTTTATGATACTGAATTAAAACAGTCAAGTAAGCATACACTTGCTGGGTTATAATACAGGCAAGGAAGAAAAACCATACATGCTTGAGTAAGTTCCTCTTACACTGCAGTAATTGAAATATCTTCCAAAAATCTTACTGCCTCAGCATTATCTTCCCTGTCAGGTGGAAAGGAAAGCCTAGATCTTTCCTTCCTTCTGCAAACTACAAGGGCATGAAAAGGGACAAAATACAAAGCATACTTCTCTCAGAAGACAGCCAGATGTGTCCCTGTAGACTGATAGTCTGTTGTTCCATTGTAAAAATAAATACTTCCAGACAAAAAGATAGTATGTTTATTCAACCAAAATCTGCAACTTAAAAAAATACTATAATACATGCATTTTAATCCAGGTATTAATTATCTAATTATGGCTAGGAAGATGGAAATTCCCCAGTGTACAAAAAGGAATCAAAAGTTTAAACATGCCTAATACAATAACTACAACCTTTTTTTTTTTTTTTTTTTTTTTTTTGTCAGAAGCAATTTCAGTCCCCTAAGTTATTCTACTATTCTACCTCAGTTTTCCCACTCAAGGCCTGTTTTCACCTCAAAAATGCATCCCCTCCCAAACAGCCCATGTCAAAACCATACTTCACACATCATTTCTCTTCTGTATCAGAGTATGCATAATAGAGATTGCACACCTACCTCAGTATTTCAGCTCTTCAAGCTCTGTTCCCACCACACCCTCCCTTCCCATGCAATGAGTCCCTCCATTACCTCCCCATTAATTGCTGAGGCCAGTGGAATGTTTCTGTGTCCAGAACTTACCCCTGGTTCTGCTCCAGTAGAAAGTAGCCAGGCACAGCCTCTAATTAATGCCATTGTAAGGACAGAAGAAGAGCCCCCATAACACTTAACTGTAAAGATGAGTAAACCTGAAAAACGTTCATTCAAATTCAATTCATTGGATAAATATAACCTAAGTCAGTAGGAGAAAAGAAGTTATTTTCTGCTTTGTTCTCTTTCTTCTATTTCCAGTTGTTGTAAAATAAATTCCCCAGCTGTTACTAAATTGTGTGCAGTCAGTGATGGCTATCTGAACCACTCTGAGTCGATTTTTTGCATTTACTCACGGCTTTCAATTAGTATTGAACATTTGTGTTTACCTGAGCACCACTAATTGACATAAAGCACCAACTGTTCTTTTTTAATAAGTATATTAAAATAATAATAAAAAAATGTTGACCTAAATCTGGCACAAATGCTTTTTCTTCATAAATTATAGAAGGTACAGATTTATGTCTGATTGAGCTCCATTCAGAAGTGGAAAGCTATATTCGTTGCATGTTCAGACTGTTACAGGAATACCAATGAAGTATCAAAAAATGTCAAATTTACTACAAGATACATACTCACCGCTGGCTTCACCGTAGTTTGCTTCGCTGTCTGAGTCCGAAAGACTAAAATTTTACATAGATATTCCAGCACCACTTGTCGAATACCCACAGCCTTAGGAAAATGAATGTGCTCCCTGTACATGGACTTGGCACAGCACTGAAATCAACTGGCCTTTTCATGTGCAGTTCCTAGCCGAATAGTGTGAGACAAATCTTCAAGTATTTCCCTCTTCCTTTCAACAAGCCATTACTGAGAACAGCTTGGGTTCAGATCGCTCAAGCATATGCTTAAGGGATGTCTATACTACTACTGAGCCTAATTAAGAGCAGTTTCTTCAAGGAAGCCATTTACAGACAGCATACACACTGATCCGCACATCACCTGAATACTGACAAGCTCAGTACTCACATTAAATATCAAATTTGTCTGGTCAGTTGACAGCTTCTGAAGGCCAAAGTTATTCTTGGTTCATCAAAGACAATTAGCCTTGCACCTTGCCTCTTCACATGTCCCAGCACATCACAAAATCAAGAACTGCAGAGATTGGAAGGGTCCTCAAGAGATCATCAAGTCCAACCTCCCTGCAAAAGCAGGTACCCTATTCGTAGGTCACATAGGTAGGCATCCAGATGAGTTTTGAACATCTCCATAGGAGACTCCACAGTCTCTCTTGGCAGCCTGTTCCAGTGCTACCGTGGTCAGCCAACATATCATAGGTACTACCATTTATTTCCTTGGTAGTACAAATAGGAGAATGGAGGACGTAAAGCCAGGACAGACAGAAGGCATCATTTCCTTCTGGAAGAGCTTCTGGGAGCTGGTACACAAGCCACAGCAATTCCACTGTATTCACTCTGCTACCCCAAATCTTATCTGCCACAGCAAGATAAAGGATAAGCTGCAGACCACCTGACAACCTAGATATGGATCTGACGTTGCAGCTGTGTCTCAAATCAAGTACCATCAACTTCTACTGTTCACTGCTCTTCTGTATGTGAACTGACTCAGCTACACTAAAAAAAGAAAAAAATACATCTGCTTGTTGTTCATGCAAAAAATAACAACAGCCCTTTTCAGCACCAGTCCATTAATTATTTGCAAATAAAAACCAAAGAAACCATCACATTATCACAGTTTTGAGCAATAAGATCTCAGTTTTGAGCAATAAGACCTCAGTGTTTGCTTTAGCAGAATCCTACAAGTCAGTTTAAGAAGCTCATAACTACTTGAAATGCTGTTCAGGATGGAATGAGCCTGTGCACAGAATTCTGCCTTCATTTTTTTCCTACTGTTCCTTTACAATATCTCACATCATGCAGTTGACTTTCCTCGCCTTGATGAATGATCTTTTTTACTGCACACATACTTCAGGATGTCTTGGTCAGAGACTGAATGATGTGTTGCAGTAGTCACAGAAACAATCTGCATTTGCAGAAATTCCCTCTAAGTGGTCACAGTTTTAGACCATGAGAAAGAAAAGAAACTATTATTTTCTTTTGCTTTTATTCCTTAATCACTTCCAAATCCTCACATGTAAAGCACAGTTTCTCAAGCTACACTAGCTGTTTTCTGACTCAGGAAGACACAACTCAGAAATCATAAGAAAAATCTGAAATCTCATTCCAAAAGCACAGCTTGACAGTCATATAATATCTGAAGCTGGAAAATGGTTGTGAGAGAAAGTGATATCCAGAATACACCATTCAAAAAGCTCTGGAAAAAAAGTACTAGAAAATCTGTTCAACAGATAAATCTTCAGATGTTCCTTCTATACTATTCCTCTGTGACTGCCTAGCAGACCTATTACTATGTTCACTGTATCAAATAAAATGATACAAAACTTTCCACTAAAGAGTATTTTAAGAAATAGAGGATTTAAAATGGCATTTGAAAACCATCATATGGAACATTACATGTCTAATTTTCCTTTAGTCTGACTAATTTATTGAAGATAGTTAATACATGAGGCAAGGACTATACTTTATGCTGGTGTTTGTACATCTGCTGCAGTGGTGCTCGCTGCAACTTCTCAGTGCTAGTTCATTAATACAAAAACAGGTTTGCTACAGTCCTACATGGCAGATATATAGAACTTTTTTTTTGTTGCTGTTTTATATTTATATTTAGGGACAGGAATGATTTGGGTTATTTGGGTTTTTTTGGACAGAAGCACTTCACTACACTCATCTGATGCAAACAAATGTACAACAGTTAACCAACCACTTTATATAAATCTTTTGTAAAGTCCCTCTGATAGCATTTAAACAGCAATCTATTTCTCAAACTTCACCAAATTTAGAACCAGACATAAGCCTGCCATAGACCAACAAACATCAAATAGGGGCTTAAAGAAACAACAACAAAAAAAAAACCAGACTAAGTAGTAAAAGCTTTCAAAGTATTTCTGCTGCCAACACATCCTTCCAACTGCGGCTTTTAATTTCTCCCCACAGAGGCATCCTCAGAATCAATGTATCTCACATGTGTGCATCCTAAAATCTGCTATGCTCATCCAAAGCACAAATATTCTTGTTGAAACTGGGTGTAGAAGCACCTACCAATGAAGCACCAAAACAAACTACAGATATCAATAAAGACTACTACAAACATGAAAAGAACACTTCACAGGACTCAGCTGCTCAATCTCTTAGTTTCTTAGCCCTGGTTTCAAAATAAACAACATTTATATAAAACCTCTTATGTCAGATTCATAAAAATTTTGCCCACCTTTTTCAATTGCCTTAGTTTCTCTGATAAAATGGACTGCTTGCTTTCCCTTGGGTACCTTAGTTCTCCATACGAACCACTATATCCAAAGGCAACAAAACAGAAGATCAAAATTTCTTAGTTTGAGCAATGAGACAATTCATGCTGATCTCTTGCCAGAAGTATTTCACCAGCTTCTCAAGCTCTGAATGGTTTATTCCTCCAAACAAATTCCACGTCTCCAAAGACGGACAAAATCCGGACTGTTGCTTCACTGCTTGGATGGAGGGATGGCTGTACCACCTCAACTGCATATCTGCATCTTCACTCTCTAAAAACCCATCACCATGCTTCCAAGAACAGCTACTCATATTCCTCCAGAACCTGCCAAAGTCAGGGTTTGCTGAAAAGGCCCAGAGAACACCCAGAGCTGAGATCTAGGAAACTCCCTCAGCTGACACAACTGTTCACCTCATTTTTTTCTCTACATCAGACAGCTAAGCCTGTGGTATGCTGATTGTCTTACTTTACTCCAATCTGAAAGATACAGAGATTAATGAGACTGGATATGACATGAAACCACATGTTAAATGACTTCAAAGCTAGTCTCTAATATAGCCAGGGGCTTACTGGAGCATTTCAAATTTCATCTATTCTCATGCTAATTCCTACCAGATATTCAGTAACAATGTTAAAAATACATGGAACATGTAAAAAGGCTTGAAGTTGTATGAATTTTTTTTGTTCATTATTGAAAAATACAACTTTAAGAAAGTCATTAAGACTATGGAGTTGAGGTAGGCCATGTCAAATAGGAGTACCACAGCATGGTAAATGGATTCCAAGCCCAGTTTTGTACTTCACGTTCTGTTTTTGTACTTAAGGTGTACTTAAGGTGTCATTAAACATATTATGAAAAGGGTAGCCAATTTCTTGTACATTCCAGCTTTCACTTAAGTTAGCAGAGTATGTAATTCCAGAAGAACAGTGTATCAGGGCTATGTGAAATGTAACGTAAGAAGGTGAGTGAAACACATTACCTTATTTCCTCTTAAGTTTTATTCATTTCTGGATGACACAAGATTCAGTAACTTTTGGTCTGGATTTACAGTGAAGAACCGTGCACAAAATGGCCCTTTATCCCAACAATCCAAACTCAGAAGCTGTAAATAGCAATGAAAAGGAGTTGATTCATATGAAACTACTGAGGAGTTTAATTTGAATGGTCAGATGAATCCTATCCTAACTGAGAAGTATGTAAAATACCTCAGGCTGAACTAACTACATTTACTAAAAAGATGTGCCTAACTCATCTTTAATACTTACAGAATGAGAAAGCTTTTAGAGATTTAGCGTTAGCCAAGAAGAATTTCATCTTAAATGCTCCCATGTGCTTTACATCCTCTGTCATCAGATTGGCATTTGTTTTTTCTAGGCTTTTCACACTGCTAAACATGTAATTAATACTCACAAAAACTAAACATCAGGCAGATGGTTTGGTGCAGGTGTGTTCACATCACTTTTTATTGTTTTTCTACCTAATAAGATGAGTTCATTATGCAAGATTGGGCACTTCAATCAGAAACCTCAGGAATAGCACTGTAATGACACTGTCTCCAAGAACAGAACGTTGAGCCAAGTGCTTGGTTTGGCCAGCTACATCGTACACTTCACAATACCTGCATCAGTAACAGTGCATATAATTTATAATTAGTCTACTATTTTGTGAGAGTTTAGCACACATTTTCACTTCCCTCTCCATTAGCATCTAACAACTGGTTTCATCACTACCTGGCTGAAACAAAGAAGCAACCCAGCAACAGGGGTTATGTAATTTAGGTTTCTCATTTGTGAATAGATCTGTAATAGCTTGAGATAGCGTAACTAGCCAACCTGTACTTTGAGATTGACACTGACAATTTAACTCCTTCCCATGCCCAGTTCTTATACTGTAAAGGTAAATTTCCTATTGCAAGAAAGCCTAAAAGCTATGTTTTCCACAAGTTCATAGGGAAGGGCTACAAACCCACCACAAAGCCAGTAGGTAGGAAATCACAGCACAAGGGCTATAAGTAGACCTGAGGTCAACTGAAATAATGACAAACAATTTTTCCCAAATCTTTAAAAAAGGAAACTGATCACTACAGCCAAGCAGATCTCAGAATTCAAAGCAAAGCATTCACACTAATAGGTAATAACTTGATGTACTGGTTTTCATATTAATAACTTCAGCGACTAGTACATGCTGTTTGCCATATGATGTGCTCCTCAAAGTATACACTGAGGCAGCTCCCTGAACTACTGAAACTAAAAAAAAAAAATAATAAAAAAATCAGAGGAAGTCAAATGTAAATGGCAGAAAGACAAAGAGAGGAAAAAAAAATACGAAAAAGAGACACTTTCACATACTCAGTTCTTCATTTTGTATTGAAATTACCTAAGGTGCTTGTTACTGCCATTCTGCTGATGCCATTAACATACTCCAGCACCCTGAGTGGCATAAGAAAGAAGATTAAGCCATCGCATTAAACCTTTGTCCTTAACTTGCTCTGATAAGTTATCAGCAGCATTTTCTGAACAGTTCATTTTCTGAATTCTGTTTTGAAATGTCAGTGTTTTCTTTAATCTTTATGTTGTCAGTGTGTCATGGTTTTATGATTTTTGGTCATCAGTATTCCACACCATAACATCATGTCATGCACTGGGGGTGGGGTTTGATATCTGCCGAATGTTCGTCCGTAGGAGAACTACATTTCCCCAGGAGGCTTTGCGGTCAGCAAGGGGATATAACTCCAAGCAAGGTCACCTGATCCTTCTTTTTCTTTGCCTGCACTTCGCCGCCTGCGCTTCACCATCTGCACTTCGCCGTCTGTACTTCAGTCACTCAACTGGACTGCACTTCTCACCCCAGAATTGTGGTGAGGTCTATACAATTCAAACAGACTCTCTCTCTCTCTCTCTCTCTCTCTCATTGTATTTTACTAATACTATATTTAGTAAAATCATTTGTTCCACCTCAGATCAGTGTTGTTGTTTTCAAGTATTTTGGGGTCCCCTGCTTCCCCTTTCCCAGAGGCGCGGATCCGCAGATCCCTCCGCCCTGCTGGTCACGGAACTGGGCCGGACCAGCCCATAAACCGTTGACACAGTGGTCTGTGATAATCTAGAGATTTTATTTTTTAATTAAATGGTGAATACTAATTCTGTAGATTTTCATTACTTCGTAGCAGAGAGGAGAAAAAGAGACAGCAACAAAAAAACACTCTTAATTCAAGGATATAGGACTTGAGTCACTCAGAAAAGAAGGCTGAAAGGAGTGGATAACAGATATTATTAATGAGAACCTACAGCAATAGTGAGTTCTTTCCTCTAAAAAAATAATTATATGAACCACTTTTGTTTTAAAAGCTCTTTTTATAACTGAAAAATACCAATGATTTTCTGAGTCCCTTGTGCTCTTCCTACTCTTTCATGAAATCAAGATGAAAAAATTGAGAAATCAGTAAAGGAGATTAAATATTTGAAATACTTTAGAAGTTTTTTTGTTTTTAATTTTTGAAAACTATCCCTCTATTCCTGTATTTTTAGATTAAATCATATGTATTTTCACCAGGAAACATCATTCAGTTGATTCCTAGAAAGTAAAACATTAAGACTCTTAGAGCAGTCAGCTTTCCATTGAAGCACACATCTAGAGCTTGGTTAAAAAAAAAAAAAAGAAAAACAACCAGTTGTGCTGAGCACTTAAATATTTCACAGAGTCATTAAAGCAAGATGTTAGGGATGAAACATGTAAGTCAGAAAGTGCTGCTATATATCTGGCAGTAGCCAGATGTCCGATTTGGACACGACAAGGTGTCCGATTTGGATCAAGGCTGTGACTACTGCAGAGGAAATGAAGGAATCAGCTTTCTGCTACAGACTTGTGTGTTGTACCACTCAAAAATGTAATTACTCCATTCAAGAAGGGCACAACAGCCCAAAAGCTCTCGAAACATTTATCTTTCCAGTTGCAGTAGCAGCTACCATTCAGAGGAGGCATGTGCTGAAAAGGCTTGCTGACAGCACAAAGACCATATGGCTCAATACTTGTCACGTGCCAAAAACTAGCCCAACATAATCTAACTGTAACAGCAAAGTGTAGGGGTCCAGATGTTTCAATTCATGCAAGACAGCAAATCCTTTCCATTTAAAATAGCATGCCTTCCTCCTGGAAGTTGCTGGTAGGACTTCAGACACTAGTCCATTTGATCAGCGTGCTTAAAGAAACTAACACAAGATTGAAAGATTGTACTCAGATATGAATGGGAAAGCTCAGAGCCACTATGTCCCTCAATGTTAAATACTCCAAATAGAAAGAGACAGACGAAGGGAAAACAAACTCATCTCCTAGATCTATCTATTTTAGATCTTCTCTTACGTTAGGTAACCATTTGCAGAGAGTCATATTTTAAAGAAGCTAAACTGTTTGACTGGTATGTGGTATACAGTGATCTCCAAAGTTATTTTTCATACTTTAGTTCTTAACATGCCACTCTTTCAGACCTTACCTCAATTTCCTCCCTTTTTTCTACTGTACTTCCCATCTTGCTACTTGAAAAGATAATCACGTTGCTCAAAGAAAACATTATGTAAATCATATAATCCTGTAAATAACATGTAGACTTGTTAGGTAAACAAACACAGAAGCCACAATTTATTTTGTCAACAATATTTTATAAAGAAAATACCTCACACAGTTATTTGAATGAAGGAACCACGCTGAGTCATTATGCACTCAGTTCCTGCAACAGTCAAGTTGGGTCAACATGGAAAGTTGCAAAGTTACATTAGAATTGCAATTCCAGACAAGACCCACATTTAGCAAAACGTCTGTTGTACTTAGCTTAGTATATTTTATGTAACTTAGCATTCTCTTTGATGGGGGAGGAGACCACAACTGCTCCTGTCAACTTGAAAATGAATTTTTCCTTTATTGGATAATCTTAAATACTACAGAATTTTGCATTTTGGATAGAAGAAGCTCCAAACAACAATTTTTACATTATTGCTTCAGTTTTCAAAACACTCGGAAAGAACAAGGTTGCACATACTTCTGGCTACACCTATCCACAAGTTCGAAGGAGGAGCATCCTCCCATTTCACTGCTGCATTTCACAGCTCTTTAAAAATTTGGTTATTAATTGTAAGTGAAGCCATGAATAATGACTTCTTTTTAAACACTTCTTTGGCAGATACTAATGGCTTTTCTCACTCAGCTTCCAATTATGGAGCACAGTGATTAGCGACTCCCTACAAATACAATTAGCTGATTAAAAAAGAGGGCAGATGAGATCAAAACTCTTGGAGCACACAACCTTTGGATTGCAACTATCAATTCATTTGACTTAAGAGGATAAAACATTGCATTCATATGACATATGTAAGCTGTCATCTCCTCTAACTGTTGTCTCAACCACAATAAAGAACAACCTTTATGAAAGGCTAAAAACTTTCAGTTTCTGCACTTTCAGAACATACAGCTTCTGGAGGTGTTAGCAGCATGTGCTGTGGGAGACAGCTTCCTCATACTGCCTTCAGTTGTATGCAATAAACTAAGCATGGTCTCAAACTACATCAGAGCTTTCCATAGCTGGGCTTACCATCAGTTATTGCAACTAGTCCTCATCATTTAAACTTTTGATTCATCCTGAAGTGTTCTTTGAAGATTTGGCTTTCTATTCACAACATAAGTAACATGGTTAAAAAAAGTTATCAGAAAATGCCTTTCACCCTTGGAAAGCTTCTGTATTTCATCATGTTTTGGTATTTCATCTCCATATCAACCATCAAGTCCATTATATCTGTAAATGTTCAACACCAATACAATGATCCACAAGCACAACTACAGCCCAGTTTGAATGCCTGTACAGCTTGTCAACAGAAGGCAAAGTACTTTCTTTAGGGCTTATCCAAGATCATGACCAAAGCAAAGACCACAGAAAACTGGTCTTCATCAGAAAACCTTGCCACCTTCAGCAACAAATGTAGATACATTTTTATGACCTTGTCTTCCCTAACGTAAACAGACACCAACGTGCAAACGTGTACATGCAATTATTTGAAAGATTTCTAAACATAACACTCCTCTGCACCTTTTCTTCCTGGGAAGTGGATGAAAGAAGCAGCACGTGACAGATGTTAGTCATGTTGTTAAACGCATTCCTGAAAGTGCTCATGAATACCTCTGAGACTTCATATATACAAAAATTCACTCTAAAACTACTACCCCAGTTGCACGTAAAACTGCATTGCTCCTGCTGCTGGGTGAGATAATAGCATCAGATGTCAGCTGTTCAGAACAGCTTACCTTAATGTTTAAAAAAGATTGAAAAATATATACATGGGAAGTAAGAGAAAGATAGCATCTAGTAAAGACAAGCCTAAACAGAGCACCTAGGAAAACACCAAGTTTAAACTTGCCAATTATCTGACACATAAGCCATCAAGGGTGGGATCAGACACTTTATGAAGGAGATGGGTGTGATCAGGCCTCCACACAATGCCTAGGGATCTATGGTGCGTGAATGCAGTACCCACCAAGATCCCATAAATGGTGTTACATTAGTCAGCTGTTCCACAGGTTAACCAGAATGCTTCCTACCTACAGCACAGATGACTTGTCAGTTTGGCTACTGCCTCTCTCTGCAGACACAATACAGTTACCACAGCTTTGCCCATGGAAGCACATATGTATGATTACATCCCACAGTTCAGTTAATCACTGTTCCATATCCCTCTCACTTCTCTGCAGACACTTGAAAGCAGAAATATCACACTGGAGACAGAGGATTATACACATTTCTGTGTATAATCTCTCAAAGTCTTTATTAACTGCTGAGTATCTGATCACAAAACCTTGAGTCATTAATCACCATTATCCTATTAACACATAGCTCCCTACTTTTTAGTCACTGTTTTATTTGGTGTTTCCCTTTTCTTTAGGATAGAAATTATTTTCTGAAGTTTTATTTAGATCTGGAAGAGAACATGAAATGTGAAAATATATATATTTCAGTAATTTATTCTCTAACATATTTCACCACAAAAATACAGACTTCTTAGTTCACATGCAAACATAAGTCTCGCTCTCTTTTTAAAAACACAGGCAATAAATAGCAAGGAACACAACCTGGTTTCCTAAACACAGTATTTGCATTTTAGTTCAACAAATAGATAGGAGCACAGGCACCTCCAAAGGCCTATAGTAATTCCAGTCTGGTTTAGGCTACTGATATTAAGAACTTGGGCAATGAAGTACAAAATTCAAACATTCTAGATTTTCTCTACTTGTCAACCACTAGTACAGATGGTACACTGAAAACTAAGTTTCTCCATCACAATCCAGCTTGCACAACCTTCTAAAAGTGTAACGTTAGCAGCTGTAGCCTCTTTGCATATTACACAGCAGACAGAGAAAACCGTGGGCAGGGGGAAACCCTGACATCTGATATTCGCACACTCATAAACCAATTTATTTCATTTTTAGCAAGATGCCTTAACTAGAGGACATCCTGGCTAACATCATTTCCTATCCTCCCCTCCCAAATAGAGGATAGCGTGAATCCAAAAAAGCAAGTATCAAGGACATGCCATACAAGCCATAAACTTGGCATCATACAAGACAGAGGCAGACCCTCATTTACTGAGGCAGGCCTAGAGAGGGGCAGAGCCAGTATTCCAGATACAGCTCCCTGTAGAACAAACATCTACCTCATACCAGTTTATCATTGGATAACAAATGCCTGCTAGCGCATAACTCAGCTTGTAGGGTTGGGTGGTGACTGGGCACGTACAGGATGGACTTGCACTAATAACAAGGGTAATTACCTGGGTATTTCCATCCAGCCCTTTGCAGGCAGGGAAGAACCCACCACCCAGATTTCTCACTTCTTCAAGAAGTGCTCTAAACTTTTAGTTAAGTCAAAAACGTCAGTGGAGTAAGTAATACGTATTCAAATGAAGTTATGTACTATCTGGCCACACCTGACTTCTTTTAAGCACTGTCAGGCAGCTGAATGAATTCAGGTGACCAAAAATCTCTGTTTCAACAGGTGAGGGAGAGATGAAAAGAGGCTACAGGCATTTCTGAGCTTTGATATATTGATTTGTTTTGCAAGAGATCTTTCAGACTAATTAGTGGCATCTAATGAATATAAGTGCCAGACATAAATGTGTTAAGGATTTAAGAGAACTTAATATACCTAAGGCCACTTTGGCATATTTAGACATTGAAACTCAGTAAAATTATCTGTGCTATGTATCCCTCAGCTACCATCCAGATCTTGCTGGTCATCATGTGCAGCTCTCGTTCAAAGCCATTCCCAATCTATTATCTGTGATCCCAGCAAGCTCACAACTTCTACAGAAATCTGACAGTGGAGATTCCTTGCAAAACAAACATGGCTAGTATCAAAGATTTTGCTTGAGCAACGTAGTGAGTGTAATGACAGAAACATGCAGAAGATAAAACATCATGAGGCTGACACACAGCACAGTCAGCAGTCTGGCAATAGTTAAAAAGTTTCTGTGTAGGCGCTTTGCAGATGTAAGCTACTTTTGCCAGGATAAGCCTCAAGACTTGATCTTTATTGAAACTGTCTTTGCTGACATGAGCTTGAAAGCCATTGAGTGCGTACTTTCCAAAAAAAAAAGTGAGAAGAACAAAGGGAAACATGGAATAAGAGATGAAGCCTAATTTATTATACACTTATGGAGCTCAGGCTGTATAAACAAAATAAAGTCATAGTACATATGCATCTGTCTCATTTTTAAAAAAGACTTAAAATCCCAGACTAAATATTTTTTTCCTCTCTTTTCCATCATGACTGTTTCTCAGTCAAGGATTTAATAAGAATCAACTACTTAAAATGCAAAAGGTCCAATATTCAAATATTTCAATATTTGAGAATAACATAACAGAAGCGTTTGCCTCTGCACAAGCAATCGAAAAGAAATACCTTGAGTGTTTCAGATGATGATGCACTTATAGTTCCCCATATGAATCGTTTGGTCTTCAGCCTAAGCTTCTGTTAGATGCCCTTGAGGTTTTTCACTGTCGTTTTGGTACTTGGAAAACTTAGGACAGAAAGTTCAGTCATGGCTATACAGCTTTGTCTCCTATGCAGTGTGAATTAGAGTCATGCTATTTTTTTCAAATTCATGACAATACTGTTTTTTAATTTTTGTTTGTTTGTTTGTTTCTCTGTTTGTTTTCAAATGAAGGAATTCCATCTGGATTGCAGATTCTTTATTTGTCATGTATTTTTTATGTAGCACTGAAGCAAAAAGTTGAAATATCAGCAATTTTGCAAGGCACTGTGACTTGCACAATAAAAGAGGACTTGAGAAAATCAGTCACTGCTCTTTCTAAAGCTGGGCTCAAGACCAGAAACAGTTTCTATAAAATTTAATGTTATAGAAAAAAGCACCAAGTATGAAGAACCAGCCCTGAATAGAAGCTTTCACATGGCTGTGAGGTCCCCAAGGAAATCATCACTCGGTGCCTGCATTTTTCTGATGCTCTTCCAAAGGCATTAACTAGAGACTACCCACAGGACATCAGTGTGCGTGGAGCTCTTGCCAAGTGGTGCCATTCTTATGTAAAGGTGAACCGACTGACTGCAAAGTGAGACAGTAAGATTTTCCTCCATACAGAGCCTATTTCAGCATTACTGGTCTGAACTATAAACATATATAATAAAAGCATCAGGTAAAACACTTCTGTATCAGCAATATTGCCAAGAATCATAACTGCCTTTTACTGCCTTGAGAAGGCTATCAACATCAGCAAAGATGAGCAGTGAACTTCTTCAGTAGGAAAGATTTGCATGAAGTGAGGTAGAGATGAAATGATGCACAGTATAACTGTGATCCAGGAGAGAGAAGAGCACTTATTTATTTCCTCCCAGCAGCCACCAGGTCTCTTTGAACCAGCACCAACTAATGGACAATCCCACGCATGGCTTGCTGCCTCTCCCCTTCCCTCCTCTTGGCACTCATAGGCAGGGCAGAAACTAAAAGGACAAAGAAGTCCTAAAGCGAGGTCCTTCAGCATTACACCACTGCTCATAACTGATGCTTTCATGCTGAGAGCCACAGATACCAATGCTGCATCATGCTTTAAGAGACTTTTTTTTATAGCATGCAATCAGGATTTTGTCCTGGAACACAGGCTGTGCCATATAGAAAGCTAGATTTTTTGAATAAGAACTTTTGAAAGCAGCAGAAGACCTTGACAGCTGGCTTGATGAACAAATAACAATCATTTGTTATGTGCAATGAAGATCCTGAAAGAAAACATCGCTCAAGTGCTGCTGGTGTACCTCCCTGTCGCAGGTCAACTTCAACAAGCAAGTCTCTTCTGATGGAGGAGTTAACCTTGAATAAAGTGGGAAACCTGCATTTGGGCCTGAAATCCTCTGTCCCTCAGAAGAGCAGAAGAAACAATCAGTGAATGTTCTGTGATAGTACTCTGTGAAGTGCTGCAGCCTCTGACATGGGGTACCTGGAGCTCACCCTGCCACCCTCATCCACCACAACCCTGCCAACCCTGTCCTCAAGCCTCCAGCCCAGCTCTCAGGCACTCCAGTACAAAATATCCTCACCTGAGAGCAAAGCCCACACAAACATCAACATTTCTCAGATAAATGCAAAGAGACTCTACTGCCTGCATTCTGGGCAAACTGATCTGCAAAACCTCCATGAGTTCAGTTCATGTGTATGGCATTTCTACAATTACTACAAACACCTCAAGGAAGAAATCTGCTTTCTCGCCTTGGCACCTTTTCAAATAACAATTCTTTGGCTCACAAGTCCAACTGCCAGTGCCACAGCACTGTGAAATCCATTTGCTGCACTAGGTTACCCACAAGACAGTAGGCTGAAACATGCACAACTCACTCTTGTCAACCACGTGCAGTTAACATTTGTTAAACATCTGATAAAGCACTGAAACAAATTGCCTTCTTTATTTAGCAACACACTCTGAGAACAGATTTTCTCCTGATTTAATGGGATAGGTCTGTCCATTATCCCATTAGCTATGCATTGCTAGAAACCCCCAGGGCATCAAACTGCCAGGCGACTGACTGAAGATATCAAAAGCTCTTCCAACAACATCAGCTCCTTCTGCTCTTGATTACTGAAAAAAGGTCTCGCAAAATATCACTCATTAGATCACATCTTCAGATGAGCAATACTTTTCACCCAAGCTGACGCACATTTTGTCTCACCAAAACTCAAATTCTGTGTGTCTGCCAACATTTTTGAAACAGTTACACCACCTGACTTATTTCCTCACAGCTTTCTTACTGGTTCTTCACAACAACAGCAGCACATCTAGCAGGGCAACCTGGTGCAGGAAGACATGAATGGCTACATATGGAACAGGAAAAATTCAATCTTTTGACTCCAGCTGCTTCTTCTGGCCTAGATCTAACATGGAGGAATAGTTACTGGTTTGCATTTCAACAGAAAGTCTTAATGTTACCTTTTCGCTTTCTCTTCTTATTTTAGTTTAACAAATTATGAAGCAGTACGTTGTTTACTAAAATGTTTGGCCTAACACTGGACATTTTTAAACGTCTGCTTAAATGTAAAAATTTATACACAAAGATGCTGTATATTAATATGGTGAAAATGATGACCCATTCAGATCTATATGAATATTTTGTAGTGACATTTTGAGAAATTACCTCAAGTGTAATAAATGCTGATTTGTGAATTTATTCTTCCTTCCCCTAAAACCACTCAATTTTGTCTTTAAAACCCAGGAACTATAAAGAACAGTAAAATAAGGAAGAAAATGTTGAACGGATACATAAAACTAGATCTGTTTCTAGAAGTGAAACAGCAGTGTCAGAAAAAAGCAGAATTTTCAAGCATGGGGCTGTTAATAAGAACAGGATGCCAAGTTTTTCCATATCTTGGGCAGATAGGAGTTAGGTTGCAAGTTCAGTTGTGCTCAGCCAACTGGATATCCACTAGAGGTGCATTTATCTGCCAGTTAAGGGCATGAGCTTTCTTTTTCCAAGAAAATGTAATAATTTGGTTTCACGCACTGCTCCAAGCTCCAAAATTAAGATCAATGCCAGCACTCAAACAGTCTTGGCTTCTGTTTCTAGTCCTTAAGAGTGAAATAATAGAAAACAACAGCACTCTATATTTGCCTCCCAGTCTACTGCTTTGCATACCTTTGTTTGAAACACTGTCCAACTGGCAAGTTCACACAACGCTTCTAAGCCTCCTTTAAACCCAGGGCTAAAGCAACGTATCCTAAACAAACCTAGCAACTACTGTTACACACTGTCACCCAGGGAGTTGTATTTAGAGACTAGATGTGAAATGCATGTTTGACAGCACTGTATAGAATCTATTCTGGTCACTACTTGAAACTATTTTGTCAACACCTTTCACAAGGCTAATTATGGTTCCACATGTAATCATTACAGCAGCCCTTCTTTTCAAACTGAGGGTTTTTTTTTTGTTTTTGTTTTTAAATGGCAATTATTCTTCTTTTATGGAGAAAAAAAAAAAAAAAAAAAAAGAGGAGTAGACTTCAACATTTCCATTCTAGCATAATATACAACAGGGGATCATCCATATTGGTCTTGGTGAGAACCACAGATGATCCATCTGCTCTGACTTGTTGTCACAGCACTAATAACCCCTGCACAGAGCAAACTCCATCATCAATCTCCATAGAGTCATTTAGACTATTTTCCTCAAGTTAACAAAGAAATGCAAAATGCCTGCTATTTCAGTCTAGACACCTTTGACTCACTTGAATTAGCTTAATCCTGAGATCAATGCATATATTAGTTGTGAAGACTCAGTATGAATTTTTCTAGCATCTGGAAAATGTTTGAGCAGTTCAGTGTATAATAATCACATTTTGATACAGCGAAAGAACAAAACCACAGCATACCCAGCATAAAAACCATCAAATCCTTGATTAATCTTATAACAAACTAATCCACCAGGTTGGTTGGGTTTTTTTTGTTTGTTTTTGTCTTACCTCAATAATCTTGTCATGAATTTGTAAGCCTTCTGCTTTGTCTGCAGGTCCATTTTCCAAAATTTTTGACACATAAATTCCCTCAGCAGATTCCTCCTGATTGTTCTGTGCCAGGCAATAAGAAAGTTGGGAAAGGACCAGATTAGTACAAGAAATGAGACGTGCTAAAACCAACACCAGCAAACAACACAAATCCACCTGAAATATGCAGCTGACTTTTCTACCTGAGAATTAAAATCCTTGGGATTTTTTTTTTAAATTTGCTTAGCACAAAATAGTCATTAATCAAAAGGACAGAATTAATGAACTGTTCCAGTATTTTTAATAAGATTGTCCATTTACTTCTGGTTATTTTGGTCTAAATGGGACACAGGGTGCAGTGGTAATCAAATACAAGCGAAAAGATTTAATGCAGACCTCAGACATCTCAGCAGAAAGCAACTGCTGTGTAACAGCAAAGAGGAAGATATTCATAAAAAAGGGATGCACGAGTGTTTCTCTCAGCAAGGAAAGTGAGCCTGCAGCACCGCAGCTTGTAAACATTTTACAGCATTTGGAAATAAGCCCCAAGGAACAAAGTGACATTAGTTAACTGGCATGTAACAGTGAGGGATTTGGTGGAATTGGTTAACCTCATAAATCCTATTCACGTGGAGGATTGAGAATTTGCTCAGCTATGGGCAAAAAAAGAACCCACGTCCAGTTGATCTGTACACATTCCTAAGTACAACTCACATGATGATCAAATTTAAAGCAGAGAAGTTATTTACTACAGCTGAAATACACCTGATGTTGTTGCACAGCCTGAAATTACTTCATTTCTTTGCACAGTGGTTTAAAATAGTTTTTTCAAGTATCATTTTAAATCTATATTAATATAGGAATAATTCCAAGAGGACACTGCAGAAGTACTTTTAAGTATTCATGCAAATAATAAATGTGTTAGCAAGAAGTAAAGGAATTTTCTTCCAAATCATACTTTATAATTTATACTATGGAAATCAGTTGATATGATGTTTATTTTCCCTCTATTTCTGGTAAATCCTTAACCAACAGTGTGACTCATAGGTGTATCATTAAGAAAATGATAAATCCATTATAAAATATGGATCCACTATAAGATATGCTTCAGAGCATGTGGCAGCTGTCCCATGCAGACTTAACCCAAGAAGATTTCAGGCTAACAACTATTTGTTCAACACAGTCAGGTCACACCATGATCTCATACAGTCCTATTTTGTTGCTGTTGTTGCAGACACTCATGGGTGTCAGGTAAGGTGCAAAAGTGAAATTTATGAATGGCTTCAGAAATGTTTTGGAACGGCTAACAGACAGACCATGAAAGCAGTGAGAAATAATGAAATTCCAAGAAAAGAAATATAATAGCCATTAACCAAAATGCGCAAAGAATTTGGTCTGTTTCTTTCTTAAGAAAACAAAAGACTAGATTGCAGTAACTTCATCCACATAAAATTTCGTATTTTTCACAAGAAATTGTACTCCCCTTTTAGAGACTATGTATGACTCAGTAAGAAAAGGGGTATTTTTTGCTTGTAGTCCCCATTGGTCGCACATGCTGCTATCTTTAAGTCCTATCAAGAGAACACTCCACAAGGCATGCAGAGCTTCAGCACCTGATCGCACAGCTCAGAGGCCATGAAGCACGGGGAGCTGTGGGGACCATTGGTTTATCTGCCCCTGATCAGAGTCCCCAGGCTGCAGCACACATCTGCATCCAGCGTGGCTCAGCCAAGGCATCCTCAGAGAGGAGGGAGGCCATTCTCGGCCAGCCAGAGTGAGGGCCTGGGACAAAAACGGGATCAAAGTAGCTTAGGGTCTCCAGAATAATGAATCACCACCCACCACACTCATGTGATGTTGGACCTTTCCTGACAAAATAAGACAAGCTTGTGGTGGGTTATTCTCTTTCCTATCATCTTGCCTTCCAGGTAAAAGGCAAACAGTGGGAAAGCCTGCAGTGAAATCAAATGAAACACAGCAAGTGGAAAGTACCAAGTAACCAAGTGGCACCTGTTTTCAACAAGAAAAAATCTGCATTGTGCATGTAAAACACAAATTAAAAAGTACATTCCAACCTACATGAGTGGTGCAGTGACATGTTTGTTCTGCTCTTCCTCTGCTCAAGCCAACGTTTCACACAAGGGCACATTTCCTCTTAACAACTTAAACATAAAATTTGCCTTCATGAACTCTTTTTGACTTGTTACTAAAGAATTCCTGATTCTGTTTTAGGGTTTTGAGCAGTTTTTTGCTTTCATTATTTAAGCCTCCTTGACCTTTTCTTCCCATTATTTCCTCTGGCTCCAACCGTGCTGAGTCAGAGCCCACACTGACATCCAGGCCCTACTAATCAAATGTGTGTGGTACTCACACTTATCACAGTGAGAGCCGAACAGAACTTCTGAAGTCAGTATCAAAGACTCAGAAAACCCTGAGACCTAGTTCAGCTCCATGACCTTCTCTGCCTTGCTATCAGTGTTAGTTAAAGGCAGATCACGACCATTTCCTTCCTTCCAGTCAGCCATTTTCTCCAGAACAGTGCTGTGAACCTCCCCAAGCTTCCAGAATATCCACAATAACTCACGAAGCTAACAGTTGGTATGTGAATTCTTCAGAGGAACTCGGTTGACATCTGAAGCTGAACACTGCGCTCTCTTCTCCCTGCAAAGGCCCTGCAGTTTTCCCTCAGCTGAAAATAGCAGAAGTCACACTGCAGTCTCAAAGATTGTGTGGACTTTCATAATGCTATATTGAAAATATGAATATGATCCAAGTGCGCCTGTTTTATCTTACAGTGCCTGTTGTCTCACCCTTACATTAAGGAATCTAAGAAACTCACTTTGAATTTCCTTCTAACACACGTTTGATAACTGTGCTTCCCCACAAGAAACAGCATTTCTGAAGTGCGGACAGTGAACTTGCTAAGCTAATGGGAACAGACTCTTTGGCACCACTAAATATAGCTTGAGAGCAGAAGATTGCCAAACTGCTATAGAGGGTCCCATTCCCCTCCCCAGTAATAGCAGCAGGTTAAAGTTCTCCTGCTTAACAAGAACCTGATCAGTGCATAATTATCACCAAGCCTTTTTAATCAACTATTAATTTTCCAGTTTAACAGGTTACTTTACCCTTCATACGTAATGACAGCCCTGATTAATGCTTTTGGAAGGACGAAGTTAAAAAGAAAAAAAACAACAAAAAAACAACCAACCATGCATATTCTTATGCATATTCAGAGGGAGAAGGGGATAGTAATTCCTATTCAGATTCTACAGTCTTTAATGAACCTTCCAAACCTAGACTGATGATTTGTGAAACCAGATTTACTTAAGATACCAGATCAATGAAAACTGTATTTCAGTTCACAAAGGAAAAAAAAAAACAAACCTGAAAGCAGACATGTGAGAGCAGGACATGTGCTCAAAGTATTTAAGCAGCAGAATCAAATTTTCATTTCTTCTTTAAATGAGGGAAAAAAAAAAAAAAAAAAAGCAAGCAGTTTCCAAAAATTCCAGTGGCTTAATCCTGCAACAATTACTCTTGTAAGTAGTCCCAGAGATTTCCATTGAACAGCTTCCATGAATACATATTACTCACGTGGGAACTGAGTGTAGATCAGCCTCAAGTTTGAAAGCAAGAACAATGGGAACACCTTTCCTGAAAGTGAGAATAATCCAATTCTCACAAGACTGTCTTCAAAGCAGTGAATCTAATTATACCTGATAATACGCAGTACTTATATCTATGAAGTTCATTCCACACCTACTGTCATTGAAAGCAACTCTTTTATGACTAACAATGCACATAATAACAGAAAATATGGTCCAAAAGTAACCTACAATTACTTTTCTCATTACCTGATTGGGTCGTCCTCCTATAATATTGAATCCCAAAGTATCATTTTCTCTGTGCAGCATGATGGTTAAAGGTTTGGGCTCTCCTGTCTAAGAAGAAAAAGGTGAAATACCGTTATAGAATATTGTCTGAAGAAGAACATCTTAAATGATTAATGTAAAAAGACTTTTAGCTGGACAATATGTAAGATAGAGCCCAAAGACAAATCAGGCTGGGAAGAAAGAACAAAAGACTGGAAAAAAAGCAAAGGGAAGTACACATCCCACTGCAATGTAACAGGAAGCCAAGCACCTGACAGCACCTTACCTCCTGAATGGAGGAGGTGCAGGCGTTTGGTGGGAGGAGTACTTAGCACCACTGAAATAAGTCAGTGCTCCGAATCAGAAGTCACCAAAAACTCCTGCATGTGTTGGTGTTTCAGACATTAAATATACAGATTCAAATCCTACACGTGATACTAATCAGATCCAAAAGTCATATTAGTACAGTTCTGTTGCAGCTTTCAGGAAAAAAAAAAAAAACAAAAAACAAAAAACACAGAGAAGAAAGCCCAACTCTTCAACCCCTCAAAGAATCCAAAACCATTTCTGCCAAAAAAAAAAGTTGCTTTTTCTAAGCAATTAAAACCAGTGATGGAATCAAACTTAAAAAACAAAAAAGGGAAGGAAGCAGCTTATTTTCTGTTGCTCACATAGGATGACAGCTACGTTTCAGGAGCCATATTCTTCACACCAATCTGCACTCACCCAGCACAGTCAGGTGTTGGCGTTTGCCTGTCCCTTTGACTGAGCTGACTGACACAGCTGTGACACCTACGTAACTTATACCTGTCCAAACACTCAAAACACAACACTGAACGCTGAAGCCTGCGTTTCATCCACTGTCACAGCGAAACGTTTGATTGCAGCACGACAGATTTGATGTTAATGAAGTACATCTCTACTTCATCTCCAGTTCTCCCAGACGCTGCCGCAGCTCCCGGCCGGCAGTGCCCAGCAGCCCCTACCGGCAGCGCCGGGCACGGCGGGCGCTCAGCTCCGCTGGGAGCAAACCCACTGCTCTCACCAGCCCACACCTCCGTGCCAAATCCTCCCTTAATAATTCCCATCTCGCTTCTCCTCTCTACAGTCGCTGCCGTGCTCGGGCGCCCTGCACGCCGCTTTCTGTCCCCCACACGGCCGCAGCACAGCTGCCGGGAGAGGAAGCAGCTGTACGAATGCACTCGCAGTGACCCGCAGAGCGTGGGCTGGCTACCCCGGGGAAATTTGAAAAACAATTTTTTTTTTTTTAAGGGAAAAAGTATTCCAGTCTCCAGACACAACGTCTCTCAGTGTCAGCTAGCCGTGCTCCTGGGCACAGAGGTGTCCTGCAGACGTCCCCATTGCCGTAGCGATACACACCATCACTTCAGGAGTGGCTCTGGCTGCTCAGACCCTTCCCACTTCGGATTTTGCTTCCTAAGGGTGCCTGAAGATCTGGCTAAAGATCCATTATAGCACTCCTTGCCACGGCTGCAACCGAGAGCCCACAGCTCACATCTACCACAAGCCCCCGCAGCCTGCCGGGCTCTCCCCTCAGCCCCGAGGCAGCAGGTGCCCACCCGAGCACTGAGTGCCACCTGACTGACAGCCGGCAAGGCACTGAGCTGCTCTCCGCTACAAGCACCATCAATCGTTATCCCGCTTTCCCAAACAGAAGAGATTTCGCTATCCTTTCACAATCATTTCCAAAGTTTACCACGATTTTACGTTCCAGCTTTCTAAGCAACTCCTTGGCTGCAGGAGCAGAAGCCTCAAACCAGCCGGGTGCCCGGCCAGCCCCAGCTGGAGCCAGCTGAGCGGCAGCCAGGGCCCTGCAAGAAGGGGATGCTGCGGCCTGAGGCGGTTCCAGGTGAGCCCCGTGCCCGCAAGCTGCCAACTCAGCAGGGAGCCCTTCCTCCCTCCCCTCTCCTCTCTCGCCCGGCCCCGGCTCTGCTACTAACACCGCTCCCGGGCTTCGGCCACCGACGGTAGGGGAGAAATGCGCGGCCCCGAGGTGACGAGAGAGAGATAGCGCTGACTGGGTGCGGGGATAGGACACGGCCTGTGTCCCGACGCAGACTCGGGGGGCTGCGTGTCCTCAGGGTTGGCAGTGACACCTCGCTCACAGACCGTCCCGCAGCGGGGCGCACCCTGGGAGCAGCAGCGCCGCCGTGGAGGAGCCGGCGGGTATCCGCACTCACCTTGCAGCGCTGGCTGCCCGTCAGGTCGCGGGTGATGCTGCTGATGTGGCTCATGTACTGCCCGAACTTGGCCTGGTAGCGCAGCGCCGTCAGCTGCACCTCGCTCTGCAGCGCCGAGAGCTGCGCCAACAGCGACTTCTCTCTCCTGCTCCAGCGCAGGGCCTCCCTCTTCATCTCCGGCCCCGGCACTGGACCTCCGCCGCCCCGCCGCTCCCGCTGACACCGCTGCCCTCCGCCTTCCGCCCGGCCCGCGGGCAGCGCATCCCGCGGCGGCCCGTAGCGGCACGCGGCGAGGTGGGCGGGCAGCTCCCGGAGCCGCACGACGCGGCCGCAGCCCCGCGGGCTGTAGTCGCACCTGACCTCCAGCTTCTGGACGAGGCTGCGCAGGGGCAGCACGGGGCGCAGCTCGGCAGCGGCGAGCGGCCGGCAGCGCAGCGGGCAGCGCCGGCGCCGCGCCGCCCAGGGCAGCAGGCAGCCGGCGCAGAAGACGTGCCCGCACGGCGTGGACAGCGGCTCTTCCAGCACCCGCCCGCACAGCTTGCACTGCAGCTCCGCCGCCACCGGCGCCGCGAAGCGCGCGGGGTCGAAGCCCATTACGCCCGGGGACCTCGAAACTTTCGGCGGCGGCGCGGCCCCGGCGGCGCTGGAGCCGCTCCCGGCGGGCGGGAGGCGGCGAGGGGTGGGCGGAAGAGCGGGGCCGGCCGGGGGAGGCAGCGGCAGCGCCGGGCTCAACTTCCCGCGGCTCCCCCCTCTCCTCCGCGCCCTCCCGCATTAACTCCCTCTCGCCGGCGCTACCGCCCCACGCCCAGCCCCGGCACCTCCTCCGCCCTCCCGGGGCATCCCGGCTGGCGGGGTAGAAACCGCGGCGGGGCGAAGGAGGGACGGAGGGAGGGACGGCGCGCGGAAAGCCGCCGCGCCCCGGCTGCCGCCCCGGACCGACCCGACCCGCCCCGCGGCCCCCCGAGCGCAGACGCCGTGCTGCGGTTCCCGAGGGTCGCCTAAGGTTGGGCTGGGGTAACCGGACTGTGAGGAACGAGGCGTTGAGGCTCTTCTACCCTCAGTGTTACCCTGGCTCGTTTCTCTCGTTTCTCTTTTGTGCTCCTGTTTCGGGATGCATAGGAGAGCACGGAAAGCAAAAGTCTCCGGTACAAATGCTCTCTTTGTTGTCGCACCGTAAATAGATAACGATACAGCCAGGATAACAGAATTGCTTGTTGAGCTCCCTTAAACAACAACGTATGTGCAAACAACACTCCTTTCAAGAAAAACTTAAAAGACGGCAAAATCTGGAAACGCGCGGTTAGGATCAATAGCCGGTCTGGATTCTAGCCCTTCATTGCTGTACAACCCACAACACACATTGAAACATGAAACCCCTGACACATTCCCCACATAACTCTACTATTGAAAACACGGGGCCAGCCCGCTGCTCCCCGGCCCGGTGGGAACCTCCCAGCGGAGCTGGACGGAGCTCCCTGCCCTTCTCCGCCGGGTCCTGCACATCCGGACGGAGCGCCGCCCATACGGGACGCACGGCAAGCCCGGCTGCGGGCATGAGCCCTGGCCCAGGTCGTGCGGTGTTCTCTGGGGCCGAGAACTGGGGCAGAGTCAGGGTGTGTCCTCACCAGCTGCGTGATTCCTGACCCCAGCTCCTATCCAGCATCCCTCCAGTAAGGACGTGGAGGCTCCCGAGGCCACTAATGGATGGTTCTTCTCCGTGACTGAAGAGGACAACACGGGAGCAATGCAAGAGGCATGCACTCATCCCTTTTTCCCCAAGCTAGAAGGGAAGCTCTGAACCTACCACACCTGGGACCACAAATCTCATTTACATCTACCCCTCGTTTGCTTAACAAAAGTTTCTCAGCGATTTAAGCAGTAACAACAGACAATGCCTCACAGAATATCTCCGGACCCAACCGTTACTGAGAAACTCTAGCAAGGCATCATTTCTGACCTGCATCACAGCTCCATATGGATTACGAGGCCTCTAAAATAAACTGTGCCACCAAATAGTCTCTCAGCTTGCAGAAGGTGCTGTAACACTTCATACAACGTATCGTTGCAGATCAAAATCTCATTCTCCCATGCAAAGAAGGAAATCAGACACCCTGAGCAACTAATTAAGCTATTCATACTGGCTTTTGATGATCTAGCAGTCACATTGATTTTAATTGCATTTCTCATAGGGTCGGAATCAGTCTCTTTTTGAACGTTATAGAAAATGATTAGAAAGCAGTACTCTTTATCTGTCTTTGCCTTTGCCTACTTGCACTCATTATTTCTTTACACTATCCCTTCTTCCCACATGATCCAATCTATTCTCTTTATCTCCTTTTATGCAGCTCAGAATCTCAGCTCTGTACAGAGTCAACAAGCTCAGTGTTCTGTGCACAGTGATCAGTGCTCTGTGCTCAGTGCTCAGGCACAGCCCAGCAGCTGCAGGGGCCAAATCCAGTAGACAGCGATGAGGGGAGAGCTCTGCAGTGAGGATGTGAACCCTTCCAGTATGAATGGCTTGGAGCTTTAGAGATTTATTTTTACTTAGGTGAAAAATAAATGTAGGCTTAGGAACTGTACAGTAGCCTTACTTTTTAAAATGTCCTGTCCTTGCTGGGCTGGCACTGAGCATTGGTGAAGTGTCAGCACACCTCATACAGTTCCAAGTGGTTACAACCTTCCTCTGTCCGTGCTGCAGTAAGGAGCTATCTCTCTTTGCCAAGAGGTCAGCACAGATGACAGCACAGACAACTGGGTTTATATCAAAAGTAATTTTCCACTGCAGCAACCTGTAATATAGACAAATGCACAGAACTCATCTAAAGGTTACAGCTGCCTGCGTACCAGACCTCCACGGAAATGGGTACACATGAGTGAATACATACAAAAATCACTGATGTGCTTGCATGGGAGTATTGCTGGGATTAGTCCTATTAGCTCCTTTGTGATCACTGCACCCAGGTGTGGATAAAATAAACCCCATACTGTGGCTTGTCTCCAGGACGATCACAGTTCTGGTTTCAGGATCCACAAATAACAGACACTCCAGCCTTTCAGCTTCCTATAACTCAGTCCTTCTCCAACAGCTCCCAGCATATTTCCTTCTGCTCTGTCAGGTAAAGCAGCAAAAGCTACATGAAATAAGAGATCCCTCACTTTCCTAGTCACATGTAGTTGGACACACACACACACATTTTGAGGGAGGGTTTGGTGGGGGCATATTCTGCTGAGGGAGTCCTTTATCAGCAAGGAGAGCCTGCTGCTTCTGGGTATCAGGCAGAGGAGGAAGAGCTTTTCCAAGTCCAAAATTAAGGGTTATTTTAGCCTGTAGCTCTTGCCTCATCCAAAGAGAATCTGTAGTTTAAAGTGTGAACTGCACAGTTGCTTCCAAATCTTATGATGAAAGGATACTAAGATAAGAATTATTACTCTGAAATCCTGTAGGTAGACTGGAAGCTTCCTGGCTTCATTTAACTCAAGGGGGAAGATCTAGTGAACTTTCAACTCAGATATGTGGGGATAAAGTGTACTTTTTTGCTTTTTCTTCCTCATTTTCATAATTGTTTTGTCCAATTATTCATCTGTAGGATTTCAAAGGAAGATTCTTTTCCCAGTCATGCTAATAAAACCCTGTGTGACTATATTAATTGCCAGGAGGACTCAACAACATCACTCTGAGGGCAGAATTTAGACTTGAGCATTTACTATTAAAACCGGTTATCATTTGGAGTCTGGGAAGAATGAATACCACTGCACTTTAGAGAACAGATTATGAGCATAAATTCGGCTCATACATTTATGTTTCATTACAGAGATACAACTCAGAAGGTAACTTTTTCCCTGATTTCCAGGTCAACAAGCAGTCTTTCTGCACTGCAGTCTATCACTGCAGCACACTAAGAGAGTCTGAGGAGCTGTCCCTGAGACGAAGGGGCAAAAACGAGTCTGAGGGCTCACAGTTGTTTTCTTGAAAGCCTGGGCAAGTGTTTCCACTCACCAGCTCAGAAAAGAAACTCTCCAAAACCTGCAGAACCTGCAGATATTCAGTAAGGAAGTTTTCACAGAGACAACATTTGTGATCTGTAATTTTCCACTGGCAGAAAGACTGTACAGTCTATGTTTAATTGCATTTGACATCAGACGTATCACTGATCAACCACTAGAAGAATGTGAGCAGGACTTACTTAAAAAGCATCAAGTGTGAGTCTGGATTTTGGATCTACTTCTTTTAATGGTCTTCAGCAACCATATAATACATCGTCATTTTTCACTTTACTTACTGCTTGCTGCTGCCCTGCAGACCTGGGCAGCCTGATCTAGTGGCTGGCAACAGCCTGATCTAGTGGCCTGATCTGTCCGTGGGGGAAATAGGGGGGGGTTGAAGCTAGTTGATCTTTGAGGTCCTTTTCAATCCAGGCCATTCTATGATTCTATGATGCTGTGATTCTATGAGTGTGTGGCATTCGATTGTGTGTGTCTTTAACACACACTGTACAGGGCTATGTGTTAAGGCACAAGTCTTTAGGATAGGCACCTTCCAGCGCAAGACATAAGTAAAAGCACCCAAAGTACTTGCAGTGAAGCCCAGCCTGCATGCTCTGAGGTCAGCCCATAAGGACTTGGAAAGGACCAAAGACAGCAGAGGAGTTTTGGGTGTGATATGAGAATCCAGTGCTATAAAAGCCAAATGTTCCTGAGCATACCAGTTCAGCAATTTGAAAACTCAACTGCTGGAAATTAAGGATGCCACTGACTTTTGATGTCTTCAGCTGCTGAGCAATTGTCTCTGAGCACGATGTGTTCACCCAGAGCCTTACAAAGACTATGTGAGCACAGAAAGGAATCTCTGCCACACTTTCCTAACAGAACACCGTAACACTAAACTCCCGTGAGAGAGGAAAGTGCTGATTTCTCTGTTTTACAGAGGAGGAGATAGATAATTAAAATTTTCTGTGTTCTGAGTCAAAAAAGCTTGTGTGGACCAGAAGTTTCAGAGCAGGGAATTGGGATTGCCCTTCTCTTTCTCTGTAGGAAACTACTGACAAGGAAGGGCCTTCTAAACTGGAAGCCAGGTCTGTGTGATACATCTGACCTTCACTAAGGTGTTTCTGATAGTTGGAAAGCCAACAGGGAGAGCAGTGTTCTGACATTGGAGGAGTGGCTAGGGAACAGGAATAAACTGTCTGATCTGGAGGGGTGAATTGGCAAAAGCCAATTTAAATCTCTAACTGCAAACTCCACTAGCAAAGGCAGATGATGACTCCAGACTTGACACATGGGAAAAAAAAATAGATCAATACACTTGCTCAAGGGTTGACATGGTGCTTTTCCTCAATTCTCTCTCTTTTTTCTTTTTTCTTCTGCCATGTTAAGGAGAGCTATTTTTTTTTTTTCTACCACAAGAAAGAAGGGAGGAAGGAGCAAGAAGAGGTGAGACACTGTGAAAAAACAGGTCTGCCTCACATTTGTAAGGACTCACATTTGTGATAGCCTCACATTTGCCAGGACTGTAGTGCATTCCCACACCCAGCTGGATTGTCGCTCAGCTGCCTGCTAAAAGGCTCATTGCAGACTGCATCTGCCCCCAGCCCCTGCCCCACACTGCACGTGCTGTCCTTCATACCACAGCAGTAACCTTGGTGAACCCTAAACAGAAGGAGTTATAAGTATGGATATATGTAAAGGAACACAGGAGTCCTACCTTGGGTATTTTTACTTGACAGCCCTTTCCTGACCCAACAGTTTTCTCTGCTAGATGTCCCAGTTTCTAAATTTGTCGTTGCAGAGCCAACCCTCAATCCACTCACCTGCTGCAGACACCTCCTCTCAGCACTGAGCTGCTCCCTAGGGGTATGCAGATATCAAAAGCTTCCTAGCATCCATGAGCTCATGAAAAAAATTCAAGTGGATAATTTTTCACATCATAAAACCACAGCAGCTGCCAGCACTGAGCAGAATGGAGAAACAGTCACCTTGCCCAATGTCAGGGAAAGCAGGTACATCATAAACTGAGAAAAAACCAGAACCTCAGTTTCTAACCTCCACAGCTCTCAATTAAGGCTTTGATAGCTTTTCAGATGAGTAGAAATCCTTTAGGGCATCACCAACCCTCTGGCTTTAGCGTGTCCTTTGCCAGTGTTACACTGTGTGGTGTTTAGAAAACTGTCTTTACCTATACATTCCATAGTATTAGCTTGCACATGTACTAGTAAAGAAAGTAAACCCTGTTCAAAAGCATATATGAAAAACTCAGAGAGAAATACCACAAAATGATGAGAAAATATGTTGTTGTTTTTTTTTTTATAGGAATTTCAGAAGTCTTATGTAAATCTGTGAATTGAAGTCTTTAAAATTAAATGTAATTACTGTTGCCACCAGAATGTGGCTGCCTTTAGTTTAAGCCAGGTGAGCAGCCTGAGAAATGTGTGCACAGAATTCTTACGCATTTTAACTGGACTTAGACTGGAAAAAGCTATTAGTAAGTCAAAGAGAACAAGACAAAAATCAGTCAAGGAAAACAAGACAAAAGTGAAAGACAGAATTTTAAAATGTTAGCTAAATATAATTACAGCCAGATTATGGGAAGATAGGAATCCATGCACTGTTCTAGCGTTATGAGACTCCTATTAGATGTAGTACAAAAAGATTGGAAGTATGGAAACAATAGAAACAAAAGGGAAACAACAATTAATATTGCAGTGTTCCTATGGATGGGGCTCAAAAAGAGAATATAGGAATTTGCTTCTGCTTTTTTCATATCATCTGTCTCTTTGTTACACTTACTATCATTTATGTATATTTTGAAAATGTAGCTTAGAGTGCTATTTTCAACCTCCATGCCTTTTGTCTCTATGTACAAAACAGGTTAAGAAAAATTAGCCAAGAAACACTGTATCAGTGTTCCTCATGTATGAAATCTGAAATTCTCACTCCAAATATTTAATTGACCACAAGGCCACTCCCTCTGAAACACAGCTTACATTAACACAAATAATAAGCATAAGGAAATATACTAGTGCTCTAGCAAACTGATACCTAGAAATATTTCACTTCCTCCATTAGAGACATATATCATTAATTTCTTGTTTTTGCATTTGACAGTGCAAATAAGATGGAATAATGATTTGCAGTACTAAATCTTTTAAAATATAAGCATAAAGTATAGCCAAATTATGAGTGGTGAGAGAACACGCTGTTGAATTTTGTAATTTTTCCAGCCTGTGATTTGGTTTGCCTTATTTTTCCTCCAAGTCCTGTTTTCCTAAAGCTACACTTTAACAAATCACAAAATAATGGGCCTAAATTAAAACAAATGCAATTCTTAACTCTAGAAGTAAACTTAAACCATCCAGAAGGCTGCTATTTTATTTTGTATGTAACTAAGATTCATGATACTTGTCTAGCGCGAAGGACTACCTTGACCAGGTACTCTAAAAATGTATTGAGGATGTTATTCTTTTTATCACCTTCTCTCATTCACCAGCCCCTCTAAGAGCAGACTGAGTGCCCTCCAGTTTGTGATTTTTTCGCTTGCAAGTGAAAGAGTTTCACTAATGTCACATCTCCTTTGTTTGGGAGACAAAGATGAGAGGTAGGTCTGATGCCACTGATAAACCTGTACAGAGGCACATAAAGATCCTCTGGCTATTTGTCCCAGCACTTGAGTAAATGCAGTCCAGCTGAACGTCTCCTGGTAGAGCATTTGCAGATGTCCATTTCTCCTGTTTCTGGAAATGTCGAAAGTGCTGAATTAGCCATTTGCTACTTCACAGTTTAATAGTTCCCATCCCAGTGAGGCCGGAATGGGAGAAGAGAGAAATAACTTTCCAATGCTGACAAATTTTTACTATATTTTGAATTCGTCCGGTGATTTCTGCGTGTTTTTTTGTGAGAGACTCAGACGCGAATGATCAGAAATGACAACATTAAAACATATTTGGACAAGCCAAATCTACATGTTCCAAAGCTGCCTATCATCACGGATTCATGAACATTAATTCTGCTGTACTAACCCAGCTCTGTAATGACTACGTAGTCCTGCACTGAGGATTGACATGTACAGCCTGATAGTCTTGTTACAGAGTGTTTTGTCAAAATGCTAATATAGCTCCTGCCTGCTGGATTGCCTCATCACTATTTTTTTTAAGAAAGAAGACTGAGTTTTAGAAATGCTGAGCAGCCAGATGCTTCAGTGACATCAACAGAGATAAAAGCCCTCAGAACTGTCAGTGCTTTTAGAAAGGATTGAACGTGTCTTTCTTCATACCTGTTGGTACTGTTCCATTCAGCATACTTAGGTGTGCTTTATGGTATTGCCTGCCTTCTAACCATGCTCTTGATGCATCAGGTTCTGCTTGTGCCCAGAAGAACCAGATCAATAGAGTATAATTTAGTAGAAGAGTCTACTATTAACTTCTAAGAGATTCCCCACTTAAATTAGTTAAGCTGAATTTGGCACTTGGTTATGTTTTAAAGTTATGTATGATTAAGGAACAGCAAAATGTTTTTTATTAATCTGATATTATGCTATCGGGGTTTTCTTTTTAAATAGAAACAGGGAATACATAAACTGAAGTTTGGGATAATTTAGCTTATCAGCTTAAATAGGAAAAAATATATGTTAAGTGTGTTATCTGGTGTATGCAGGGGCATGGCTTCAAATTCATTACAGTTCATCTTAGAGCCAGAAAATTTCCAAAAATTAGTAATGATTCAAACTAGTAATAAAAGCTAAAGTCCTTGCTAGATCATACATATTAATATACCATCAGCATAAAATGCCAATTTAAATTCACTGATGCCAGTCTCCATCCCATGAGAATCTGAAGCATCATTAGCAGCTCCTGTCAAAGGCTCTCATGTTAAAATAAAACAGCAGAGTGGAAGGAAATGAGAGACACAGAAAATGTTTTTTTCTGCAGCAATTCGACTTTTAAAATCCCAAGTTTTTTTTATCTCTGCAATTTGGCTGTGTATTCAAAAAAGCAGCCATTCACTGCTGCCGATGACAAGATCCAACAGCGTCAGTCTCCTCAGAAGCAGAAGTTAGATTAACTTGGTCTTTTGGCAGACCACATATTAAGAGCTGCTCAATTCCCACGTTCTTTTCAGAAGACATCAGTGAGATTAGCAAGGTGTCATCAGACTTGATTTTGTACCGTTTGGGAACTTGGAATTTCAGTTCACAACTCTCCAGGCTGGTTTTGTAAATGCAACATTCTGAGATTTCCTTACCAAACGCTACCAGCCATCTGCAACACCCTCTGCCTTCAAGCAGTGTGATTCAGACAAGCAGGAGCTTTTCTTTCCATTAGTCCTACATTCAACTTCTTTTTAGCAACAAAGTGACTCCCTTCCTCCATTCCCACACAAATAATCCTCTCCTGAAGAAGTCCAGCTTTTAGTGATTAATGGCATTTTGCAAGGTCTGGGTAACCCTTTAACAAGAGATGTCAGAGTGCCAAGTCCAGGGAGAGAAGCACTTAGGACAGATGGTCGTTACTCAGATTCTGCCACTGCCATGCCTTCAGAACTTTAATAAGTTAATTAACCTCTGTGACTCAGTGCAAGCACTGGTGTAATGCACACAGTAATTCTTAATGTGGAGTCCCACAGATGTAAGGCATGATAAAAGGGTACAGGAGTATTATCGTTACTAATGATCATTAGTTTGAAATCATAGTCAGGCAAAACCAAAAATAACAAAGCCATTGCAATTAGTTGCAAGGCAGGGTTGTGATATTTAATTACCATTAAAAGGGTACGTGATGAAAAATACATTACGTATTTTCAATAGTACTATTCAGAGACAATAAATAATTGGTGGGATATCCACAGCACATATCAGGAGTAACAGTCTGAAAAATGAGGATCACTAGATCTTACGTTTCTTTCTCCCAGCATAGAACTTATTTTTCATTGTGTTGAGCACTGCAGCAGCTATAATAAGTCTATTTTTCATGCATGATGCCCAGAAAGGTAACAATCCACAAGTTCATCATTGCTCTTCTCATTGTCATTACTATTGCTCTTTATATGCTTAATAGTAACTGTACGCATTATCCTGAGAACTCTACATTTGGATCAGAGCTCTTCTGTCCTGTGTGCTGCACAAATACTTTGGAAGATGTTCACAGTCTGAAAAAGAGCTGACAACTTTCTGCAGCACAATTGATTATAGCTCTCCTTCTATTTCTTTTAAATATTGCTCCTGGGGTTTAAGTAGATAAAGCAAAGAAAAAACTCTCTTCCATCAGGTAAGGTATTAGTGATCAGAACTGAATATTGGCAACCTTCAGCGCATTCCTTTCCAGCTATCAAGAGTTTTCCTTTATTGACTAGTGTCTCTCGGCCTACCAAAGAATTGTTTAATTTGCAGCTGAAATCCTGATCCTCCGATGAATCATGTTTTCTTTTGAATGCAAAGGGCGTCTGTCTGGCAAAGTTGGCAGTCCAACCTTCATAAATATTGTTCTATTGATAAAAAGAGGAATTGGATATAGGGACTATCCAACATAAATATTTTGCAGGGATCCTGAATGTCTGAATACAATAGAGCAAAAGAATGTTATCGCATTTTAAATAATTCAGACATAAGCTTGAAGTGAATATTAGTTTTAGTTGAAGAACTGTCAAACGTAGTTTGCACCTTTAGTTTCATCTGGGAAACTAAAATGGACAACTGTTTGGGGGTTGCAGTTTTTCCTTTCATCATCTGTAGGGATTTGCCTTTGATTTTGTCAGGAGCAAGCCTGGGCTTCTTATTTGCTAGAAAATTTAAAGCAGAATTTCAATGAGGTATTGAGAAACATCAGCACAATGTGCTCTTGCTCTTTGGGTGCAGGTGGATGGAAAAAGGGCCCTTTATGTCCTCCCTGCTCTCAGGGGAGCCCAGAGCCCTCAGGGAGGCAGAATACTCCAAGGGGAATACAGCTTCACGCCAGGCAATGGAAAGGCAGCTGTGTGGCAGGAAGCACACAGGCCTGGCCTGTCCCCAGGACCAAGAGAAGGGAATTGCATGCACCCTTCACAACAGAGAGCCACAGAAGCACATTTTCTCCCCCAAAACAATCCATCCTGGGGCACTCTTGGCATGGCACTCCTCCCTGCTGCTCCCCAGGAGCTGTGCCCAGAAAAATGAAAGACATGTTGCTGTTTGTGCTGGCAAACCTTCTCATTTTCGTCCCTTTTGGTCCCCCAAAGCCACTTAGATAAAGCAGAAAGCGAGTGCAGGACAAGGAGTTTCTGGAGAAACCCTCAGTAGGGCTCACATAGGCATCTCACACATGGAGGCATGAGCCCACTCGTGCTGAACTCAGCAGGACCCCAAGCACCCAGGGCAGTCCTGCTGCTGCTTCTTCCCAAATGCAGCAACAGAGGAATTTTTTTCTTCTCATCAATGAATTACACTCCACCACCACTTCCACAATATAAAGTCTAACAAAGGACACATATTTTTATTGGGTCATCTATTGAAAGGAAGAGAATGCCTGCCATTGGTGCTGAACTGTACACTAAAAATGGAGGATAAGATATGGCATAATATTTCTTTGTTCTGTAGCTTACAGAACTGCTGTGCCTGCCATGCAAGGGAACATTTTTATGGGGCATGTGACAGCTATCCACGACAGGCAGTTTATCTATTTCTCTCTTCCTATGGATCATTCTTTTTTCTGTATTCTGTATCTCCTTAAAAGGGTGTCCTGGTTCAAATATATATATATATATATATATATATTTACAATAATATTATAATAAAACAATGCTTTTGCAATTAAAATAATAGCATTATTTACTTGGAAAGAATCTGCATCCCTACTGGAACCTCATGCTGAATTTCTCCCTTTGCTTGCGTTCTACATCACAGGGAGACTTCGTGTATACTAGTTTTCCTTGCTGTAGGCACACTTCTGTGCTTTCTCCTACTCAGCAGTTTCAAAAGGTCTACTCCTTTTACACAGGGGTCACATTAGTTAAATCTACTATTTATAGGAATCAATCAAAGGCCTTCTGGGCATGGACTGCATCTTAAACATATTTCTTAGTTGCTGAAAAAGAATCAAAACAGTGACAGATGGAGACAGTACTCCTCTGCACTGACCTAAATTAAGTTTTGTCTCAAAGTTCAAAGATCATTTAGCCAAAAGCAGAGAAAAGCAATGAATCAGCCATCCATGGGCTTTCCTCACGGTACTAAACATACAGGCACACTCTCAGAGCTCACTGAGATGCCTATAGAAGCTGTGCATCAACGTGCAGAGTCCAGAGCTCGCAATGGGACTGAAGGACTGCAGCCAGGAACTGGGCCAGCCCTACCACCGCCCACTCCCTTTGCCTGACCAGGAAAGCTGGCAGTGGGCTGCTGGCTCTGCTTCTTGAGAAAACAAACTGTGCACCTGAGGAAGAATAAAGAACAGCTTGTGAAAGGAGCTAAGCAAAAAGCACAAGACAAAACAAATAATGAAAATGTCACATGGCTGAAAAGAAGGTTGCCGAGTTCCTTAGGCAACCTGGCAGAAAAGCAGTTGTGTTCTTTACGGTGTCATCTGCTAGACTACAGGTTCTGAAATCTGTCAGAGGAAAGCTGCGTACCTAATCAAAACATCTCTCTCTCTTTGTTCAGTTATTTAATATCATTGCTTTCAGGTAGAAAAAGTTTCCACAAAGTAACCATTCTGGTGCAAGTCCCAAGAACACCTTTCTGACGTGCCTATTAAAAGCTTGATTTCCAAACACAAGGTGAAGTTACTGGAAATTTTGCTCAAAGTCACATAGACCAATATGGATTGCTGCATGACAGTTTTTACCTTACTGACCCTGTTCTTGCTCTGTTGCTCATCTGCTCTAATTCTCACAGCTATAATTGCTGAAGCAGGGATTTTGGAGAGGCTTTTGTTTGCAAAGAATTTTTCTTGTGTGTATCTGCAAGAAACTTTAATTAGATCTACAACCTCAAATTTGAGTTTAATAAACCCCTTTTCTCCATCAGCTTATATTGTAATACTATGTAAGAAATCTAATAAATAAAAAGAAGCATTTAATGTCACTTTTCTTTCCAGGATTTATAGTCATTTTGTTGCATTTGTAGATAAAATGCAATTAGAGTACCACATTGGTAAGAATTACAATGAAAATGCTGAAAATAATCCATATTGCTTTTGATGCTTTTTTAATGCTTTTGATCCAGTTTCAGAAGCACAAAGCCCAGTTCAGCTGCCTAAACCAAGGCTCCTGATGCCACTTGCATATCCTTCCATATCCTGCCTGGTACCTCAATGCCTCTCACTGCAAGGAAGGCAGGGCCCCATGGGTTCACAGCCAAACACGGTAGCTTCTTGCATATGTCCTGATCATATTTTGTTTCTTGGGAGAGTCTATCAAGCCACTGATGACTGCATGCCTCATCTACTTCAAAATTCTTAAACACAGCTCACGATGGAAAGACTGGCTTTTAGCCTTCGCATTTTTATAACCATGCTAAGAATCATAGAATCATGCTGTACCAGAAGGGGTGCATTTCCCAGGAATTTGTTTAGAGAAACTCCCACAGCCACCACAAATGCCTCTGTATTCACTAGAATTTGTTTACTTCCAGCAAGACCCAAATGCCACTGATCAAGTCATTCTTTCTCTAAAATGGTAACTAGAGGCCTCAAGAGAGACTGACAAATACTGAACAAGAGACAAAAACTTCCCTAAACATTCTGAAAAGAGAAACATCAAACAGATGTGATAGACAGCAGGAAAATAAATTGCGGTTGTTTTTTTTTTCCTCTTTCTTTTTATTATGCTCATTTTACAGATTTAGTTTCTACAGTAGGTACGTGGTAGAATCTGGAAAGAAGCCCATTGTCCCCAGGTCCCAGGTCAGCACTAAACTAGAAAGACATCCATCCCCACCTGTCAGTCACAAGATACGTAACAGAGATTAGGTTAAAGACCATTATTAAGAGCTCAGGAGTTAGAAAATGCATGACCTAACACCCACACAATTTCTAGGCAATAAGGCGGAGCATGTGCCCTAGGATGCTATCTTTCATCACATCCTTATGTCCTCTTTTGCTTCCCACAGTTCTTTTCTCAGTGCAAAGAACTGACTGTACTCAGTTAAATAGTAACAGCACACTATTTTATTTTCACTTCATTGTTCAATATATTACCCAAGCTGCTTTTCTCTCCACAGATGAAGCTGTGGTGTAAAGGTGGGATTATTCATATTCTCAGGAGCAATACTACAACACCTATCACTGCAGCACGTACGTGCTTCACAGACATTCGTGACTTAGTTTCATACAGCTCCTCTGAGGCATGGACTTTGTATTTTTCCCATGTTCCAGATTTGAAAATGCAATGCAGAATGACTAACATTAAGCTGTGTAGCATAAGTACACTAAGAGCTGCAGTGCCCTGGGGTGTGCTCAGAGAGCTTGTGCAAGAAGTCGCCTCATCTCTGGAGACTTTAACTGGTGAACACAAACCAGATTCTACTGAGATTTTGAACTATGATATTTCAAACGAATCTCATATGGCTGAAGGTGAATTTTCATAGTGACAGTAGAAGAGATGCTTCCAACAGAAAACATTTCCTTTTGCAAAATTTCATATCCCACCTCTGAAAGATAGAAGATACTTATATTTAAAGTAAAAGATGCTGTGATTTTTGAGGAAGATAAAAACATATCATTTATCATTCATGCTCAAATCCAGCAGTGCAGATTTAGCTAAAGCATTATTTAGAAAAACAGTAATTAGATGGAATTTCATTGCAAATAGAGAAAGTTTGGAAGAGTTATAAGAAGCTGAAATCAGGCTAAGAAATGTGCAACCTCAGGAATATGCTACTGGGCTCACTATGGACACAGAGAGCATCCAAAAGAGAGGTAACATTAAAAGGAGTATACTATAAGACTGACAAGGAAGGAAGCTATTATAAGAGCATCTAAGAAAATAATACCTGCCAAGAAATAAAGTCTGTTTTACAGATAGCAATCACAGAGGATGTTGTAGTCTGTATTTCTGTGAATATTCTGACTCCAGACTTGTGGCACCATGGAAATATCCTTTTCTTATTTTCCACTGCCAGCTTGTATGGAAAAACAGCTTGCTGGTTATACAAAATAGAGGTTATCAGCAATATTGCTAATTAATGGTGTAGTTGCCAACTAAAAAGTTAGACTCCGACAAATATGACCTAATGTTACACAAATATGCTTCATCAATCACAGTTAAAATAATAAGCAACAGCCAGTATTTTCTTTGGACTAGTAATAAAATCTATTGGCAGTTAGTGTAATTAAAGGCTAGTAAGCAGATTAAACTGGGGGTTTATAGTCTTCTCTTCTACAGAAAAAAGATGAAATGCTTTTCAAATGCCAAAGCTTTGAACTAGTGGTATTTCTGTTTGCTTAAAAGGGGAAGAGTTTAGTGGGAGCCCAAGAATCAAAAGGCAAACCCACGTTTGGCGTGGGGAGAGATCAGGCCCCTAAGCACAGTCAGACTTCGGGATGCGCTCTGATGCTTAATACTCCTGGCACTGATTTGGCTCACAGCAGCTGGTGGCACCATGCAGCAGTACTGCTATCTCAGGGTTTCTGGTACGGTGACATTTAGAGCTACTATTTCTTAGTCCCACTATTACCCAAAACCTTTGAAGACATTGTGGAATGTGAGTGACCTGGAGAAGTCTGAAGGGCTCTTCAAATACAGCAGAGGGATGTACAGACTTTTTTTTTTAAAAAAATTTGTAGAACTCAGATATTTTTAATGATGGCTTGTAATAGATGGGAAGATGCTGAAGTTTGCAAAAATGATTAAGGAGCTTCAGTAATTATCCAAAATTCAGCAGATTATGTTCTAAATGCAAGGCATAAAAAAAAGAAAAACAATCTTGCATAGGAGATGTCACTTTACCAATTCAATGAAGTCAACATAATTGCTTTTATAATTCTACTTCAAAAGATGAAGAATAGTGACGATGAACCAAACAAATATTTGCCCTAAATGCAATTCTGTCAGTTTCCCACATGTTACACATGAGAATGGTTTGGCCATTTTTTTCCTACACTGTCAGAACAATGCTAGTCATCTATTTTTAGTCCAGACTCTGTAAATCAAGGATACATTTTACAGTAATATTTATTTAAGCAGCACAACATTACTCATTGATACAGAGTACTAATGTTCCATTTATCCTCCACAATTTATCATTAGACTCACTGGATTTACATGCCATCCCTGCAAGATAAGGAATGCTATTAAAAATTGTTACGTATAAAAAAGAAAAAGAAAAATTTGAATATCATACACATTTCATTGCACTGCAATGGAGCTTTTTTTTTTTTTAAAGAAAGAAAATAGAACTAAAAGAGTAAAACATACTACATGAAGAGAACATGGCTGTCAGTCGCAGCACTGATAATTGGCTCCAAACCATCGTGAACCCATTGATTTCAGTGGCCTTTGGATAAGGCCCAGTAAAAAGCCACATTTTTGTATGGCAGGCAGAGTTCATAAAGGCATAGTCTGAATCAGAAACAAAGAACTTTTAGGGAGCAGTATAGAGTGGACCATGAAGCAGAAGTAAAGAGTATTTACACAGTCAAAGGAAGAAGCATAGCAATTGCATTCATTCACATTAAATCCAGTTCACTGAATTTAATTTAAGGAAGCTTGAGGTAGAAAAGGAGGAATTCAGAAATGAAAAGAGAATCTTCAAGATCTTGGTTACACATCTAAGATAAGTCCTGCAGAAAACGGTATATCTCTTACTTTTGACATTTGACGAACTCTTTGTATTTAAGATGCGTTTCAACAATCACAAGCCCTCAACAGTTTATAACTTCTCCCTCCTCCTGGTACACCTGACCATCTCTCTAATATGCTTCCAGGATATGGATGGGCTATGACATCCCATGTACAAACACTGTCTTTTCAAGTCTCCTCATGAACAGGGGTAGGAGTTGCTGTTGCCATCAATGTAGGACCGGATCTCAAGTGAAAGAGGTTCCCTTGTTAATTAATCAGTGAAAGCCTCCTGCCGAGACATCTGCTCAACAGAAAGAAGCAAGCTAATGCTTGAGGTAAGTTAATGCAAGTGCAAAACTGCAATTTTGAACCTCTTAAAACACCCATAGGTATTAGAGCTCTTCAAGTACCTTAGATTTTTTTGCTTTTACCAGGATTGTCTGAATTAGATTTTATGCAATTATCCACGTGATTTAATCATCAGTGCTGATTTAATCAACAATTCTGATTTAATCATCAGCAGATAGAGTGAATCTCTCTTTTCTTCCGATACGGCTGTGATTTCTCTGGTCTTGTTTTCAGTTCTGACAGAGGAGAGATCCGGACCAGATCCTAGGACAGCCTGGAGACAGGTCCAGGGCACCATTTAAGGAACTGGGCCATGTAGATACACATTGTGAGGAAAAACTTGAATGTGCCTCTTATCATTTCTCCAGTAAAGATTAGAAAGGGATAAAGCATAGTGGCATATAATGCCTATGTAGAAGAGGGTGCTGCTGGCTTCAAATGCTGACCAGATTGTGCTAATAGCAGCAGTAAGTGTCAAGATATAAGATGCATGGTAAGCCTTATCTACATATTAGATACCTTCTGGCCAATTTTGATTCTCTAGGAGGGACAGTTTATCCTGAGTTGTATTTAGTCTACCCCACTCCAGAGGCATTCTCTTACTTTCTTGGAGTTCTTTGCTGCCCTGCAGAGACAGCAGAGACCCAAGTAGGATGATGTAGAAGCACATCTCACATTGTATTGTATTGGCCTCCCTTTTCTGGCCTGCTGTGAATAGCTGCCTTTGTTACAGGGCATTTCCTTAGATTCTGCAGGAGATTGCGGAGAGGAGAGAGCAGGGGGAGAGGGAAGGGAAGAAAAGAGTTCTGCAAGAATGTTACTTTACACGTTGGCAGATACCAATCCCATTTATATTATGGTGTTACAAACAACTCTATGCGGCTTTGGTGTCTTGTCCAGGCACACTGTTCCCATTCAAAGTTTAATTGCCACAGAGAAACAAATTAAGTACACCGAATCAAAGGATTGCTTTGCCCAACTACTGACAGTCTCATCTTTCATATTTAGGCACCTATGTTTTCAACTAGCAGTCAGCTGTATGCCGATTTACAACTGTTGTTCCTATCCTTCATAATCACTTTGGAAGCTCTCTTGACATGCTCTGCCTTGTCACTAGGCTGAAAGAAATAGTTACAGATCCCAGAGGAAAGACTGCATCTTCTTCAGTATCATTCAGATACGCAAGCATGTTTGAAAACTCGAATAGAAAATCTGAAGTGATTTTCTCCTGCTTAGAATGTCACTTTTTGGACATGTTTATATGCAAATGCATTGCAACACTGAACTAGCGTTAGACTTTGTCTTCCGCTATATTTGTAAGACCTGAATGAAATCCAGCCTGTTTCCTGTGTTGGTCAGTGGTCCGACTGCCCAATCAATTGGGGTTTCTTGAGAACAGTATTTGCTTTATTTTGGGAAGAAAAATGAGTCTGCAGCTGCGAACATCTTAGAGCAATAAGTTTTGCTCTGCAGAGTAAAATGACCAATGGAAATAATTTTACTTATGAGATATAACTAATCTTTAAACGTCTCATTTTGCTATTTCAGAATCTCAGCTGCAAACATTTTATTTTGCTTATTGAAGAAAGGACATTTTTACTGTAAAATATTTGTTTAAAATCGGAGTTTAGATTTTTATAATACAATTGCTGTTATTAAATCAAATCTTTTTAATCAGGATATAGCTTTAGAAGTAGTTAAATAAATACTAAGTAAGCAGTGAAATGCCATCCTTCAGTATTAAACCACTGCACACAGAAACATCATACACTTTGATGACAACTTTTCAATCCTATACTGTGTTATGCAATGGTTTCCACATCCAGAATAGAGACTGAGTTGGGGATGACAGACTGCTTTATCTCCTTCACTGCAGAAGAAGAGAAAACAATTGACAGTGTACTTGAAGAGTGAAGAAGAAAGAGAGAGAGAAAGAAATTTGAAAAACCACCAGTGATACTACGAAATATCAAGTTCTAATTCTCATGACTCACACTAACTATTCTTCGCAGGCTGGCCAAATGACAAGGCACATTATAATTATGTGGCTGAGACTAAAATGCTCTTAAGGCCTATGCAACTAGCCTAATGGACTCCACCAAACCCACCAAGGACACTAGACCTCACAACCAAAGACTGTAGCTAGATATTACAAATGGCAAGGCTTTTGTCCAGTGAAAATACGATGCTTGCAAATTGTTGCTCCTTAAAATGATTGCTCTGCTGAATGCTCCAGAAGAGTGACATCAGTTAGTGGTCGCCCATGACAGTTTTCTTCCCTTAGCCTTTTCCTATGACTTCAGCCTTAGCACAAAAGGTTTTATTTCTTCACATAAAATTCCAATTGAAAAGAATGGGTGAAAGAAATCTTTCCAAAAGCTAGAGTTCTCATTCCATGAGTAAACAAGAAAATTCCTTGAAAGTCTTATTCATGGCAGGAATATTGTTCTCAGTGTAGGTCCTCAGCAGAACATTATCCCTCTGCGTGTAAAATCATTTGGCCAAATGATAACAAGAGTACAAACTGCTGGTTTCACTGGCCAGACTAGATCTGTCTTCCTGATTAGTTTTTCTGTGTTTTTTTCTTTCTGCCTTTACTATCCACTCCGTGCTATAATTAAAATTCATCTGTACTGTGTGTGTGTAAAAATGTTTGCCCATTAACATACATTGTTGCTGAACAGTCAGTTCACTGCAAGGCCACCTAGAGTGTCCTCAAAAGGCAAGCTCAAAAAGGAAAAAAAATACCAGGAGAATATATTTTCTAAGTAAAAAAACATAGAACAGAAGCACAGTTTCCCCTTTCACAGAATGGCCATGGCTGGAAGGGACCTCAAGGATCATGAAGCTCCAACCCCCCTGTCACAGGCAGGGCCACCAACCTCCACATTCAATACTAGACCAGGCTGCCCAGGGCCCCATCCAACCTGGCCTTGAACACCTCCAGGGACGGGACATCCACAGCCCCTCTGGGCAGCCTGTTCCAGCACCTCACCACTCTTCCTGTAAAGAATTCCCCCCAACATCCAACCCAAATCTTCCCTCCCTCAACTTCAAACCATTTCCCCTTGTCCTGCAGTTATCAACCCTTTCAAAGAGTTGATTCCCCTCCCCTCTGTAGGCTCCCTTTAGGTACTGAAATGCTGCAATGAAGTCACCCCGCAGCCTTCTTTTCTCCAGGCTGAACAAGGCCAGCTCCCTCAGCCTGTATTCATAGGGGAGGTGCTCCAGTCCCCAGATCATCTTTGTGGCCCTCTCCAACAGCTCCCTGTTTTTTTTGTACTGGGGGCTCCAGTATGCAGTATTGGAGACTCAGTATTCCAGATGGGGCCTCACAAGAGCAGAGGGGGACAATCACCTCCCTGTCCCTGCTGCCACCCCTCTTTTGATGGAGCCAAGGATACCATTTGCTTTTCAAGCTGCAAGAGCACACTGCTGGCTCATGTTAAGTTTTTTCATCTATCAAGATCCCCAAGTCTTTCTCCACAGGGCTGCTCTCAAGGACCGCTCCTTCCAGTCTGTACGGATGCCTGGGATTCCTCCGGACCAAGTGCTAAACTCTGTACTTTGCTGTGTTGAGCCTCATCAGGTTCACCTCATCAGGTTCATAGGTTTCTAGCCTCTCGAGGTACCTCTGCATGGCATCCCTTCCTTCTACCTTGTCAACCGCACACTCAACATGGTGTCGTCAACAAACTTGCTGAGGGTGCACTCGATTCCGTCATCGATGTCACTGATAAAGATGTTAAAGAGCACTGGTCCCAAGACAGACCCCTGGGGGACGCCACTCATTACCGGCCTCCACCTGGACATAGAGCCAGGTGATGACCACCCTCTGTCTGCAGCCTTTCAAACAGTTTCTTATCCATCGAGTGGTGCGCCCATCAAATCCATATCCCTCCAATTTGGAGATAAGGATGAGGTGGGGGACCATGTCAAAGGCCTTGCTCAAGTCCAGGTAAATGACATCTGTCCTCTTTCTCTTGTCCTCATTTCTAGTTTTAATGACTTCATTTACTTCTCCCTGTAATCATCTTGCCCTTTCTCTATACCAGTCTCTGTCTGTCCTTGTTCCAAACTTAAATATGCCAATTCCTCCTACTCCCCAGCTCACTTTCCCTCCTCTTTTTCATCAGCTATTCCTCCATTTCATGTCATATTTTCCATTCTTCTTTGCTAGTCAGAGCTATGAGCTAAGCTCTCCTCCCTGCCTCAGAAGGGAGGAGCACACACAAAGGCAAAGCCTTGTAAGAAGGAGGGCAGGTGGGAGGAATCCCACCCAGACACTGCCTTATCCTGCTTCCATTCAAGAACTTGCTTCTTGCAAACTTTCTTCATCTTTTTTTTTTCCTCCTGCTTGTATATTAAGAGAAGGGAGTAATGTATCCCTCATGGAGCTCCCAGATCACAGGCACAAGAATTAAAAAAACAACCCAAAGCATTATCTTCTAGCAAAAGGCAAACACGTGTATATGCTTCCCCTGGAACCTTTAGAAAGATAATACAGACAAATCCACTGGAAAAAGTTACCAGTTATCTGCCTATTTTCAAATCACTTTCTTACCCTCCTTCTTTGCATTAGCTTGTTACCCAGCACAAACAGCCAGCAAGTATTCACACTACCAACTCAAGTTCTACATTTCCCAGTGAAGAACTCAGCAAAGATACAATATCAACCACAATTTAATTTTCATTTCTTTCACTTTTTTTTTCTTTCTGATGATTTGAAAAAGAGATCTCAGAGAGCTTAGCTGCTTCTAGTAACTTACTTAAAATGCAAGCCTGCCAGCCTGCTTTGCTAGACCTAGCAAGAATAGTGCTTTCTTTTTTTTTTTTTTTTTTTGGCATCTGGACTATATTCAATTCATGATATTAATGAAGAATAGCGACAATATAAAATTGGGATGTTCTGTTTCCCTGAGAAATCACTGAGATTATATTACCAAAGCATGGTTTACACAGGTCCACAACCATTAAGTAATTTGCAGTAATATTTTCCTCCTTTGTTTTTCACTATAAGGGACAGCGTTTGGGTTTTTTTGGTTCATGCTTCTTAAGTGAAATTTCTAGGGGATACAGTCACTGGCAATTTACCAGGGTGCCAGAGGCTGAAGAATAAACCTTGCCTTCAAAACAATGCATCTGTTGGCTGGGTTCTATTGTAATCAACACTTTAATGCTACTGCTCTTTTTTTTTTTTTTTTTCCTCTGAGCTCATCAGTACAGAGCTGTTGAAAATAGCTTGACGTTTCTCCTTTGCCTCCTGACATTAATCATGGTTAATTAAGTGACAATAAAGTTAGGGCTAATGCAAACAGGCATTAATTCTTGTCATCTCCCTGTTCTCAGGAGTATTGAAACTTGGACAAGCGAAGAGAAACAACATTGAAAATGTATCCTAAGAAAAAAACATTCAATTAACATCAACATTGGAGGTCTTGTCAGAGATCTGTTACAACGTATGCCATAGTTTTTACCAATAACTGCATGCCAGAAAACTCCTGTGTCTACTCAGATGTAAGACTGAGGTCTACTTTTCCAAGCATGGGGATACAAGCTCCCATAACCTTTCTGCTGGACAAATGGCAAGCAGATGTAGACAAATGTGCCTGGTCCATTTTTGTAGAAACTCTTACCAAACACGCTGACATGTTTCTTTTCCAATGTAGGTAGCTAAATCAAGGGTATTCAAGAGTGAGTAATATTTCATGAGTGGCAAGTAACAGATCTGGAAAGAAAGGTCTAAGCAAACAATTCCTTTTTTTTCCCCACATGAGTTGAAGAAAAATAATAATTAAAAAAATCAACTCAGAAAATCCAACTAACTTGCACAAGATGAAACTACTGCTGTTCAAAGGTGTCTTGGCCTTGGAATAGTTCTGAAATGCCTCTTTCAGCTGACTGAGGAGGCAGCGAGCTGCTTACCTGCCTATACATTACTCACAGCTCACTGCCTAGGCCTGGAGGTAAGGCTAAGTAGATCTTTTTCTCAAAGGATATGAGATCATAGAATGGTTTGAGTTGGAAGGGACCTCAAAAGCCTCTAGTTCCACCACCTGACAGGGACAGGACACCTTCCATTAGGCCAGGTTTCCCAAAGCTCCATTCAGCTTGGCCTTAAATACCTTCAGGAGTGGGGTATCCACAGCTTCTCTGGACAATCTGTTTCAATGTCTCACCACTCTCATGAAGATTTTCCTCCTTATGTATCTGAAGGATATATCTATAAGGATTATCCTCCTTATAAATCTCTTTTTTTTTTTTTTTTTTTTTTTAAGTATAAATCATTACACTTTCAACTGTCACCACACTCCTCAATGAAGAGTTCTTCTCCATCTTTCATCAGGCCTCTTTAAATATTGGAAGGCAGCTATAAGGTCTTCCCAGAGCCTTCTCTTTTTTTAGGCTAAATAGCTCAAACTTTCTCAGCCTGTCTTTGTAGGAGAGGTCCCTCAGCCCTCTGATAATCTCTGTAGTCTTTTTTGGACCTGCTCCTACAGCTCTATACTTCTCTTGTGCCGGGGCCTCAGATCTAGATGCAGTAATCCACATGTGGCCCCACAAGAGCAGAGTAGACCATCACCTTCCTCAGCCTGTTGGCCATGCTTCTTTTGATGCAGACTAGGATACAGTTGGCCTTCTGGGCTGTAAGCACACTATGCTGGCCAGTGTCAAGTTTTTCATTGTCAGTAGCCAAGTTCTCACCCATAAGACTGCTCTTCATCTACTCATCACTCAGACTACATTGCTGTTTGGGATTGCCTCAACTGAGATGCAGGACCTTGTGCTTGGGCATAGCTGAACTGCATATTGTTCACATGGGCTCACTTGTTGAGTCTCTCAAGGTACTTCTGGATGGCATCCTTTCCCTCCAGCAAGGTGTTGACGTTACTTATTTCAGCTGAAGTAGTTACAGCTCTGTTTTTAGATACAAGGTCCACACAGTATCTCTGGCTTTAAATTTGTTCTCCATGGCTTCACCTTGTCCCAACATTTTGCTGGCACCAAAACAAAGATGCTTCATCACTTACTAGCCAGCCTCACAATATCACTGCCACTGCTCCTTCAAAGCTTTCTACTGCTGTGACCCACTGCAAGATTATCCAGTCTAACCCACTGCAATGAACAGTTATCCACTGTTCACCATCTCTTGGGGCTGTCTTCTGGAGACCTTCACAGCACCTCTGCAGCACTTCCGCCTGCTGGCCTAGGCTCTGTAAAGCTGTCTCCTACAAGGAGAAGATGCTAGAAGCTGGGGTTCAGCTGCCTTTTTTTTTTTTTTTAAAAACTACCATATGGTAACTCTGGAGACATTTGTCTTGCTCACAGGTTATCATATCAGATATCAAACTGTGCACCACTTTCCTGAACATTAACTGAGACTTTTTTCCCAGTTAAAAGGCACATGCAAGGTGTCAGCTATTGAGTCATCTCCCCTTTCTTTCTGATACATCCTTGGAAAGAGTTCCTACACATCACTTTGACCACTTCTACCGAGAAATTCCAAGTGTTTTGCAGGATCTACAACTACAGCACCCACCAAGTTCCTTCTGCAGCACCTTCCATCCCCTCAGTCCCCATATGAGAGTGAAGGCTGGAGCAGGGCTCATGGCACAGCCACAGGAGCTTAAGCACACACCCTGTGACCCTCTAAAGACTCTCTAGGGCCAGCTGGACAGACCTCGATTCCCACAGAGCAGCATACAAGTTCCTGCACCTTTTCTACCAAGTACCATTTCCTGGGATCCTCACCATTACTGTGCACTTGAGGTTGCTTCAGTCCAGGTAATGACCTTGCAGTTGGCCTTGTTGAATCAAGTTGCATCATATTCCTTTTTGAACAATACCAGATAACTAGCACTGGGGAGTATCTCTTGCATAAGCTGTGTGGTTACTTATGGGGTGTGCAGGGCATAAGGACACTAGTGGTTCTTGGCTGTCTGTGCACTATGGAGACGAGATATTCTGGGGCAAAGTACATTCAATATGGATAAAGATGATCTGAGAAACTATGTAAAACAAATACATAGCACTCCCATTGATTTTAAATGACCTTTCAAAGTTACATTCTTTGTGTGTTCTGTACTGTTCTAATGAACTTGAGGATGATTTGTATTCGAAGAAAAGCGTCTTCAAAATGAAGTCATGGAAGGCCATGTACCACAAAGAAATGGTATCCACAGCATTTCAAGTTTCTCATAGCAATAATTTCATTAAATCTTTTAATTTGGGCACTATTTTACATACTGTGCTTTACACATCAGCGTTGACAGGTGGAAAAGCAGGCTTATGTTGCAGTCACAGGAAGAGAACTTGAATTATTTACAAGGGGAAAGTTTTTCAGTCTGGGAATCATAGTCAAATGAAGAAAATTAAAAATCTGAACTACTGCACAGAGCAAAGACTATAAACCTAAGATCTTCCATCCCTATTTTTTTTTATGTGGCTAAAGGACATTTGTATTCAGTAGATCACAAAAATAATTTATACACAAGAGGATGCAGGAGGACTTGTTTTCCTCTGCTTTGGCTCTCTTAGAATTAAAATACTCTAAATATATGTTTTGATACGGAAACTTTACTTGCTCTATGAATTAGTTATCACTGTCCTATTTTTGGCACATAATAGCTGTCATGCTTCTGGTGCTTGCTTGCAGTGTTACTGCACTTTTTTAGTCATCATTTTAGAGCTTGCTTCAGCATAAACTACCAGGGTGTAGCTGGTTTCCTTCTCTCATTGCTCTGTAGAGCACATGCATCTAGTAGCAATGGTGAAAAACAAAAGGAATGGGGAAATCCAGATAAAACACATCTTCATAGGTATATTTTTGCTACTATTGCATATATATACACAGATTTGTTCATGACTGCCTATGCTTTTTATTTATACCCACTCAAGAAATTTGTTTTAAAGATGTATTGATATATAAGAAACAGTAATGCATTCTTGTGACAATATTTGAGCAACATTTGTAGAAAAGACAGATTTCACTTTCTTACTGTAAAACATCATATGGATAATTTCCTTCTTCCCAAAATACTGGTGCTTGCTCCTTTAGAGAAACAACCAATCTTTAGTAGAAGAGCTTTGACCCCATTCTGGGAACAGGATATGAGGGCCATGAGCAATCCTGCTCCTTTGGATATGGAACCAGGCACAATTGCTCCAAATTTCAGAGGACCCTCTGACGACAGCTAGATTCATGTGCTATAGATTTTGTCTGCCACATCAAACAGTTAAAAGAAATAAATTTTTTAAATTTATTGTTTATAAAAACAATTTAAATTTATTGTTTATAAAAACAATTTATAAATGTTTCTAATACTATAGAAGTTCTGCACTTTTGTTAATCTTTCCTCTAGCAGATGTACTGTGTCCACGAAGAAATTAAAAGCAGCCAAAGATCAGACTCTTCATTGAAGTGGAGTGAGTGGGAATCACTTTGGAGGGAGAAAGCCATAGCAGAAGGAGAAAACAGCTATTTACCTTCTAGACGCTAAACCCAAGGTGGAGATCACAACACTGACTGCATGCCTTGAAAAACTTGAGAAGTGGCCAAATAACTCCAAAGAGGTCTACCAAGAATTATTTTCATAAAGGCAACACCATCTCACCAGGTAAAAGCCATTTTTCATCTGTTAAAAGTCAGAAGGAGAATTTAAGAAACACAATTAAAATTTACATAATTTCCTTCCTTGTGCTTTCTTATATATACATTCAACCAAGCTCATTAGTACTTGTGAGATGTCTTTGCTTTAAAAATATTACAAGAGTAATCAATTATGACTGCTAGCTATTAGATAAGGAGGTGACAGTTGGGAGCAATTTGGAATGCCGAGTTCATTTGAACAGTATGCACTTGAACACAGATAATGTAATGTCATTAACCTTGCCATAAAAAAAAAAAAAAAAATAGGTTACTGTTATAGAAAAGGTCACTGTATTTCAGAAATAAATATCCAGATCAAGGATTTAGGGGTCATATTACCAGGCAACTCATCGTACATCCTTGACGTGAGGCTGATCCTGACTCTACCACTGCTTTTGTGCAGAATGCAGTATTAACTACTCAGGTTGTCAAGACTTCACTGAAATTAGCAGAAATCCCAACTGGAAGGTAGGAATAACTGAGAGTTTTTAAATATAAATATTATTTCAAACAATAATATTTATAATCTACTGGCATTTATTTTGTATCTGTGATGTTATTGCATGATTCTTTTTGATAAAGCTTTGCATCCCAGAGTCATGCAGTCTTGTCAGAAATGCAACATTCATTAAAAATGAAATGAATCTCCCCCAGATATTTCTATCTAGTTCTGAATTCTAGAGAAAAAAAAAAAGTAAAAATAAAAAAAAAAACCCTGAAAACATGAATCATGTATATTCAAGGACATCCAAATAAGTACCTTTAATTAATCTCATCATGTTTGGGCTTGCAGTGCTGCTCATACACATACACAGTAAAAAACAACAAAAGCATTTCCATTTTAGAGAAGTGAATATATGGCAAGACTGCATAACTAAAGTTAAGACACTCAAATATGAAGTAAAATGGTAAGATGCACAGTTTTACCACTGAAGGAGTTTCACTTTTCTAGCAGGAAAAATATAGACTAGTGCAGGAAAGACATGCTGGAGTAGTTTGTCTCATGTAGGTAGATGGTCAAGAAATTGGGACATCACCTAACTCCAAAATCTAGGATTTTAAAAGTGTCCCTGTTTGGTTTCTTGGCTCCCATCAGCTAGACAACAGATGCTTACCATTTGTGTTAGTTGTTAATCAATCAGTATCTTCATATCTCAGCTGTAGTTACAGCTGGGTCCCTCTCGAGACTCCTGCAACCTGAAAGGTTCTGCTGTGTTCTAGGACAAGGGACCTAATCTCTGCACAACTTGCTCTTTCTATTACTGAAATTCAGTGCAGATTCCTTTTCTCATTCTAATGGGCATTTCTTGATTAAAAAAAAAGTGTGTTTCTTAGTAGTTTTCATCCTTCCTAACATAAGGCAAACTCTTTCTAGGTGATCAATGTTAGACTTCTCCCTACAACCTTCTCATCCTACTTAGAAAGTGACCTTGCAACCGTGGGCTGTGCACCAATGCTTCCTAGGGATCAGCTCCTATTCCTGCAAAGTCATCCCAGGGGCCTTTGTATCTCCTCCAGGAACAGTCAAGCTCAAACTCTGCAGCACTAGAAGAGAAATTCATGTGGCCCAGCCCAAGGCAAACTATGCTTTCTTCTCCCAAAGGAAGACCCTGTCTCTACTTCATACCTTGCTCAACTGCCCCAGAAGATCCTTTCTGCCAGCTCCCAGTATTACCCAGGTGGGTAACTCGAGCCTAATGCTCCCTCAGGTCACCAAAATGACTTGACTTACTCTGGTTGGTGTTTTGTTTTGAATCAGAGAGAACCCTTTACAAGACCTAGAGCTTTCTTGGCATCCCTCTGTTTTGCCTGGAAGGCCATGTCTTCTTTCCCGTGGCGATTCTTCCCAGCACTTTTCTGCTTCTGTGCCAGGATAGCTTGCAGGAATGGGGCCTGTGTGAGAATATAATCTCTTGGGAAAGGAATGTAATTAAAAGCAACATATAAAGCAATTAAAAAAAAAAAATCTTCTGAGGGTGCTCAGCTGACACAGTGAGAACCTTGTGAGAATATTTAATTGTTTGTGTTATTGAGTGCAGAAAGGTTGGTTTAAATTCAAAACAAACATGGGAATTAAATACAAAACAGTATCAAAAAACATAGCTACATAGTTAAAAAAACAAAAACATTTAGGAATGATAAATATTAAAGCTCCATAAAAATGAGACTTACTGGATTAAACAGGTAATTAAAAAAAAAAAAATCAGAGTTTTATGCCAACTACAACATAAAGATCTAGATATAACACCAATGCAGCTACCTTGATTTTTCATATTTTTAATCCTGTTTTTCCAGTTAAATCTGTAGCAAAACATTGTGATTGACAATATCAAGTGCCTATCTGTATAATCAAAGACTATTAGGATGTTATAGTCACAAAACAAACAATAGAGTTAGGCAAAGCAGACTATGATAACAAAAGAGAACAAATAGAAGGCTTACCCCTATCCTGGGCTCACTCACAAAACACCAGCAGAGCAGCTCTCCAGAAAAGACTCTTCCCAATGGTAGCCAGCTCTTCAATAGGTCTAGGAGAGGTGCAGCCAGGCTCCACCCCTTCCAGCAGCACAGGTGAATTGCCTTCAGCTGTGCTCCTCTGGCTGACTCGTGGCTCGCCTCAGGTGATCAATCAGAGGTTCAGGCTGTGACTCAGCAGTTCCCATACACTCCACCCCTTCATGGCGTGAACCAATGATCAGGTTAACTAAAGGGTAAGCTTTCCCTAATACAGAGATCTGTTATATCGCGACACTTATACAATTTTATCGCTATGTGTGTTGGTACAATTCAAGACGAGTGATGATCAGTGGATGTCCATATTCTTCTATGGGCCAGTGCTCGATGATGTGACTGGAGGCATGAGGTCCTGAGGTGCAGGTCCGTTCTATGTTCCATCAGTCCCATGCAGACCATCACCGGGTGTTGTACGTGATCTGACAGCAACACTGGAACGCTTGATGGCATTTTGTTCCTCCGGTGGTCCTGAAGGCTCACAGACTCACGGGGAGTAATACAGATGTTTCAGAGGTACCAGGAGGGGAAGTTCTGCTCTCCAGGGCAAGATACAAGCCGTATTTCTATCCTGGGTCAACACTTCCGCCTGTACTGGGGCACGTCCTGGCCGCCCGTACCACACCTTTTGGCCGGATGTCTGCGGCTGCATAACGATATCAGGCACCAAAGGAGGTGTCCTGATCTGCCACAGGGACACGATGGGGGTCCCTTTAGCAACAAAGATCGGAGTGTTGACCACAATATCAGTAGGCCATGTACCTATTACTGGAGGGACTACTGAGCCTCCCACCTCCAACAATCCCCCCCAAGGTGCAAGTAGGCCACACCACTTGGGTCCTAGCTGCACCTTCCAGGGCCATTTTATTCTACAGGTACCCGGATCTAAATTCTCAGGGGCAGGGAGTAGAAGATTATTTTCGTTACCAATCTGGGGTCTTACCTGATGATCAGTGCCCATAATTTGGATCCTAAGCGGGGTGGCCCATGTCGTCTGCAACATTCTCAGGGCACTGGGTCTGCCGTCTCAGGGTCTTTCATTCAGGTCCTGCAGGATTTCATACAGTCTTTTCATCCACCCCTGCAGGGACTGAGAGTCTGTCTTCAGGGCAGCCTTAAGAATACCATTATAACGTTTGATGGGGCCTGCCCCCATTGGATTATACGGCAGGTGGAATCGCCATTCGATGTTATTTTCTTATGCCCAGCACTGCATTGTTTCACCGGTAAAATGAGTCCCTTGGTCGCTCTCGATGACTTGAGGTGTCCCGTAGGCAGACATCAGTTTAGTGAATGCCTTGATGGTATATGCCTGGTTTGCTCTCGGTACTGGATAGGCCTGCAGTAGCCCACTTGCAGTGTTGACGCAGGTCAGGGCGCATCTTGCCCCCTTGGAGCAAGGAAGGGGCCCGATGTAATCGACCTGCCTTTGCTGGAGAGGATGGTGTCCTCTAGCAAGATGGGCTGTTGTTTCGGGCAACGATCTCAATCTTATGTTGGAGCAAGCACCGCAGTCTCGGCGTGCCTGGGTGATGTCAGGTAACTGTATGGGCAGTCCCCACGCTGCAGCAGCTGCCCACAGTGTCTTTTGTCCTTGTGCCATAGCTTCTGATGTAACCAACAGGTAATGTTCTCAGATGGTGAATTCTCAATCCATTGCACTTGGGCCAGCGTGTCAGCTTTGTCGTTTCCTGGTGCCTGTAGGGGTTGGTGACCAGAGACCTGGTAGACACGTACAGTCCTGTGTTTAAGCACATTCCATATATCTAACCACACATCTCTGCCCCAGATTGGTCGGGCGTGGATTGTCCATTCCTGGGTGGCCCAATGTGCAATGCAAAGAGTAAGCCCCCGGTATACAGCCCAACTATCTGTTGGATATTCAGGATCCCGTCACTGGGTTCCTTGGTTATAACCATGCACACGGCTTGTAGTTCTGCCCACTGGCTGCTCTGACCATCCCCCTCATCGAATCAGATTGTCTCGGTGGAGGGATGGGATGCTATTGCTCTCACTAGCTCGGGTTGCCCTTGCTGGACCTATCTGTGTACCAGGCATCTTCAGGAATGGGACTCTTCTCCGGTGGAGCAACCAATGTTTCTTTTGATGCATAACTGTGTTACTCACTGGGCCTAGGATCTTCTGAAGTTCTTCTTCCAATGGAGATGTGGACAGACTACTCCTCTGGCAATCAGCCATTTTGAGAGGGATTTCACCTTAGGACCACTGTCCCCTGTAGGTCCCAATTCTTCAGTAATCCGAGCTGGACTTTGCCAAGGGGAACCTGAGAACCCTGGAGTTTCCCCTGGGAGTTTCTCTTTTGCTGTGTTTGTGGTCCCTGTGACTGTGCAACATGCAGCTGGCATTGTCCAGCTTGCAGTATTGTTTTCTTGCAAAGGCTTTTAGGTGAATTTCTGAGAATGCAAATGTGGAGGGGAGAAGTCTAGAAGTCAGCTACAAAGGAGAGAAGTTCTTCAAAGCTCTTTGTCATCATGGAATGCTCTGCCATTGAAGCATGGAGAAATGACAGTCCAGAAGGAAGGGATGCCATGCAGAGGACCTGGGCAGGATGGAGAGGCAGACCCATGCCAACCTCATGGAGTTCAACAAGGCCAAGTGAGAGGTCCTGCAGCTGGGTGGGGGCAATCCCAAGCACAGAGGTTGGGCAGAGAATGGCTTGAGATCAGCCCCAAGGAGAAGGATTTGGGGGTGTTGGTGGATGGAAACCTCAACGTGAGCTGGCAATGTGTGCCGGCAGCCCAGAAGGCCAATGGGACTCGGTGATCTTCAAGATCCTTCCAACCCAAACCATTCTGTGATTCCATGATATACAGATGCATAAATAGGAGGAGACAGAAAAAATGAGGAAACCTCCCCAAAGTAAGCAGTAGGGATGATACGAGATGGAAGAAGCACCACAGGTGTAAGGAAACAGAAAGTACATTCTGAAGGTTGTTCAACTAGTCTTTAATTGTGTGCAAGCTTCTTGGTGGTCGTCTGGGGTCCTCATCTTCAGAGTTCTGTTTCACGCAATCCATGTGGTTCCTGGAGGCGCTGATGTGTGCAGCACTGAAGGTTCTGACTGGGCTGTCCATCTGCAAGTCAGAAGAGGAGGAAGGATGAAAGGAGCAGCCTCCTGCCCTGCTGCCCTGTGCTGCTCTCTCCTGCACAGCCCTGCTCACCGGGTTGCTGCTCTAAAAATGGTTTCCTTGGCCATTTGGGGCTGCCTGTGTCACCAATGCCACGTTGACACAGCCACAGCAATCGGCAGGTCCGGTGCCAGCACCTGGAGTGAGGTCAGGACTCAGCACAGCAGCACCACATGTTGGGGTGAGGGCAGGGGGATTTTTGGGAGCTTCCATGGTCCTGGCGGAGCACGACAGGCTCCAGTTTGGGAGCTGACTTACCTTTTTTGTAGGACACCAGTATGGAGGGGTGAGCTCCAGCACTTGGGGTCATCTGGAGCCATTTGTGTTGGGCTGTCCATCTGCAAGGCAGAGGGGAAGGAAAGGAAGGAGCAGCCTCCTGCCCTGCTGCCCTGTGCTGCCCTCCCCTGCATAGCCCTGCTCACCGGGTTTCTGTCCCCAGGGCTGTGTGGAAAGGCCACTGCAATCAGCAGGTCTGGTGCCAGCACCTGGAGCGAGGTCAGGACTCAGCACAGCAGCACCAAACATTGGGGCAGGGCAAGGGAAACCATGGGGAGCTGCCAGGGTCCCGCAGGAGCGAGGCGGGCTGCAGTTTGGGAGCGACTTATCTGTGCTGTGGGTGAGAACAGGAGCGTCTCGCCATCCTGCTGCGTCCCTGTCCCCGTGTGTGGCTGTGAGGCAGAGGAGGAGCGGCCTCATCCGTCCCCATGGGCTGCTCCTGCCCGCCACAGCCCTCGCTCACTCGGCTACTCGGCGGCGATCTCGGGCTGGCACTGCCCTTCTGCTCAGCATTCCGGGCTGCTGTGACACCAAGCTGGCTCTGGAACACAGCCCCCCCCCCCAGCGCTGTGGTCTTGTGACATGGCTGTGCCGGCTGCAGGGGGCTTCCTGGAGCTGCTGGCTGCCCCTGGCAACGTGGCCATGACATAGCAGGGCTGGGGCTGCCTGGCGTGGGGCTGCTGCCTTCCGCCGTCCATCTAATAAATGATCAGTTGTTCATCCCTGAATGTCTGATGGTGCTTTGGCCATGTCTGGCTGTGAACTACATGCTTTCTCTTTCTCCCATCTCCACCTGGACCCCAACAGGAAGTGATGGGAGGCAGGAGGAGCAGTGCTCCATAGCACAGCAGTGGGAGGAGCGCTCCTTCCTCCCCAGAGTCCGAGCACACGTGGATGAGTGCTTGCTCAATGCCTTTGGTTCCCATGGCTGAAAAGAGCACTTCTGACCTCGTGCTACTCAGGAGACCGTAAATGCACCTGCCACTGCCAGCAACACCTCTGAGCCCTTGCAGTGTGTAACAAATCCATATGATGTAATGACCAATATCATTACACCAGAAGTCTAGAGACAGGAGGACCAGTAGGATAGAAAGGTGCTATAAACAATGGCGATAAGATTGCCCATATCAGTAGATTTCAAGTTCACAGGGGAAGGCTCCACCAAGAACAGATCACCACAAAGAGATCCTTCCCCAATGGGAGTCAGCCCCTAAATGGGATCTAGGAGAGGTGCAGCCAGGCTGCAGCCCTTCCATTTGCACAGCTGAATTACCTTCACCTGTGCTCCCAGGGCTGAGCTGGTCCTTTCCCCAGATGCTCAATCACTGCTTCAGGCCATGACTCAACAGTTCCCATACACTGCACCCCTGATGGGTTTGTGGTTGAAGTTCATGTTCTCTCGTGGGCCGGTGCTCGGTGGTGTTGCTGGAGGCATGCAGTTGTTTGGTGCAGGTCCATCTTGTGTTCCGTCAGCCCCACGTTGGCCATCACCAGGTGTTGTGCTTGATCTCACAGGAACACTGGAACGCTTCAATGGCATTTTGCTCCTTCCAGTGATCCTAGGGACTCAAAGACTCATGGGGAGTAGTACAGATGTTTCAGGGGACCAGGAGTCAGGATTTGGGTCCCCTTAGCAACAAACACTGGAGTATTGACCACAATATCCGCAGGCCATGTACCAGTTACTGGAGCGCCTACTGAGCCTCCCAGCTCCAATGGTGCAAGGAGGCCACGCCACTTCTGTCCTACCTGCACCTTCCAGGGCCATTTTGTTCCATAGGTACTTGGTTCTAGATTCTCAGGGGCAGAGGGCAGAAGGTCATTTTCATTGCCTATATAAGGTCTTACTCGATTATCAGTGCCCATAACTTGGATCCTAAGCAGGAAGGCCCGTGTCATCTGCAGCATTTTCCTGGTCTGCTGTCTCTAGCCTTTCATTCAGATCCCGCTGGGTTTCATAGAGTCTCTTTGTCCACTGGGATCTGCCCTGGAATCATTTTCTCTAGAGGAGCATTGTTCTCCCCCTTGACCCATTTACAGAAATTCCAAAGAAAAGACATGATGTAAATTTTAGTATATTTGGCCTGCCTGGCTCACCAAGTGTATAATCAAAGACTATTAGGATGTTATAATCACAAAATAAACAAGAGAGTTAGGCAAAGCAGATAATGATAACAAAAGAGAATAAATAGAAAGCTTACCCCTATCCCGGGCTCACTCACAAAACACCAGCAGAAGCAATCTCCAGATGAGATCCTTCCCCTCTGCTAGCCAGCTCTTAAATAGGTCTAGGAGAGGTGCAGCCTGGCTCCACCCCCTGCCTGCAGCACAGGTGAGTTGCCTTCACCTGTGCTCCTCTGGCTGACTCATGGCTCGCCTCAGGTGATCAATCAGAGGTTCAGGCCGTGACTCAGCAGTTCCCACACACTATCATACAAAACACTTCACAGCTGAATTAAAATTTGTTACATTTTTCGACATTCCTGTCTGCTTATTATCTTGTCATATAAAAGTTAACCAATGTTATTAGCATATTAATGTAAAGCTTTCGGTTCTTTTCAAAGATTGTATTTACTTGTTTTGTTATTTGATGCAAATGTGCTATCAATCGTTAGATAGAGTTTTGTGAGGTAATGGATGAATTGATCAGAAAGAAAAATCAAAGCTACTCAATTCTACAGATAGCCAACAAGAAAATCCAGACTTCTTGTCAAAGGCACTACTTAAATTTATGTAACACTTTTCTTCTGTGAATTATAACCAATTAATCTATTCTTATTCAGTTAAAAGACACATTTAGCTTTATTTGGGAAATGGGAAACCTAAGTAGGGGGGTTAATTGACAGCTGCCAAAAAAAAAAACCAAGAAAATTCTTTCTTCTAGAGCTGTTATTAGATATCAGGAGCTCTAAATTTCTCACCTTTGCTCAATCCTGTAGAAAAAAAATGACTCCACCTACTCCAGGCAAAATACTTAGTATCCAGAGTATTATTATAAGATGTATTTCCCAAATTCGACCAGTTTCTTTTTTTAATATCTGTTCCCGAATTCCAGTATTTATTCCCATTATGATCTTAGCGCCCAAAGCATACATTCAGGCAGTGCCTCCTAAGCCAAGCCAGCACACAACTTTTCTTTTGTGTCCAAACAGCATTAAGGAGGAGGGAATAAAGGGTGCCAGGAGGACATCACTGACACTTGAGCTACTGTGTAGAATCACAAACATGATGCTCTAATAAATAAATCTTGCTGACAGGGTAGAAATCAAAGCTCATTAGCACGAAGGAGAGAAGATGAGCATTTTAATGTCTCTGGATTCTATCCAGTATGATTAACAGCACATGCAGCATATTGTTCACCTAAAGCCATAAATCACAGTAGCAAGTGTCATATTACACATGGATCCTGAAAACACAAAAATGAAAGTGAATAATGGCTTAGAAAAATTATGGGATATCACATTTTTCACGTAGCCAACTGGAAACTAAATCTATGCTGAAACCACTTTAAATTCTATTACAAAGGATAGTCTTCATAAATATGTCTGAAGGAGTCCATTTACCCAAATAAACTACACTGCAGTAATGCCTCTGGGCCTAAGCCTATTGAGACAAATAATAAAGAGTCAGTTACTAACATTCCTGACCCACATAATAATAATGCCTCATATGTATTGTTCTGTTATTGGTATAAATTTTGGTAGGAGTCTTCCTCGAATGTTTAAGGAGAAAAATAGTGACCCCCAAGTTCAAAAGGCATCAGAGGCAAAGCTGAAGCTGAACATGTCCCCAGGTGCAGATTAAATAAAGTGATTACTTCAGAGTATTTCTATTTCCAGGTTAGTTGGATCCCAGAAGAGGGAGTTGTTAGATTGCTACTGCTTCAATCACATCCACTGCATTACTTTTTTCTTTTTATTTTAGCCACTCAATGCACTGCTGGGAGAAGCAGATCTCTTTACAGGCCTCGTGCTCTATCTACTATCTTTGCATGCAGACAACCATCTTTCAGTAGTAAATAATGCAGAGTGTTAAATACAATTCACTGATACCTTTTATTATACTTCATTAGTTTTTCTTTAAGCTCTCTTTCTGCCAGCTCCTAGTATTACCCAGGGAATTAGTCAAGCATATTGCACAGCTGAGAGAGCCATCAGTTTGAAACGCCAGACACTCATGTGGAGTCCACCTCAAATGTTGGACTTTGTTTTGATAAAATTTGCATCCTAAAATCTTTTGGACTGTATCAACAGTGACAATGACACAAGAAGAAATCAGAAACTGTTCTGAGGTCATGCCAGGACAATTTAGTTGTTCCTCAGAGGTAGGAAGGATTGCACACTCAAAGCCAGCCCTTACAACCCCACTCTTTGTAAGAGACTTACCAAAGTCGTGGTCTGGCTTCACCATCAGTCCCAATCCAGGCAAATCCCCTTCCCAAGAGGGATTGTGCAGCTCTGCTGGTGTTCTCTGCTCAATGATCTGGGCTTGGCTGGGTGTGGAGGAGGGCACAGGACTCTCTTGAGGAGCAACCTGATAAAGTAGTAAATAGAGGAGAAGTGGGCTCTTGCTGCCACTTTCCCTCATAGATAACTTCTGCAGAAAAGAACTATGAAACCACATCCATTGCCAGCCTGCCCACTTCTCGGCAATGGAAGAAGGAGATTCCAGTAAGAGAAGCCCACTGCCTGCACCTCAGCTGGAGAGCTTCCCCCAGCTGAGTCGTTAGCTACTGGGCTACACTTCACTTTCTCTTTCCATCCCACAACACCTGTGTTCCTGTCAGGAAGGGCCTTCATTTGTCAGGAAGACTAGGACATACAGAATCACAGAATCACAAGGTTGGAAACAACCTGCAAGATCATCTAGTCCAACCACCCTCCCATTCCTATTTATGTCCAATATTTAGATGTTATACAATGAACATGGTTCAGTGAGAAATATTGGTGATAGGTGGATGGTTGGACTGGATGGTTTTAGAGGTCTTTTCCAACCTTGGTGACTCTATGATTTTCCTGGCCTCCTTTTGGGATGTTGTACCAGCTGATAGTAAAAGCATTCCCTTGGGAGATGGGAATTATCCAGCTGCATCTTCTAAAGGAGACTACAGCTCAGAGCCCATCTGAGGAACAAGCTGGTACCACCAGCATGGAGACAGCCTCAGCACTTCTATACCCACAATAACAGACCATCACTCCAGGGATGGACATGAAGATTTTCCTGCTCTGTAGACAGAGGAGTTGAAGGTAGCTCTAACGCAGGCACTCGAGGGCCAAAATGCTCTGGGGATTCAGGTGCACCTCTATACCTACCCTATATTCCTACTTGAACTGTAAAGCTTGACATGAATCAGTGTTTGAAGGCAGGAATCTCAGAGCTGGAGATCTAAGCACCTTTCTTAGGTGGTCTAAATTTTCCTCTTTCTTTAATCTAGAGCGTTCTTTTTTTTTAGTCACTGCCTGCTTTTTGCTGTCTGCTTCGTGTGTTGCAAATCTTTGTCTTGTCCTTAGGCACCAGAAGAAGGAAAATAATCAAGTTTTATGTCAACAACTGATTAGAAAAACATAGTCCTAACACACCATTGTTTCTTTTCTGGGAGAGAAGGGAGACCTGTAGCAGGACAGCAACTGTGAGCCTCACACGTGCTTCCTTCCCCTTTTTGTCATGTTTCCCTGCACACATCCAGTAAGTAACAGGAAGCACACAGAGTAAGGGGTGGCAGAAATATGACCTTGTGCTCATCCTGGAGGGTTTTTTTCTGCACTTGTCTTGTATTTCAATATATTATCCAAAGCACTCAGTTCCCCATCTTGTAAAAAGAAATTTAAGAAATTGGCACTTCCAGAAGGGTATAGCTTTTAACTACAGTATAGCAAAATGCTTCTCATAGTTTTCTAATCGAGTAGTTCTCTATGGGTATTTATTCACAGTCCTACTCTGAATGTCTCTTAGAAAAGACCACCCTACTCTCCACAATCATCAATTATCCAGCATTATTAAGATAGAATAGAACAGTTTCCCACTGGTCTGCCTTTTGTTTGATTCTCATGCAAAAATATTTCGCAATTAGCCAAGCAAATATGGTCTATGGGAATACATGAAGGCATCCAGCTGTACCTGGTGAGTGGATTACTCTGCACACAGGATGGACTTGGTAATATGCTGTCAGTCATGGTATCGGAGTGAAAGCCTAGCCCAGTCTTCTGATACATGATTAACCAGGCATTTTCTGAAGCCGCTGGCACATCACAAATAACTGACCAGTCTTCAGCTGCTTCTGTTTGGCACTCCAGGCCAGGTGACTATATCATTCACAGCTGCAGCTTTAAGGATCACATAATTTAGTGTGGACAACCTGTGACACAAGTGCAGTGTAAAGGTTCAATCATGTTACGATACCATGATGCTCTTAGAGTATCCATACAGCTTAATCACATAAAGAAATCATGCACTTGCTCTAGCGTGTTTCTGGAAGCTGAACAAACCTGTGCCAGCAACAACCTAATGATTCCTTTGGAGTAAGGAAAAGTTTGGGGCCAAAGCTGCTACAGAGCCCTCTGCTTTCCTTCTTCTGCTCTTCTCCTCACCGGAAGCCTTAAATTATCCTCCTGCAGTAGCCACAGCTGGCTAAGTTTTTTTTTTTTTCTTTTCTTTTCTTTATATAGCAACTTTTGTGTAGACAACTTGTTTTGTTCCCATCTTTAATACAGCCCTTGGTAGAAGATTGCCTCAAGCTCATAGAAATCCATGTGGAAAAATCTGTAAGTTTTCTTAGTCTATCCACAATGCCAGAGTCTGCCTTGACACCTCTGTGGGCAGCTACCCTGAAGCCAAGAGGAGAGGTCAGCCTGTCTTGACCTGTTTGGTGCCTCCAGGAGTTCCTCAGCAATCCTGGGATTTTGCCTGCAATAACCCAAAACCACCTCTCACATTGTCATACCCATTCTCTGGGGCTTACGGTAGTTATCTGGCAAAAACAAACCAACCCCAAACATTTCCAACAACAAATTAAACAAAATAAAACAAGTACCAACAACCAAAGCTGCATGGATTCTGTGGGCAAAACCCATAACAATTTATTGTCTGTTTACATTCCTTTGAAAAAAAAAAAAAAAAAAAAAAAAGCAAAAAAAAGCTCACCACTTATTCTACAGATTTGTTCTGATGGCAGTATTTTGGGCAGCAGCCAAGAAAGGATAAACACAGAGTGTCGGTGCTTATAGGGGAAAGACAAGAAATGGAGGAAGGAAAAGAAAAGCAAACATGCATATACACATATGCAAAAAAGTCTCTGTAAATAGATCAGCAAATGAGGAGAATATTAAAAAAAAATGTGGTTTGTCATTGAGTTGAGTGAATTAGTTAAAGAAGGTGATCTTCTAGAACAAAATGACTTCATTATCAGATTGAGAGAAGGTGTATTTAGACATTCAAGGTTCTAAACAACTTTGAGATTATTCTAAAGACAAAACTTTTATGTGTATCCTTCTCTGATGCCCATTTCGCACTTCTCTGGTACTTCATCTTTTTCTTGCCTCACAGTGTTACTGCTAAACTCCTAAATCATGACCACAGCCTATAATGCTTCTCTCCACTCCACTTCTCACAGACTTCTCATTCCCTAAACTAGCTTCTAAGTTTCCTAACACCTTCAAAAACTGTTCCCTAGTCCAAATCCTCTCGATGCCCCCCTTTTCAAAGACTTGACTTGGAAAGTTCTCCAAAAGCAAAAGCCATAAGGATGCTGCCTCAGTGAACAAGGACCCACATAGCACACCCTGCCAAAAAATAGCTAATCCAGACATAGCACCTAGGTGCAGGATTAACACTGAGAAACTAGGAAAAAATAATGGTTGAAAAAAACCCAGTGTCTTTGAAACACCTGCAGAGCAAGCATCCGAATCTATCTCAACATACTCAAAATTAAGACTGGGTATGTAGATACAGTTTTTTCCATTTGAAAATATGGGCGTAAATAGTACCACAAGATAGGTAGGTGAAGATATGCCTAGAACAGAAGTCAAAATATGGATGCTGTGTAAGTAACCTAAATTTCAAAAGGGCCAAGAACACAGTAATTTCCATTGAGACCAGCAGCATTGCGGCTTGACTGTGGCTACATGTACTGTAAACTCCAGCATGAGTAAAACGTACAGAAACGGAAGGCTGACACTGACTCTGAATGGGAAAGCTGACTACATACATCTTCCTTGGCTGCTATTTGCTGCTATTGTCCCTGTATCTAGATGTTACTTATGTCATGCTTGTGTTTGTCATGCTAAGGCACACTGTGTTATTCAAATAATCCAAATGCTGAACTGCAAACTGGTTGCATTTTTTTTTTTGGCAAGTTGCAGATGGAAGAGATACTGTATGAGTACATATATAGAAGACATTTCATTTTCAGGAGGAGCAACAATAAATAATCTATAACACTTAACAATAACTTGTGCGCTTTTACTTGTTTACATTTAGGACTTACAGGCCCATAACTATGAAGATTCATAATATTAATTCCATACATCACCAAACCGTTGCAGAGTGAAATATACTGCACATGGTGCAGTGCTCACATAGTACTGTAAAATGCTCATCAGAAATAACCAGATACAAAGCTGGCTACCAAGTATATGAGTTAAGATACATCAACCTGGTTTACAAGACCTACGTACCTGATTTATCATCTGGCCTAACCCCAAAATATTTTGCCCTAGGATATTCTAAGGTCAGTGACATATATTACATGGTGACCAACAAAACTTCTGATATTCTCCATGCGGTTAAGCACAGCTACAAAGTAGATGGGGCATACATAATGTACATAGCTTTACAGTCCATGTAGCCTAAGCTGTAAATTCATTTCTGATCTCCACTCCTGGAGTTCACTTTCCTCAGCAGCATTCCCAGCACCACTACCTTACTCTGCCCAATGTGTCGGTGGGTTTCCTTGTTGGGATTTGATTGGGAAGGCTCTGATTAGGTGCCACAAAGTCTCAACAATCCTCTTGTTCTTGAAACCAGAACTGGAATGTACCTGCGGTTATTCATATTAGCATTGTTACAGGGTGAGCTTAATCTTGCTGGTTTATTCCTCCTCTAGCAACATATCAGCTCAGAATACAACATCCAGTGTTTCCATGATCCTCTCTCCAGTACCACAAGCATAAACAGGAGGTGTGCAAGGTGTAAGGAATGTATTAAAAGCACACTAATTTAAATGCCTCAGTGCCTACATTTGCCAGCCTTGCCTCCCTGGGCTCTCCTGATAGTCAGAGCAGACAGGCTGTCTCCCCCAGAGGGCAAGTCAGAGCCTGCAAACTAGGCTCCTCCTTGAGTCACCCCCAAAAGTTACCCTCTTCCTCTGACTGCATCAAGGATAGGGAGACTCGTTAACTAACACAGGCATCCCAGTTCAGTATCTAAACCTTGGCAGCGCTGTGTCCTCCATCTTCCCTGGATATTTTCTTTTTCTGTTTCTCAAGGGAACAAAGAATAATGAAAAAACCACAGAATTAGAAGCAATTGAGCTGAACGCAGACTAGCAGAAATACTCTGTTGGCACATTGGCTTAATGAAGAAACAAACTCCAGCCAGGAATGTGTGACAACACTGTCTATATCTGAAAGATAGACTGGGATGATATATGGCGAAACCAACCTTCCCAACTTGTAATGAGTCCTACTGCATGTATAGGCCCATAAGCAAGGGTTCCATATACGGGGAAAATCTGGTCAGTTTCCAGCGCATCCTCAACTCTATGTAAACCAGGAGGAGAATGACTAAAGTAAGATCCCAAATGAGATACCAGATTGTTCTTTCATCTAGTTTTAAATAAATGAATACCTAAATCAATGTGAATGTTTATGTGTCTGGCTCCAATTAATAAGTACCCATCCTGTGCCCCAGGCTTCCTGACAAGCATCAGAATTAATAATTTTATACATGGAAGGATGGTAATCTTGTGGTTAAGTCAGAAAGTTGGTTTCAGTTCCTGGCTCTGCCATAGATTTCCTTTGTGACTCTGGGCAAGCCACTTAATCTCCTTGGCTGTGCACCTCAAAGGTATGTAGGAGCCTGATCCCACTAGTTAGGCGCCACTGATATCTTCAAAAAAACATTGCTCAGCTGTTACTTCAGCCAGTAGGTGTCTAATATATGTCAGTAGGCATAAACAGAAGGCTGCTGACATCATCCCACAAGCTAATGAGCCTCATAGAAGCCTTGTTCAAACTCCTGGGTCCCTGAAGCGTCACAGCAGTGAAAGCTGGCTCTTAGGTAATGGGACCCTGAGGTCCAAAGGACATGCTTGCCTAGTTAGAAGGAAGGAGGTACTTTTGGCTGAGGAAAGCACTGTCTTTTCACAAGAACTTTGCCTCCTGTCAGCTTCTGGCTCAGCTGGAAGTTTATTTTCACATCCATCAGTTGTCTGGACCACTAATTCAATCCTGTACATTCAATTAGGTAGCAGGGAATGACAGTAGAGAAAAATATTTAGAGAAAGGACGGAGGGGACTGAAATCCTGATGACAATGTTGGCCCTGTCAGTACCCTGTTGAGTCACACATGGAGCTGAAGCTGGGATTTGCAACTCCACAGAGCACTTAAACGAAAAAAAAAAACAAAAAACACACCTTCATGACAGATTTGGAATGCATTCATTCTAAGAGATAGGAAGATTCACTTATTCCCCTTGTCTGTCATTACTTGAGTAACATGTGGGGCACTTGGGCCCTGCTCATCTTTCCAGAGAGACTCCAGGACCTGGCTGGCAATGAATAAATGCAAACATGCTGTGAAAAGGAACAACCATAGGGAACTATCTCCACATTTTGCTGCTACTTTCCCAGATTTCTCTGGAGGAAGAGTTATGAAAGTTATGCTTTCAAACTGTTGGGAGTTTTACACTTTGAGAACTGGATTTAAACGAGTCAATCTTGTTGTTCAGGTCTTTAGCATATGTGCTAAGCTCAGCTAGCTCTACTTCATCCAAAGAAAGAATAAAAAAAAAATTTTACATGGCAGGATTAGGGTAAACAGAAAATATGGTGGTAAAATTAATGTTATTTAAGAAATTCTTCCAGCTCAAAACTTACTGTTAGATATCTTAAAACACTGCAAACAACCGAAGTGGTAGAGAAAATTGACTTTCCATACGTGCTTTAATTCTTACCGTAACAATATGTAGCTGCTAAATCATCACTTTTCTTAGGTATGGTTCATGAGATCTCCAAGCACAGCTCAAAGGCACTGAACTGCTATGATAAAAAGGTCTTGAGTAGGTGAAAGTTATTTCCTGAAGTCAGTGTCCTTGTGGATGCGCAGAGTTGGCTCTGGTGCACACATCTGAGGGATAGTAGATCAGTGAGGAAACAACCTGGCACTTGTTTCTCCTCCTGCTGCAGGTGCAGACTTTCTTACTTTGTAGGCTCCTTTGCCTACAGAATTACTCAGCAAATCTCAGCTCTGCCCGGGAGGGCAAAAGCTTCCACAGCCCCGTAGGTCAGGCTCTGTGAGATTTCGACCAGGATCACAAGTCTCTTGACTGGATTTAATCAACCTGAAATGAAAGCCTGCTCTACAGAGTTCAGTGTAATTTCAGATACACCAAGATTTGACAAATGAACTCCCCTAACACTCATTACTGGATGGAAATCTAGTTCAGGGTGTTCCTACCCCTTCATATTACTGCGGAGTACAGCACTCACTGTGAATTAAATGAGAGCTTAGGAATTCCTTTCTAGCTTTTAAAGTTATTCAACAGCACAGATTGTGACATGATGTAGTAAACAACAGAAGGCTGGAGATACATTGAAATATCACAATATTTAGAAAATAAGTATTTTAGATAGGAAAGCAATTCTTCTATACCTCTGCTGCTGGTATCCTCCAGAAACAATCCTCCCAGCTTGAGTCTGTAATATCATCAGCCATCATAGTCAGCACCTGCCATAAATACCTTTAGGCAGGATCAGATTTTCTGCTGTCCTGGATCCTATTTAAAATAGATAATAAAGCAAAAATAAATATAAAAATGTGTGCCATTTATCCGAATGACAACAAAGGTTGATCTCTTTGTCAGTTTACCTAGTGTACAGGAACCAATTAAGTAAATAATGGATGTAGACTTCACCAAGAAATGTATCTACCTGAGAGTGGAAGACTGACCTCAAAAAACTCTTGGACTATTATAGTCTGAAATGTTATTTTTCCTTCTCATTATCTGGTAGAGAACAGACTTTTATATAATGCATTTTCATTAAAAACATGTATCCAGACGTTGGTCCACATGCTGTGGTTTAAAGGCCCATAAACAAGAAACACTTCATGAGCTTAGTCATTATTATACCTAATGATAACAATTTAGGAATATCTTATTAACATCTGGCAGTCATCAGCTTCTAATGAGTGGTAATTTTAATACATCCATTCCAGAAAATTAATTTTTGATGCTTAATGGCCTGAAGCATTAGCATCCATAACTGAAGGATTTTCTTTCAAAACATCTTAATTCCACATTTATTACTAGATTTCATGCTTATTGATTTTTTGTTTGTTTGTATTTTAAAATATGAATTACTTTCAATCTCTTATTGAATGTACACTTTATAAATAAAATCAATGGGGGCTTCCTGTTCTGAGTTAAAGAAAGTCAGAAAGCCTTACAGATGGATACTTTACTGGGTATCTTCACAAATACACATAATGGGTTTTTTTCATATGCCCCTAGTTAAGTGTACATTTGCATTATCTAGATTTTGCTAGCAGTTATAACACAGAAAAGCTTAATAACTGCATACTTGGAATAACTACTATTTAACCCCTTACATGGCTGTTTAAGCAAATTGAACGCAGACACTCTCAATTTTGGAACAGTACATAAAGTAGAAGACAATGTTCACTTTTAGACCAGAGAAGAATTCACCTTGTAGTTAATAAAATCAATAGAAATAGCACAAACTGCTATGACTCAACAAATGCACTCAGCAGCTTGCTACAGGGCAGTTGAAATTTCAAAATGCCTACAGGTTCCAAAAGATAAATTATTTCTAAGCATGTGGCACTAGTAGTCTGGACGTAGTGGACAATTCCCATAGTCACCGAAGCAAGCCAGTGAAAATCATGAAGATGTCAAAACAACACTAGGCACATTTAATAACATGATAAAAAGAACATGTATATGTTCTCACTGTTTCAAATGTTGAAGTGGATACAGAAAATGCAGAGCGACATTGTGAAAGACAAAGACAAAAAGACATTCACTGCACCATATTATATTGATAAACCTGTTCCATCCCTTCAGCTCATGAGTAAATCCATGAGGTGTGGGCACATTCTCTCACTGTATCTGCTTATTCTAGGCTGGGGTCTGCTCGTTGCTGACTTTTTGTATCTCTGTAATCTTTGATTTGTAGCAGTTTTTAATCATTTTGATGCAGAAAGTAATAAAACTTTCCAGAAGTACTTCATACTGCTTTCTCTATGGTTCCTAGCTTCACCAGCAGTAAGACACAATATAATGGAGATCTTTTTCCTTGTCTGTGATCACAACAGCATATTTGTGGAGACTTAGTATGGCAATACTGCCTACTTTTGCAGGTAGTGATAGCAGGAATAGAGATGTCACAGCCACAGCAGATCCCTGGATCCCTTACCAGCCACTTTGGTCCACCGCAAAGAAAAGTCCTTTCTGGACTGAGGGTGGCTCATTCTGCATTTTCTTCTTTGATCATTCCCAGTAGAGATTGGCTATAGGAAAGAAGAGAAATCTTCAAAGGAAATAGATCTAGCCCGTTTTTGAACAGATCTGCAGAGTTTGCTGAGAGATGGCTATCTTGAGATATGCTCTTGCTTCCCACCTGCCACTCTTTCAAAGCCTCCTGCTCGGGTAAATCCATCTGCAATTAAAACAAGGAAACAAAACAAACCTCTCACAACAGATCCTGTTGCCTGAAATTGGCAAAGAACACTATCCCAGTGAAAAATTAATAGCTGTTAGGACAGGAATATGGAAATCAGAATCCACAGCACCACCTTTTAGAAATAAACATAGGGAGGGAAATGCTTCAAATGCTAATTACATATTTGTAATTTTAGCATAGGTTCTTCTAGTTTTCATGTTGTACATGTAGTTATAAAAGTGTACTTTCTCATGAAATTTTTGCATCCTATATTTACTTGCACTTTTTAGAGGTCATAATTGGAGTTGGTTTGCTTTGAGTTTTGAGTTTATAAATTAATTCTTGGTAAACATCACAGCTTCTGGCATAGCGTCAGTATGATTGCATTTTATAAGCAGTAATTCTCACAGTAAGTTCTAGCTCATTAATTTCTGAAAAGCTAATGCTGTCAACAACACTTTGATTTTTAATGGTATCGTTAGAAATAATCTTTCTTCTTTACTGTTATTTCTCCAGTGGCACATTTCAGAGTACTGACTCTTCACTTTGGTTGCCCTGAGTTTCATCTTTGCGAGGGTGGTTACAAAGTCTATTTCTCTTGAGCAGATGCCTCACGGGATTTTACTTGTGGTATCATAAAACTCAAGTATTTCACTGGTGTTTAAATTTTCCAGTATTTCGAGATCTTACTGCAGAAAATTGTGTGTTGTGCAGTTCTTATTTCTCACTTTTCTGAAAATGTTTGTCAGCAACAATGTAATATAGAATTACTACCTACACTATCAAATTTTCTTGTCACTGTACCGTTGGAAATAGATGCTTTTGAAGGAGGGATTTCCATGAATATTAGAATAATTCTTCTCCCATTGTAGAAAGTGATGGTCTTCACCAGGGAAATCTTGCTCGGTCAATAGTGGATGGATCCTATCTAGGCTCAGAGCAGAACACTGCTCTTAATGGAGAGCAATAGAAATGAGCAGAAGGTGCCCAGACTATCTGAGAGCTGAACAGCTCGTTGAGAAGTACCTAAACTGGCACACGTGGTTTTTGTAGTGGAGGTACCTGAGATGGGTTGGAGTAAAGTTGGCTATGCTGAGTAAATAATGAATGCAATAATCTGTTACCCAGTGTGAAGCCAAATGTATTCTTTTCGCTGATTTTGCTATGCTGTATATTGGAATAAATGCTACTATCCCACTATCTATCAGTTACACTATGAAATTAGAAGGGAAATTGTGTGTTAGTCACCACATAATGCAAAACACATAAAATTTTGCTTGAATTTCAGAGCACATGATTTAAAATCCTTTAAGACAGCTGTGATTCTGATGCCAAGTCTTTTGAAACTACTGGATTATAACCTTTATCCTCCAAATTCAATTCACATCTTTTGGAAGAAGCCTATGTAGTGCTTGAAAGAAATAAAAGTCACAGAGTTTTTATTTCTTTCTCATGTTAGAGTTTTTGGGGAAATTGAGTACCTCCAAAATCTCTTGAATACACAGGTAGTCTGTAAGTGACTGTTTTTCTTCAGAGATTGATCAGAGATTATATTTTTTGCCAACAGCTTTATACTATTGATGTTCAAATTCTTAGCTCTGATTTTCTTTTGAGAAATGGAAGAAAGAAGAAATGGAAGACAGAGGAAGAGAGAAAGAAGAAAAGGAGAAAAGAGAGAAAGAATAGAGACAGAAAAGAACACAGAGAAAAAGATGAAGAAAGACAAAGAAACACAAAGGGAAAGTGTCTTAGTATTTTTGATCTTGAAAACGACTGTTTTAGTTTGCACTTGCCTGAGAGGTTTGTGCAGGAGTGAACATTGGTCAGAAGCCATCAGGTTATCACATCCCAGAAAGGACATTTTGAACCAAATAGGATAAGGAAATAAACTGTGTTAGCTAAGTTTATGCCCTCTGTGATCCCATGTTCCTGACACAATGAAGTTGTCTATGTTGCTCAGTTTGCTGACTAAAAACAGATGAAGTCGGCCATCATGCTGTTTCTATTAAGAAAATCCAGTTTTTCTATGTTCTGGAATCAGTAAACTCCAAAGGCGAGTGTTATTGTGCTGCATATCAACATAGTTACTGAAATAAAGTATTTATGCTGTTGTCTAGGTCATTTTTATTAGCACATTTAGCTCCATATTGAGAGTTTGAACTAGTGATTCCTCCTTTGCTTAAACAGAACCATTCTCCCCTCTTTTCTCCTTTTCTACTGTCTATGTAATCACATCTGCAACGCTACAGAAAGGTCAGTGCTGTAAGTTAATGATAGAAAACTCCATTGAGCAGAACTGAGGTAGAATAATTTTGCCTACCTTTTTTTTTGGCTCTGTCAACCTGAAGTTTAAAAACGACCTCAAAAAACTGCTCAATTCTTTTGTTGTTATTGTTTGTTTACCTACCTGTACAAGGCTCACATTTACAGATCCAACCTTTTGCATCATTCCATCAGGTACTTTTTACTGGAAAGCAAACCAGAGAATGAGGTTGACTGAAGATCCTTGGAATCTGGTGCCAGGAGATACATCATCTGGGCCTCAGCAGACATCTCGGAGGCCTGCAGTGGTAGTGTGGTGTTCTGGCAGGCAGAGAAGCTTCCTGGCAAATGGGCTGCTTTTTGACAGCTCATTGAGCTACAGGTCAATCCACAGAAAGTCTGTTATACTTTAGAGTGTTCTGCCAGAATACAGTTAAACTATGATCTGTAATTAATTGCTTCAGAGTGTTGTCATTAAGGAGGTCTGACGGAAGCATATGCCTCAATATTTATAGCAAAAGTCTTTCTGCACTGATGTAGTAGAGAAAGCTACATATGATTTCATTAATATTATTGGCTACGTGTGGACTCACAAGGCAAATGACAGCAGTTCAATTACAAGATTTAAGAGATGGATCAGCAAAGGTCTTGTCACACAGGGCCATGTCTTAAAGTCCTGTTCATGTCCCCATACTGCTTTGAGGTTATACCATGCTCCATATGGTTGAACCATCACATTAACATGCTGACCCAGTCAGGATGCATAAGCAGTTCAGTCAGGGGACAAAGCCTAACAAACTCAGTACCAGAGAGGAGCCCCAGGCAGTACACTTACTAGTAAAAAGCTGCTATGGCCACAGATATGTCATGTCCCTGCTACCGGCTCTGCAGAGAGGCTGATAGCAGGGAACCACCTGAGCAAGATCAGTTCCTGAGTCTGAATGCCTCTGGAGACTCTGTGCTTTTCTACTTTCCTCCTGTGAGAATCAGAAGTGTACCTGCATGGGTAATCTGTGTGCTGGGAGCAGGGCCTGTGCACTGGGGTTATGTGCTCCCCACCCTTTGCTGCCATCCATGCCTGCTGACATGGACAAGCTGCTGAACCCTACCAGCCATCTATATAGTATGAGGCCCAGTCTTTGTATTCTCTGTCTACCTTTTTACCAGTGGCTGACCTTGCATGTTGTCATAGCACAGCTGAGGTTGGGTTTTCTTCTCCACCATCAGATAGCTAAGAATTAGATCTCTTTCACAGTGAGCAGGCATGTTTAGGGAAGTCATTTATTTATCCTATTTACTCATTCAGTACAGGATGAGATTTGAAGTGGGTGCAGAGAAGAGTTCTCTTTGGAAAACATTATCTCCTACCATACTAGAGAAGGATGGAGAAGGAGAAGCCAAGTGGGTCTTTAATTCTTGTTTCTGCAGTCAATCCATTAGTGGTGTCCAGTAAAGGACACACTCCAGAGCATATGACAAAGCTCCAGTTGGAGAGGTGTGCCTGTACAGTCTCTCCCAATCCTCTTGAGGCTTACCTCCTGATGGAAACCAGTCTTCAATGCAGTGCTTTTGCTGCCGTGCTGTTTAGTGCTTCCTCCTAGTGGGTGCAGAGTACTTCTAACAGACATTTTGCCAGTATAATTATTTTACTTTTATCACACAACACTAGCTAACCCTATGTCGGAACAGCTGCATGTATGCCAGAAATTAATCAAGAGAATAGATCATAGTCAAGGTAGTTGAAGTTAAGGCTTCTCATATGTCTTTTCAGACATCCTTTAGAGTGGAAGGAAAAGACAGTGCTGTTTGAGATACTTCATTGATGGCCTCAAGTTGTACCAGAGAAGGTTTAGGTTAGACCTAGGTTAGACCTCAGAGAGTGGTCAGGCACTGGAATGGCTGCCCAGGGAGGTGGTGGAGTCGCCGTCCCTGGCAGTGTTCAAGAGGCGTCTGGATGAGGAGCTGTGAGATAGGGTTTAGTTTGTGGTAGCAGTGGTAATGGGAGGACGGTTGGACTAGATGATCTTACAGGTCATTTCCAACTTGTGATTCTATGATTCTTTTATTTTTTGTCTTGCATTTATGTGGATTCTCGTGCTTTCTATCATTTCTTCTGTTTTTGAAAATAAAAATACTGAAGTGACAAAGTAAAAGGAAACAGTGGCAGAAGAGCCACAGAAAATGAATAATCTGTGGAAGAAACAGAGAGGAACAAACTTTCTCTGATAATGTGATATATACAGGTGGTTCCCAAATAGTACCAATGTCCTAACATGGTGCGGAGATTCCACTGGATGATATATGTCAAGATGGACCGTACACAAGTGCTAGAAGCTATAGAAATGCACACTGATGACAACAGAATTTACTTAACTCATATTGTCATGATCCGAAAGACTGACATTTCAGTGATGCATTTAAATATACAGAATCTCCAAGCAAAAGCATTTGGAACATTTTCAAGATCTATACTGAAATGTATTCCCTAATGTCTGTCTTTTTTGTTTTAATTCCAATAGGAAATATACTTTAATGTCATGCTGGGGCAGATTGAGACTGGAAGATCTGGTCTTCAGCCAGATATCTTCTATTTAAAGGCATATTTCTTATCACTTTCTGTAGCTAGAGGCCCCAAAGTCTGGAAACAAAGAAGTCTCACAAATAAAAACAAATTCATCTGGAAATTATGTTGACTGGAAATAATGAAACATTTTCTCTTACGGATGTATATTCTCTCCCCAAATCCTCCCCATGTTGCTGCAGCGATCTGTTTCCCTCTGTTACATTTAGCTCCTATAATGCCATGTGTTCTGACTTCCTCCCAGCATACGCTCACTCTGTGCTCTGCAGGCCCTGGGCAAGGCAGGAGCAAGGCAAGCTGAGGTGTTTGCTGGCTGGGTGTCCAGAACAGGAAACACACTGACCTTGCTGCTGCCTGCTTGGTTGCAAATTTCTAATTTAAGTCTTCACTTTCTAATCAGGCTATGTATTTCTGTAGTATGAAGCTGTTTAATTCACCTGCCACTTTCCAATAGATTCAGAATTATTAGCAGGTAGTCAGAGAATCAAAAACTTAATTCTCTTAGAGACCAAGATAAAATACAAAACATACCAAATCAAACCTCTCATAATATCCCCTTCCCCAGTCTGATCTCTGTTCCAGTTGACAAGACAATATTCAGTTGCAGGGCATGAAGGCCTTTTCCAACCGAAATGATTCCATGATTCTATGAAATGTATTCTGTCAACAGCTCTTCTCTTTTGGGATGTCTGAAGATAAATGAAACCAAGATCTGAAATATAATCGTGAGCTTCACCGACAGATAAACTTCTTTCATGCTACATTTGATGCAGCTTAGGGTCTGAAAGTGATCCCTAAAAGGCCAGCAGCCTCTCAGATTTTTGATGTAAGTAAGCCGTTGAAATTGTGATCATACAACGTATGAATTGGTACAGAGCTTAACACTTGGTTAACTTTTCCTTCCAAAAGCTCTGAAAAGCTCCCAGTCACGAAAATCTTTCAATCTATGTCACCTATAATCAAAGTGAAACAGCCACCCTTACCCCACAGAAGCTCTTTCAGTTCTGCTAAACTCATAAGAACGCAGGGAGGGATACACAGGCTTTCATTCTAACCACATTCTTACTGCTACAGAGAACCGCATCATTATTGTGAAAGCAGAAAGCTCTAATTCAAAAGACAGTTATTGTATCTTGAGTAACATTAATACATTTATTTAACTTTAATTTACTTTTCATTCATAAAAAGGACAAAGCACAGTCCTGCTCTATTCATTTGAAAAAGAAAAAAAGAAGATAAAAAGTAACTAAAAAAACAGTTCAATATTCATCTGTATCAAATAATAGTAATATCAAGTTTCCTGAAATATAAAGAAACAACAAATATGTCTATCTATATAAACTTTAATTAAGAACCTTGCGTTTTAAAGCAGATGATACATTAGTTAGTTTTTCTTTACAGCAATTTGAAACTTCAGGTCCCAGTTGAATTTATACAATTATGTGAAACAATGAAAAACTTTGAACTATCTGATGAGTACGTGAGACCTACCTCATCTGTGCTGCTGATTTAAAAAAGGAAGTGGCTTTCCCTCCCAGGTCATTTTCATGCAAAAACTAACCAGTTTTGCTTTTTACACCATGTATTAGAAAAGTAAAAGGCAATCATGCATTTGGCAAAAGTTTTAGTTGTGGCTGTAGATTATATAAAAATGAGTCATACTGCAAAAGAACAAAACCAAATGAAATACAATAAAACACGTTTCTTTTTGTACAGAAGGCTTACAGCATATTAGCTTCTCATGTATGAAGACAGATCGTTTCTCTTTCAAATAATGATACAATTTACGAAACAGAGTAGTGCTTGACACTTTGACATTCCTCTATAGGGAAGTTATCACTTTCACCTATTTAAAAAATTTTCATATTGTAACAAATAGTTAAAATTAAACTAAAACAGTATTATTGGTACTTCTTGATGAAGATTCTACACTTCTACATGTAAATATATAGTACAAAATTATACAAATTAAAGAAGGGGGTGAAAATCATTAATAGGCCTATTCTTGCTTCATGTAAATATTGTTATGGACCTCCACAGTATCAGTTCTAAAAAGATAAAATCTATTTCTAAGTAGCTAGCAAGGTTGTGCTAATAAAATATGATTCAAAGCTTATAATTCTTGAAGCATCAGACATTGCACTATTACTCGAGCCATCTGATTCAGTATCGCTGTGTTTCTTCAACATTCACACTCAAACTAATTCCCAGCATACCATGGAAAACATAAAGAACGTGTATTTCTTTAAAAACTTAAAAAAATAAAACAAACTCCAAAAAAACACTGAAACACTTTAGACACAGTCAGAACAAAAACATTCTCTATCTCTAATAGAATTCCCATTTTGCAAAGGTCATAGCAAACATTTAGTTTCAACTGACATTTGGGAGCTGACTTTCATGTATTAACACACAGTTGGACCATTCAGTACTCTGTCAAACAGGGAAACAGTCCCAGAACTTTAAAACTCTTATTTACAACACTATGAATATTAGAATAATATCAAATTCTTGAAAAAGCATATAGTTCTCCCAAATGTACGCTTCACCACAGGAAGGTAACACCTGGCATCTGCAGCATAGAAATGTAAATATAATAATTTTTTAACTGTGCTACTCTGTTTGTGTCATTTACTGTATATCTATTTCTTTTTTTATATTTTAAATCTTTTTACTTTAAAAAATAACGTAAGCATCCTACCATTTCATGGTCCATTTAGGTGATCTTAATACTATATCTTCAGTCTTCTATGTGTTATATTGCTACCTTAAGAATAATAATAATACTAAATCAAAAGTGATATATTGTGCTGCTTCCCTGAACGCTGACATTTCACTCCTAAAATCATCAACAATGACCGTAACAGAATTTTCAACAGAACTGTTTTAAGAAAAAAAATACAGTAAATCTAGTGTCAGTGAAGTACAGGTAAACTCCTTTAAGCTGAGCATACTATGAATGTCTCAGGTATTCTGAACATATTTAAAAGAAAATTTTTCTTGCCATTGACATTTACTTCAAGTCCTTCAAATTGTATCCAATAGCCTCAAGAAATATAGCTGTGAAAATGAACAAAATGTTTTTGCTTTGACTGTCTCTCAAAAAACCAGTAATCCCAATGAATGATGACGGGGCCATTCAAAAATATGCAGTACACAAAACATATAGGATAGTACAGACAGACGTAGTACTCTTACATTTATCACATACAATCAACATTTCAATCTCTATTATATTTCACAATTTGTTATTCAAGTTAAAGCACCTACGTATGGTGATTTTACTTTCACTGTACAGCCTATGTTATTGGATTTTAACACTGTAACTTGCCCCATTGGACCGAATCATGCAACTGTCACAGATCAGCATAAGTGTTTTTATAAGGCATATTGGAACAAGTTAAAAATATTTCTTATCCTTTCAAAAGTTGATTTACTTAATGAAGGAGTTCCTGGATGCCTCAGTCCTTTTAAAGTCCATAGGAAATCGGTAGGGTAATTTATTTTAAAGTGTAATTTATTTGGCTTAGGATGGTGCCACAGGAATCAAAAGTTGCAGTCCTCCTCTTCAAAGGGAGTCCCTCGTGTTCGGGTGAGGACAAGGTAAATCCAGCTACATTCAGAATCCCGAGTAGGCAAGGACAGCGAGGGCAGGCAGCACCAGGCCCAGAAGCAGAGTCGGCACTCCAGCAGTGGCACCTGCACAGTGAACAGAGAACAACATGGTGATGATTTTTCTTTAGCATTACTCAGAGGAGGGAAACAAAGCTGGATGTCAGCAAGAATGCAGGGTAAGAAGACTGGAAAACCAGCTGGCATATCTCAACACAGCTCCTACCTGTATGGATAATCTGAAACGGACAAAGAGACTTTCTACAGCACAGCAGAGGACTTGGTCTTTTGTTCTGCAAGAGTTGTTTATGCAGCGTGTTTATACAAGCAGCAAGGCCATTCAGAACACATCACTGTATTTTGATTTGGATGGTCCAACAAGCCAGGAGGTTATAGCAGGAGGCAAAAGGTCAAAATAAATATTTAAGCATGTGAAAACAAAATTAATGGAGTCTTTGAAATGTGATGAAGCAAAGAGACACCTTTGGAAAAGTTAATGTTATTATGATCAGCAATAATCTGAGAGATGTCGAAGAGCCTGGTCCATTTGTTTACCTGCTTGATTACAAAGTCCAGATGGCTGGCTTCTAGCAGTGTGGCATTTACACATCTGTGTCTGTGCAAGTCACAAGGATCTTTCTAGAAAGACAGATCTGCAGGCTTTATGTGTCAGTCTAAGAAGTTTCTGTATCTTTTGTTCTCGAATATTCTGTTAATAAAGGGCTTTACTAATTAAAAGTCATCAAAATATGATAGTGAGTGTAAAAAAAGCCATGATGCTTTAAAGTGAGAATTTGACCGAATAAATTCTGGTAGGTTACCTTCAAGCATTTATTTCTTCCAGTATTTCCTACCCACAGTCGTAATGAGAAAGTAAGGAAACTAGACAGAAATGAAACTGACTGATAACAAAAAACCTTTTTCATGAAGTCAGCAGCCTGAGTACAAATCAGAAAACTGCAGAGCTCACCAGTTCATTAGTTAATTGTGGATATACAAAAGCTGTATTCTTCAACTGTTTGTGGTTCCCACATACATAATTGCAGGAATGTTTGTTTGTTTGTTTGTTTGTTTGTTTGTTTATTTGGATGGTGTTTTCATGATATGTCTCAACACAGTATGGGTTTGACTTTTTTTTCATCAGTGACTATGATGCACCAAAAATGTACTATTCGCAATTCCAGGACACAAGCTTTGCTCCATGAAGAAGTCTTCTAAGAATCATCACATGCAATCTTAATCGTTGTACTAGGCAGGGTTTTTCCTCTTTTCAGTCACTTAATGGAGCCTTCAGCTGTAGTTCTCCATGTTCAGACCACTATCTTCTTTTCTCCTTCAACTTCAAACAGCCCTCCGTCCAAATTCAGGCAGTTCTTTGGAAAGCCTGTTGAGAGCATATCTCAAACTAGAGTGCTTCTTCTTCTTTCCTTCAACTAGCTTACTGCAGTACTTCCAACTCATTCCTGAATGTTGTCGTAGTGGGAAGAATTATGTTCCACCATATATATATATAATAGATGTATATCACTGGAGCAAGTTGGGTCTAAAAACACCTCTAGCCAAAATCAAATGTGTGTCCTCTCCATCCCAGGAATGGAAGGAAGATGTTCCTATAGCTTGTCATATAGCAACTCATTTAACAGAAACAGGACCATGAGCCACTCACAAACAGAAGACTTGGCTTGTTTACAAGAGGCCTTAAGCAGTGAATTTTGAGTGCTATTAGAAAGGCAGATCTAAAAGGCAGTGTTTCCTGACTCACGGGGGAAGTTCTACACAGATCCCATCACAGATTTGTCAGAAAACTGCCTCTGAGATGGAGCCAACTATTTCCCTTCCTGCTTCTGTCACAGGAGGAGGAAGCAAGCATTTTCACATCATCCTGGTTTCTCTGCTGTCCATCCAGGGACAAAGTCCACAGCACCTGCCACAAAATCAGAACTTCAGGTCTTTCCCCATAGAACTTCTTTTCAACTTCAGCCATGTTCCTCTTATTCTGCTCCCTCTTTGTAAGTCTCTCACCCCATTCCTCTCGGCTCCGCTCCTCTCTCAAATGAAGGCGTTTGTGCTGCTCCACTCTCTTCTCTGTCCCCCATATTAAACTCCATCTGCTGCTTTCTCTTACTTCTGACCCCCTCAAAACTCTTCTCTGCTCTGACTTCTCCCCTTTCCCTTAGCACTGTGGGGTTCCTTTCTGAAGTTCTTCTGTACTTCTTTCTCACATCCAAGCACTTAGAGAACCAAGACAAGAGACCTACCAATCCTTCTTCATTTCTTCAATTCAGCTGTAAAAAGTACAGCACAGTAAAAGATGAAATTAAGGAAAATATTGAAAGGTTGCTTCAAAGTCCCCATAAATGGAGGAGATTTACACTTAAGATGTATACAAATGTATGTTCAGATATATTCTCATACATAACAAGTATATATTCTGACAACTGTGAAATGGGAGCATATTTATCTATACTTCTTAGTGATTTGTGAGGCACATCATTCTTTTTGTGTAGTCTTTATCCTCAAATATCAAAGTAGTAGCTTTTAATGAATGAGTTAATGGCCTTAGAAAACAAATTCTATATTATATGCTTAAGAATATCCACAAAAATATATTCTGCCTTTGTCAGAGTAGGAAAATGCAGTTGCAAAGACACAACTAGAGACATATTTTGAATGCTGCTGATTAAAGAAAACATGAGGAAAAAATGATGAGAAAGTAAAAGGAAATTTCTATCTGCATGAAACTATTCTACAAAGAGAAAGCAATAATAAATCTTGTCCCATTACAGCCATTCCTTACAATGCATCAGACTAGCGGAACATTGTGAGGATAAATCCACGTTAAATTCATCTCCTGTTTTCATACATTTTTTTGTGTTATACTACCGACCCACGTGCCAGGAACATATTTTACTTGAATTACCATTCAACACTGCATGATGGCCTGTATTCTCCAGAAGCTCATGAACAGAAATCAGTGCACATTGTGCCCGAGTAACGATCACAGTTAATTCTGTGCAATAGAGTACTGCAGTTGTGATCTGCCAGTTTTAACAACCTCTCAAAAACTAGAGAAATGCCAGATAAAGACTTACAGAATGTGAAGAGATAAACATGTGGATTTAAATGAAAACAGAAGGGTTATTAAACTCCTCTTGAAGTCTAGCCAGGCACGAACAATTTAGCAATATAAAGCTTCATTCTCTCCTCAGTGCTACAACATTTATTCTGTTCTCCCAGTCAGCATCTTATGTATCCAGCATGCATGCCATTGCAAGATACAGTCATGAAAGTAGAGGCCAAAACGAAATCACTGTCACATCACCTAATTACCACTCCAACCCATTATCTGTGGACATCAGATCAAGATTCCTCATTTCCTTCAAATAAACACACCATAAATTCTTTTTTTTCCCAACAGCCCCAAACAAAAGAAGCCATGAAATCTTGTTTCTTGCTATATTCACATGAAAGCCTTACTACCGTCTGCTGTAGAGTTCCTATGGTTGCTATTTTTAAGCCAATGACTAAACTATCCACAGAAATGTATGCCTTATTGAATACAATTTGCATTTGATGCATGAAATTATCATAACTTTTTCCTTCCTTCTTTTCTCAGCAGCCTTCTGGAATAGCTATCTCACAAACAGCTGCTTACCCAAGTAAATGAAGGGCACAATTGCTAGACAGGTTTGCGTTCAGCAAGAACTTTACCTACTACAGGAACTCCTGGTAAAGTCCTACTAATCCACAGCTTTCTATTTGTACTTTATATTCTTCATTGCCAATTCAATCATGAGTCGAGAGCAAATTTTTTTATATTTCTGAATGGAGATTCCAAATCTTCAGCATCTTGAACACTGTGCAACATGCTTTCCAATTATACTCAAAAGTAATGAAATTAATTTAAGGTCCAAATGAAAGAAGTTGAAACAATTCAGACTTCTGTGTATTTCCCAGAACTCTGCAGTAACTTGTTATTAAAAACATGTCATTATTTTCTTTAAGTGTTACCTATCTTTAAGACAAGACATTTCTGGACCTTTTCCCAACATTAGTATCCTTTCCATATTGATTACAAAAAAAATGTAGAAGACAATTTAGAAATCTTACTTTCATCAGGTCTGCGAAACAGGAAATTAGTTCCTGATCATCTGTGAAACTGTCATATGTAAATAACTTCTCTTTCTCAGTGAGAAAGCATTTGCTCTGCCAACATACACAAATGTCAAACTGTTCCTTGGCTGATCATGAACTGATCCTGTTGTAGCAAAACTCCTTCTCTGCTTTTGTTATCAAGAAATATTGTTGAAGAATTAATCTGTATTAAATTACATCAGTTTTCTTAGTTCCTGGGAACTGAACATTGCGGGGAATATCGACATGAATGTTCTAGTTTGAGGAGTGTGATCAGAAGCATCTCAGCTCAACCCACTTACTGGGCTTTATTTTGCATTGTGGAGCTGACTTAGACACACTGTGCAGGAACAGAAGAGACAGCATGCAAAGCAAAACCTGGCCTCAGCATACATAGTGGAGCTGGATCCTCAATGTCAACTGTTTTTTTCTACTCATCCACCCTCTACTGTGCTGTACAAACCACTCAGGTAGACACAGACTGACCATCTGAATGATACAGTAGATGCAACACATTTTCCTGACAAAACCTGTCATAAATTTATTACAAGTGAGTAAGGAAAACAGAAAATTTCCTTATCAGAATTGAGATTTTATAGGAATAATAATCAATTTAAGTTTATAGCAGAACAAAGTTTTACTCTTGTTATTTAATAAATGTATGTGCCTTTGCACCTATTTTCAAAAAATGGATTTTTTTTTCTTGACAAAACTCCTATCTACTTTCCTGTAAACAATATGCTCCTTTTGGTCCAGTGCCCACAAAGCAATGTCCATCAGGGCTACCTGTTTCTATATTTCTCCTTTTTACTTTATGAAAGGTAAATGCAAAGCCTTCTCAAATTTTCTATCTCCTTGTTTGCAACTAAGCATGTTCACTTCTGTGGGAAATAACTGAGCCAACTGGAAGAATTATTTTTGGAAAAAGTATTTTTGCCTCCTCAGATTCTCTGAACACTGTTACTTAGTTTCTTTAGCATCCCCTAGGCTCCATCAATATCTGTTTTGAGTGCATATTTACCCAGGCAGAACAGAAAAGTGGGAAGGGAGGAAATAATTTTTTTTTTTAGGTTAAACTACACAGCATAAAATAAGAGAGTTGATTTGTCATTCTGTGAACTGGTTTCTGAAAAGAAATATTACTTGTCTCAGCTGGAAATAGCATCTTCAAGAAAGGCTACTGCTACTAAGAAGAAATGGGAAATATCGGCAGACATGGTTTCAATTTTGCTATTCTTATTCATGGTAAATGGAAAATAATTGAACTAATTAAAATATATTTATCTTGCATTGGTGACAACATTGCTCAGTCATAGTTCCAAATTTCCATCGTCTAGGATTATTTCTGCACAGGTATGAGGAAATTTTTTTTTTTCTTGTCTATGCCATAAACATTTCAAGAAAGGCTCCATAGAGTAATTCTGTGAAGTACAGTTTTGCAGCACAGTAGACATGTGATGGCAATAACGCTGTCTGTGCATTTCCCTGTGCTTAGTGCTGTGCTAATGTTTACTGCGCTGCTTTAGAACACTTTTAAACCTATTACAAGAACAAAAGAGACAGCATTAAAAACATGTTCAAAGGACTACTGATGGTCTGAGTGGTTTATTCACCCACTATTAGTTTGTCTTCTCCTACTTAAGAATCCGTAACAGAGCCAAACAAGCTTTTTGTTTTGTTCTGGCAACAGCACCTGGCTTGCTGGAAGCAGCATGGGCTACCTTTCTATTGACTCTGGCCCCGCTGGAGACCTGCACTGCCAAAATGACAAGATGCCTTAGACTCTGAGGAAAATGAGATAATATTCAGTTGGCAGACTATTATTAAATGTCAATAAATGTGAATTATTTCTCAGAATCTTCTTCCCCTTTACAGATTACAGATTATCTTGCATGGATAGTTAATTAGAAGACCACACACAGTATTTTTAAAATGTACTTTTAAAGTGATATGCTCAACAAATAAGAGCAAGAGCAATCCGTGGAGGTCTGTCTGTGACCCAGATTTGTACTTTTTACCATTTTGTGAGATTCAGGCAAAGGCTTGTTACACCTTTCAGCATCTGCTCTCTCTTCACTTGTGAGCAATCACACCTGACAAACTGGCTTACAAGAAGCTCAAGCACTACTGCCAGACCAAGCAAGGCTGAATCATGTTTTCTGTTAAGAAGAGGTGTTCACTGCTGGAAATTGCCCGCTGAAGCAGCAGGAGGAGCTTGGAGCAAGTTTTAGTAGGTCATCCATGTAGAAAATCTCATCTATGATTACAGAGATTGCCTGGTATGGCAAAACACTTGGCTGTGAATGTTCCACACTGATATATTTTTCATGGTCTCAGAAATTATGGTTGATAACTTCTCAGAGGAAGTCAACTGTTTTCTCTGTCAGTCTCATTGACAAGGCCTAATATTTCAGGAAAAAAAAGAAAAAGGGAGGCTAGAAAAGAAAGTTTAATCATAACCTAGAGAAGAATTTACAGCCACTTTTCTGGTTCTTCTGACTGGGCACTGGCTTGTCACACAGTACGACATGGGATGCCCTAGACTTCATGTCTTCTGATATCTGTCGTAAGAGACTCACTGTGGTTCTACATTGCCTTTTTCTGATCCAGTTTTTGGAATGCACACTGGAAGAACATTACATACTATGAGAAAAATAAAACGTACAGTCACAGCTATTTCTTCTCAGTGCGCATCATTTAAAGACCAAAAAGCACAGATTTGAAAAGGAAAAAAAAGGACATATCTGTTAAGACTAATGTTTCTTTGATTCAAGCTTCTGTGATGAATCCAGTCTCTAAAATCAAAGAACCAAAAGTTCACAGGTCAAGCAAATTTTCATGCTGATTGAGAAAAAAAATTGACTGGCCTTCTTTCAGAATTTCTCAAATGATAAAGTTCTTACTTCAGTGACGCTATAGAAAAAAGCCACAAGCACCAAATTTGATACTCTGAACAACTCATTTGAACAGATATGAAAGATTCATTTGAAATTTCCTACTTTGACAGCATTAATATTCCTCCTTCCCTTCCCCACTGGCTGAATATAAACTGTTGTACAGGAACAGAAGACAAACAAGTACCTTGGTATCACTCTCACAAACCTTATTTCTAGGACAAATCTATCTTCACCTCTCCATCTATTGCTTCTACGAAAAGGCTTTAGAATATGGTGAAAGTAAAATATATGGCATTAACATTTAAAAGCAAGAACATTCTGACATTTTAATCCTTGAAGTATCCTGAAAATGGCACGGAGCATTTTAGTATGTAATAAGATGTACTATTAATAGATCTACAGAAAGAAGGCAAACATACACCAGTATTTCCCATATGGTCACTGTCACTTAAAAGATAATTCTAACTTAGCAATTAAGTGCTTTTATCTGTGCTTTATACCTGCAGTAACTAAATCAGAAAATCACCAATGGCTTTTGTCAGAGAGTCACTGGTTTTTGTTCAGTTATAAGTGAGAGAGGTTTCATGCAAAAGTGTGATACAGCAGATGTCTAATCTAGGAGTTCTGAATCACTCTCCTCACTAAATGAGAAGAAAAATAGTTTGGTTAGGTTAGGTGCATACAACTGAGAGTTATGAGCATGCCACCACTTCATGGCACCCCTAAGATAATTTGTTAACCACTGAACTTAAAAATAATTTGAATAATGAACTTCTATTGCTACTACTAAAAATTAACTTAAAAATAATTTGAATAATGAACTTCTATTGCTACTACTAAAAATTAAAACGTGCAAGAATTGTCACAGCTAGAAACTATTCCTTTCTTCATTCCTTCATCCCTGTGATCATCTTTGAAATCCTGTCTAGATTATTAAGGGGAAAAATAATGAGATGAGTCCTTCAAATATTACTTTAAACCACTCTAAAGATCACTTGCCTTCCTTTGATTTCTCAAAGCAATTAAAAATGCTGCATATAGTTCAGTAGTTAAATGTCCTACCAAGAGGTGAAATTAGAATATGCATTTGTGTTAAATTAAATCATTATGCATCAAAGGAATTACTCTATTAATCCAAAACATGCTTCTTAGCATTCAGTCTATGGGCTATGTGATTTTTTCTGCAGTGTTCTATTTATTGTGTTTCTACATTTAAAGAAGTGAGAGTTAATATACATAATGAACATTCAGATTTCTTCCATCTTCCTCTAATGTTGAAGTGAATATACTATCAAGCATTTTGCTTCATTGTTGAATTGATGGTCCTATTGAAGCAGTGTCTATCAAAAACTTGCCAACTTTTTCAAAAAGGTATTTTTAACTGAATAGTGAGCCACAATTTATTTTTCTTTGTCTACTTAAACATCTTAGAAGTCAGTCATTGATTGGTGGATAACATCCAAGCTACTGAGAACAGTAAGGAGAGTATGTGAGGATTTGAAAAGAATAATCCTTTGTCTATCAACTAAATATTATTCAAGCATTTTGTAGTACACTTTCCTAAATCTGGAAGCACAGGGTCAGATTTAATGAGTGATACCCAAGCCTCCGCCTCATTCAGGACACTGACTCCAACAGTGGTCTGTAACAGATGAAATGGAAAGAAAAACAAATTCATTGCCTGCAGAGTATAGTTTTGGTCTCATATTCTTCCCCACATCTGTCATTCAGTAGTTCTTGAGTCAAGGTCTGGATATAGGGCATTAATTTAAACAAAGCAGTGACAGACTAGGCCTGTATTTATAACTCTGTCCTGTTCAGTCTCCTGGCACTGGAAGTTCCACAGTTTAATTCTGTACCATGTAAAAGAGTATTATTTGGATAGCTTTCAACTTGCTGCCTGCTTTTATTGAGTACCTCCATCCACATATTATGAAGAAAAGTGAATGTTTTTCGAGTTTAGTTTTTCCCTACTGTGAATGATTACTTTACTAACTACCTTTAGTCTAGCTGAAGATCCTTGCTTCACTTGCAGATTTCACCCCTTCCTTGACTTTCTTGATAGTTTTTCAGCATTTTTATTGAGTATCTTTTTCTTATCTTTAGAACTTTATCATCAGAAATCCAACTACAGTAACAGAGACTGCCATGTAACATACAGCCAGTCAGGGGCCTCTTTTCATAAGCATGCCTTATGATTTTTACCTGCTTTCTCCTGTTATTTTTCCTATAACTGCAACCAACTTTGCAACAGACAGACATTTTCAAATTATGATCAAGAGAGCTTGACTGTAATACATAAAAACTGAATGACCACCTGATTTGTTTGACACTAATGTGAGCAGCATACATTAATATCCCCTTTAAATCATAATTAAAAAAAAAAAAAAAGATAAAATAATTAAAACGTTTGTGAGTTCCTATAGGTAAAAGTTTTCCATTTTGCTTTGAAAAAACTACTTACTTCAAAGTAAATATTTCTTCAGGATCATAAAACATGGCCTTGGCAAATAGAACTCATAAATACACACATGCACATATATATTTATATGTAAGCAGTGAAAGCAAAGCTATAATTTAGTTTAATTTTGTTTTCTTGCTGTAAGAATATGCAGTATGTAAGTTATTCTTTGTCTATGTCACTACTTAAAATGGGATATTAACCTTGTTTTAAATTTGAAGGTTATAAACGAAGGTGTTATCTTCGTTTTTTTTCACAGTATTTTCTTAAATATGAAGTTACCCTCCTTCCTCATGGATGCAATGTTAAGATTTGAGAGCTTGCTTCTATTTTTCTTTTCTCTGGCATAAATTATGCACTGAGGCCAATGCAGTTACATAAGTGAAGTGAGAGAAGTACTGAGTATCCCATGGTTTTAGTTCTGACTTACTGCAAGATTGCTTTGATTACATTAAAACTAGTATTATGACAAAGCATTGCAATCCATAAAGCAAAAAAGAGACAAAAAACCACAATTTTCAGCCTTTAATGTATTTCAGAGAAAATAGATAAGCCTACGTTAGCCGTTGGAACGGCTTTCTTTGGCCATACAAGTAGTGCCAATCATCAAATAGTTGTGGTACCTCAAGAATTATTTTTCAACTGCGTGGCTCATGTATTTATTATAGTGGGCTTGAAAAGTATCTGCAACCTCTAACTGTATGACAGGCACTGCTCAGTAAAATACAGTGGTTCACAACTAGTCTACAGATTGTAGCAATACGCCAAAACGCAGCTCAGCACATATGCAGTGAATGATTTTATGAAAAGAACTCATATTTCAAGATGCTCACAGAGCAGAAATGTGTGTGTGATGGCTACTTGCTAAATTTCCTTTACATCGTGCTCAGCTAAAATAGTGCATCCTTAGGAAGGTGACTGGATATAAGTGGGCAAAGGTGCTTTAGGATGCTTTGCCTCCTTTGTCAGCCTATGCCTAGCTTTTTAGTAAGAAAGAGAAAAACAAGGTTTGTGCCTTAAATAAGAAGCTAGAAATAATACGTTCTAGTTTCTTTTATATTTGACTTTCAAATATAACTTCTGCTTGTTAAAATGTACTGTAGATTTCATACATAAGATCTCGGGGCTATCTAGGGCTCCTGAGCTAGATGTTCTTGTACACAATTCAGCAAGAGCTTAGAACTGCACATCTACAACACACTGACTATGCTGTAGCCTCCTAGCACAGCAATTTCAGCCACACAAATCAAGGAAATGGTTTTGGTTTGCAAAAAAGTGCAATTCAGATGCCTGAAATACTGGGCAAATGGTGCTTCTAAGGTCCTACCTGGCCTCCAGTTGCTGATCCAGAAGACGTAAGGTCTCCTGTAGAACCTGTCATACCTGCCAGCATTACATGGACGTCTCTGCTAATCTAGGGCACGTCAAATGCCAGAAGCATTGCTTAAGCTGTTGAATGTTTAAATATCTGAATCACACCCTAGATGAAAACTGTTTATAATGGAAATATGGTTACCTAACTTGGTCATATGAGGTAGATTACTTTGGATTTGATACCCAATGAATAGCAGGAAGACATAAATTTGGAAGAAACACAGGTTTTTTAGACACTCCTCTCTCTTCCGTGCATCCTTTTAGTTTGCTTAGGATGCGTTCCATCCTGGTCAGCATCCAGGCTATTTTCAGTCCCTGCGCTTGCTGCTTAATTCTCCCCACTCTTACACAAGAAATTAATGTAGTTTGAAAATTCTGGAATCAGATCCTAAAGGCAACGGTCTGCTCTAAATTACGTAAGATGCTTTATGCTTTGCTTTCTCTGTTGTTTACATCACTCTAAACATATAAGTTCCATTCTGGCCAGTTGACCACCAAAACATTTGTTTCTAGGAAACCTAGCCTCCTTTGCAGGTTTCCAAGAAAAATCATCATCCCAGATAGCATGGGAACTTAAGGTCATTCAAACCAACTGTGCATAATCACAACCTTATATAAAATTACACACTAAGGAAATGCTACACAAATCAGGAAGGGACACTGTATATCCTGGAAAGCTAGGACTCTGGGAAAAATTTAAGGGTGGAGTTGGAAAACAAGCTGAACACCATTTTATAGTCCAGTGCAGTGAAATGAACGACTAATGAAAGCCTTTCATAAATAATGCTTGGAGTAGTAAATGTAGGGAGGCAAGAGCATCTCCTCAGACAGCAGTACATACAGTTGTAGTGTTTATAGTCCTGAGGGAATTCTCAGAAGTCAGAGAAACGAAGAGCTGTCAAAATTCTTTAAGACCTGAAAAAAGGCTATCACTGAGAAAGTCAAGGCGCTGATTCCATTTAGCTTAGGATGGAATCAGTTACTTGATCAGTTACTTGATTGATATGTATAGGTTGATCCAAAAGTAATGCCTCCTATTTATTTCCATGAGATATAAAAAGCACAGTAATGCTATTTGACATTGCAAATTCTCACATACAAAACACTCTTTTTCAATATAGTCATTTCCACTACCTAGGCATTTTCACCAGCGATGAACAAGAGCTGGCATACTGAGCTCCTAAAAATCTGTACCAGCACAGGTGACCCACCGTTGCTGTCACCACTAATGAAATGCACTACTCATTGCTTCATTGTGTTCACAACTACTGGTTGGTCTCCAGAAACATTCAGCAAGTGTTGATGAATGACAATGAATGCCATTTTTTCTGCATGGGGGAATTCAGTGACACAACTTTGCTTAATTTGCCATTGTGTCAGACTGCCCCTCTGCTGCCATCTGTTGCATCGCAACAACATGTAATGAATATTGGTGGGAAGGTTCAGCCTCTACTGCCATACCACCATCATCTGCCTCTAACTTTGTGAGCCAACTTAATAGGAGTCATTACTTTCAGAGTAGACCTTGTATATACCTATCTTAATGGAGGGGAATAACAGATATGGTAAGATTTTTTGGTCTAGACAGAAGCTATAAAAGAAAGCAACGGGCGGATCTCAAAACCAGATAAAACTAGGGCAAAAAGTTGTCATCAGCGAAGGTGATTAATGACTGGAACCAACTCTTATGGTTCTCCATCTCTAGATTCCATTTTACCAAGACTGGACTAGATGCTTCATCCAAACAAGACTAGTGATATCCATGAGTTCACATTAGGTGATTTAAACTGTATATATAACTGAAAAGCAGCAAGTCGGAGATCCATTCTTTTCAGAATTGGCAGATTTTCTTAAAGTACACTCACAAGATAGCACAGATGTTGCTTTTTTAAAAGACACAATAATGATTGCATTGATGGTGTGACAACACTATTGTTGTGTTTAAACGATACTATCCCCAAAGTTCATTTTTTAATTAAAGAAAAAAATAAAATAATACAGCACATGTTTAAATTATAATTGTGCAAAAACACTGAGTCCTTGATATCATTATATTTTCTGCTTCATACAAAGTGTGCTAAAACACTACTTAAATTGCAAAACTGGTAGGCAAGGGATGTACAGATCATGTCTGACCTTGTATTTAGAGTCAATAGTGAACATAAGATGAATCAGCCTGGCCACCCTCTTTATCAATCATCCAAACCACTCTGAAGTTGAACGTTTTGCATCTCTCATTTCTTTTTAATCTGTGTGTGGTACAGCTTCTCCTCTACCTTGAGAAGTGGAACTCTTCTAGCAATTGGTTTGTGGACCACTGTGGACCACTCTTTTCTCAGTTGTCTTTCTCCTTGTTGTGACAGTAAACAGTGGAACGAGATGCAGAGACACCAGATACTAGGAACTACAGGATTATTGGAAGTCGACTTCTTGAGCCCTAGGCATGCACATGTATTATGCACGTGTAGTTATGCTTGCAGTAAACTACAGAAAGTGGCAGCATAACTGAAGGCACCTGTAGAAGCAGTGATATCTGGAAGATTGACAGTGCTTCCTGGACTGAGTTGGACCACTACTGAAGTGTCTTGTGTGCATTATCAGTCTTCAGGAAAACTTAAGATAAACCATAATTATCAGTGCAGTCACTTCTGAAGAGCTAGCTACCTCTCCAGTTTTGAGCATGAACATAGTGGACATCTCTGGATAGTACACAAGAAGAAAGTGCTTACTCCAAGATTTCCAAGGAGCGTTGGAAGGAAGGAAGAAGTTCTGCTCACCTGAAATTTTAATTTGAGCTACTTCTCCATCTCCTCCTTCACTGTGTGCTCGGACCTCAACAACATATTCACCATCACTGGGGACTGGGACCTCTATTGTGTGTTTTCCAGTTGAAAACAACTTGCCTTCATGTTGTCCATCTGGTCTATAGAGCACCTAGGAAAGCCAGAGCAAACATTTTTATTAAAATGCCACATTTCCACAAAAACATATATGTACAATGAGTGAATTAAAAGGTATTGGGTTTATGCGCGTATATATCTCAGAACTTAGCTGCATCTTTTAGTACATCTTTTAGTACCATCTTTTACCTTTTTATCTAGGGTGAATCTAGATAAGACGTTTCTTCATTGCTTTCTCTGTCATATAATTTACACCACCTTTTGAAAAATAATTTCAATTTTCTACATTCAGAATAAGTGTCTGAATGATGGAGGACAGGAATGGAGGGTGTCAAAGAGCACCAAATAAAAATCTCACTTCTCAGTTAGGTTTTTTAACATAAAATTGATTACTATTTTCATAAATTAAATAATTATTAATTTCAATATTAAATTTCAGTGCTGTTAAACTATTGTAAATATGACAGTGTATGTCTTGTGGGACCTTTAGAAAAGATCTCCACTTTCTCTTGAATTATTTCTGGAAAATATTTACACCAATTCCCAGGAATTAATTCAACTCCTCAAGGAAAAATTGTATGTGTGGAAATTAATACTGATTTTCCTACCACCACGCAAGCAGCAAAATTAAACACAAAATTATTTCCGAAGCTTTTTGTACACTCTATGGTTAGTATACACACTTGCTCTCATAGGCTAGGTGATAGTTTACTTCCCTTTTCCCTGAAGTTCCTGTAAAGAACTTGTGTTCTTTAACTGCGAGAACTTGAGTTCAGTTCTGCAACTGTAGCTCCCATGGAGTTAGGAGAGAAAGCTGGAGCAATGCAGCTGGTAAAGGGAGAAACTTTTAAAGAAGTTTTTTGAAATACCGTTTAGCCTATGGACTAAATTTAATCATACTGGATATCAGGTTGCTACAGTCAGAGCGGATCTAAACATTACCATAATATGGGTGACTACCCACACTATTTTCTCATCATATTGACTAAGCCCATCAGCTCTGCCCTGTGTTTACGAGATGTTTAAGATCTCTGAGCCTGACACCTTCATCTTTAGCATGCAATTATGTTTAAGCTCATTTAGGTACTAAAATACATTCCTGTTCATAAAATGCAGCTCATGTAGAATATGCATAGATAAAAATTATTTTCACAGGTCATACTTTGTATCCTTCAACTGCAGACTCATTTGACATTGCCTTCACATGATCCCAGGTGATGATGTACCTTGAACCAGATCTTACAGAACTGATGATTCTTGGACGTTGGCTTGGAGCTGAAAAGCAACATATGCATTAATGTGCAAAGAACTGAGACTTACTTCATAAACCTTCAGTGAAATTTTCATGGATATGTAGAAACGTAAAAAGGGAAATTATATCTATTATTTTTATATCTATTTATATTATTTTTATATTATCTATTATCTATTTTTTATATTTTTACATTTATATTATATATTTTATATTATCTATTATCTATTTATATTATTTTTATATCTATTATATCTATTACATCTATTATATCTATTATAATTATATCAGGAAATTATATTCCCTGGAAAGGTGATGGAACAGCTTATGCTGGATGTCATCTACAGACAACTGGAAGAAAAGGAAGTTATCAGGAGTAGTCAGCACAGGTTCACCAGGGGAAGGTCGTGCTTGACCAACCTGGTAGCCTTCTATGATGTTGTCTCTGGCTGGGTGGATGGGGGAGAGCAGTGGATGTAGTCTACCTTGATTTCAGCAAGGCGTTTGATACCGTCCCCCACGACATCCTTATAACAAAGCTGAGGAAGTGTGGGATAGATGAGTGGACAGTGAGGTGGGTTGAGAACTGGCTGACTGGCAGAGCACAGAGGGTCATCGTTGGCGGTGCAGAGTCCGGTTGGAGGCCTGTAACCAGCGGTGTTCCTCAGGGGTCTGTGCTGGGTCTGGTCTTGTTCAACATCTTCATCAATGACCTTGATGAGGGGATAGTGGCCACCCTCAGCAAGTTTGCTGATGATACGAAGTTGGGAGGATTGGCTGACACGCCTGAAGGCCGTGCTGCCGTTCAGCAAGACCTGGACAGGCTGGAGAGCTGGGCAGTAAGAAACCGGATGAGGTTCAACAAAAGCAAGTGTAGAGTCTTGCATCTGGGGAGGAATAATTGCATGCACCAGTACAGGTTGGGGGATGAGCTGCTGGAGAGGAGCTCTGTGGAAAGGGACCTGGGTGTCCTGGTGGACGACAGGTTGGCCATGAGCCAGCAGTGTGCCCTTGTGGCCAAGAGGGCCAATGGCATTCTGGGGTGCATTAAAAAGAGCGTGGCCAGCAGGTCGAAGGAGGTGATCCTCCCTCTCTACTCTGCCCTGGTAAGACCTCATCTGGAGTACTGCGTCCAGTTCTGGGCTCCCCAGTACAAAAAAGACAGGGATCTCTTGGAAAGAGTCCAGCGGAGGGCCACAAAGATGGTGAAGGGCCTGGAGCATCTCTCCTATGAGGAAAGGCTGAGTGAACTGGGTCTGTTCAGCCTTGAGAAAAGAAGACTGAGAGGGGACCTGATCCAGGTCTGTAAGTATCTAAGGTGTGGGGGGCAGAATGGCGAGGCCGGACTGTTTTCAGTGGTGAGTGGAGACAGGACAAGGGGAAATGGCAGGAAACTGCAGCATAGGAAGTTCTGTGTGAATGTGCGCAAGAACTTCTTTACAGTGAGGGTGAAGGAGCACTGGAACAGGCTGCCCAGGGAGGTGGTGGAGTCTCCTTCTCTGGAGATGTTCAAGACCTGCCTGGATGCCTACCTGTGCTACCTGGTGTAGGGAACCTGCTTTGGCAGGGGGGTTGGACTCGATGATCTCTGGAGGTCCCTTCCAACCCCTACAATTCTGTGATTCTGTGATATCTGATCTTCATATAGGTATGCAGTTTTCTTCTTTGAACTAAGTGCTGCAGCTTTGGCCAGGCAATTTTGTATGGCTTGTGCAGTGCCTGCTTTGTGGGTTTGTCCTTCTGTCAGAATGGAAGTGGCCAAAATTACCCTTTACTATGCTGCTGACCATGTGTGTTTGCTGGCATGCAAATATGTTCAGAACCTCCCTGAAATGTGGCTTAAGTCATACTTATTCATTGAAATTTAATATTTATTATTTAACCATTTAAAGGCAATTCTGAAGCATTTAACTCAGTTAATCAGAGCACCCACTGCAGAAGCTGTTAATCGTATTTCACACTGTAAATGTATAAAATATATTATTATTCAGCACAACCCTGCAGATCCAAGTTGCCCAGTACAGTATTTACTGACAGAAATCCTCAAACTGGTTGTACACATTTTTAGTGCACAGAAGTGTGTAATAAATACACAAGATATACTTCTTAATTGAACACTTCTAAGAATGTTCAGAGAGACCTGGAATATCATGTCCTGCTTTGGGTCCCCCAGTAAAAGAAAGACACCGATAATGTGCAGTGAGCTTAACACAGGGCCACTGACCTTGTAGGGAGCTGGAGTACCTGCCCTTTGATAGGAAGGTGAGAGAGACAGGCTTGTTCATTCTCAAGAAGAAGTTGCTTTCTTTGGAGCAAATTACGAGCAGCCTGTCTGCATTTATCAATAAGATTGAGCCAGGTTCTCTAAAGTGGTGCATGGCAGGAGGGATGAGTGACAAAAGACACACATTTGACTACAAGAGGCACAGACCAGATGCTAGGAAAAAGTTAGGCTGTAGAACAGGGTTCGCAGGGAGGGTCTTCATCCCCACAAGACCCAGCCCTGTGCATCCTGGTCTGAGCTTGCAGCTGGCCTTGCTTTGAGAAGGATGTAGGGGCTTCTGAGTCCTTTCCACCCTTAATTAATCTGTAAGTGTAAAACTAGTCGAATTTTTTGTACAGAGAATCAATACTACATAAAGGGAGAATGTCTGATACATAAATGAGGAGCCAAGCTTGAAGAAATGACAGATGTGATACAACATGCAATAATGACGTACAGAACATTATAAATAACCTAATGCTCAATTTACTTACGTGCTTTCCTGGTAATAATGTCAACGGTTCCACTGGGAGGTCCATAGCCTGCACTATTGAAGGCAGACACATCTATGTGGTAGCGTGTATTAGGCTTCAAGTTTTCCAGTTTGGTCGAATACTCTTGATTGCTTACTTGTACCCTCTGTGCAGCTGCTTCTTTATCATGAGCAGCCCAGTAACGAATCTGTAAGCAAATTGAATAATTAAATTTAACATACTTTGTTATAAGGAAAGTTTATAAAATACCATGTATACATTTTGATACTTCATACTCTGGATGTTAAGTGAGCTAAAAGACATTTAACAGCAATTGCATGGAACTCCTTCTCCAGGCGAACTATAGTTGCCTATAAATGTATGTATTATGAAAATTTTTCTCAGAGTGAATTACTTTGTTCTCAGTTAATTCATTAAAAGTCTGGGAAATGGATAATGCCTTTGCCAAATGAGGCTATTTTCTTGCTGTTTTGAAGCTGAGCATTTTACTCAGAACTTTAATATTGTTCTCCTACACTAGACTATGCTCTGCTATTGATTTCACAATACTGTGTGTAAACTCTCTAATAAATCTATTCCTTTTGTACTTCTCTCTAGAGAAATGAGAAGAATTCAGTCATCTGGTGTGCGTATATCTAGCTGTGCGTACATAAACATTTTCTGAAGTTCTCTGGCTAAATTCAATGTGATTTCAGAGTACAATGTGACATTTGTCAATGTAGTTGAGAAAGGACCTTTAAATGCTTAAAATAGAGGGAAAGCATCAATGTAAACCTATCTTAAAATACAAAGTCAATTAACTGTACAGAGAAAATCTGTCAGTTTTTTCATGAAATTGTTCATTTAACTTTAATTCATCACATATTTCTTAGAAAAATGAACTAGACCATACAACCTCCCTGACATTCTTGAACACAGTCCTAAATGCACAACTATGACATTTTTTGTTTCTTTTTATGATTAAAAAGACTTATAAATCATCATCAGTAAAGACTGGCTTAAAAAATAATGAGATCTGAACGGATATCTATTTCTTACCTACTTTTCCATGAGCTACTTGCTCACCAGCTCTTCTTCTATTGGCCCTTAGACTTAAATGTTTTATCACATATTATGTGACTTTTTTTTTCCTTTGAGTAAAAACTATTTTTTCAAGAACTGTAGTAGCATCATAAAGATATCTGAGTGGACAGCCTTTGCCCGGAGATGAATGAGAAATATATGCCCAATTAATTCTGCAAGCTTCTCCAGAATGCTGGTAACCTCTCTTTTCTGAACATTTCAAGTTGGTAGGGGATGTTAACATTTCAGCTGGCATTTACTACACTCTTCAAATCAGAATTGGTTTGATGTGATTCTAATTAACAAACTGTTGTAAATAAACTCTTTTTGTTGAAAGCAATCAGTGGGGTGCCATTAGCTGCTGTGATTACTGTGATAACTGTGATTAAATCACGAGAGATTTTGTACTGGAGGACTTTAGGTCTTTCTCTGTACCAAAGGCCAAACAAGTTTCTAGCTGTAGCAAAGGGATATCTGTGAAATTCTAGACAGTCAAAAATGAATTAGCTACTAAGAGCAGCTTTATTGTAGATATCAAGTAGTTGCTGAAGACTTATTCATTCACTTTTTAGCATGTTCTACTGCCAATTATCTGCTTCATGTAAAGATGGCAAGCACCTTATATGAGAAGCTTTTGTTAAACATTAGACATATAATGGAAGCTTTTGAATACCTTGGACTTGCAAAACTTTCTACTTTTTTTACTGTTCACTTACACTACAGGAATATTACAGGCATAATATAATAGGTAATGTGCAGCATCAAACAAGACAAGTGAGAACAATGAATGAAAATGTAAATTACACTGACAGCATATTACATTTCAGGTAAAAATAATATAATTTAAAAATTAAACTAAATCTAAATCCCAAATACTATTGCTCTTGGCTGAAATGTTGTGGATTTAACTACGCCTACAATGTGAGTTGTATCTCTATAGTTGGATTGTTGTAGCTACTCTTGTAAAATTTGAAATAAGACAACTCCCTTGAGAGCTGAGAAAAAGTACTGTCTTCTTTATTCCTACATTTCTCTTCTCACATATTGTTTAAATACTTTAAAAGTCTTTTGAAATACTTAGGAATTTTCCTTTCACTCTCTTGCCTTTCTGGAAGTTGTATCCAGAATGCTGTGCCCCATTGTTACAAGAATCCACATTTTTCAGTTTGCTCTCTTTTTTTTATTTCAGAGCATGGACATGAATCTCAGTCAATCTATTTTTTTCCCAGTGCTCTGCATTTACCTTGCTAGGGTAGCCTATGGATCCTTAGAGGACAGAGAAGAATATTTAACTCCAACTCTAGAGGCTGTTGAAGGAATTAAGCCAAAACCAACAAAAGGTTCACACAGTGATCGGTGGGAAGAGAATGCCTCTGCCATTATGAATTAGCACAGCTGCCTGTGTTCAAAATTAGGGAAAAAAAACCCACTATCTTACTTTTTCTCTCTTTTAATTCAAATTTTAATATACTGAAATACGTCTGAAGATTTTTGTTAGTATCATGAAACAACATCTTTCATAGCATGGAAGCTTTACATAGGAGTAACAGAAAAGAGACATTCTATTCATAATAACAAAATGTTAATGACTTATTTCAGTGAGAGGATCAATAGCAACGAACAGAGATAGATGTTTTTAATAAAATAAACATCTGTTTCATAGAAGCAGAAGGAATCATATAGTGTCTGTGGTATTGCACGTCCCAAAGAGCTGTGGCTTTTAGCAGTATACTGCAAGAACTCAAAAATCTCAAATTTTCTGTATGGATGGAGATAGTTTTCTTACTTTATCTCTCCTTTAAGTGTGAGCTGAAGACACTCCACTGTAATGGCAAAATGTATCAGCTCACACTCATCACTGCAATGGTAGTCATTCTGACAGTGTGCATTAGTGTCAAGAAAATCTGACTCCTCCTAGTGTGAAAAACATCATGTCACACGTGAAATACCTCCAGATACATAACTCAGAATACTCTCACCTCTTAAACTCTAGCATTTAGGTCAGTTATGGCACCGTCAGGTAATAAAGTGCTGGATCCTGCACTTTGGCCAAAACAACCCCAGGCAATGCTACAGGCTTGGGGGAGAGTAGCTGGAAGACTGCGTGGAAGAAAGGTACTTGCAGGCAATGGCCAATACTTGGCTAAACACGAGGCAACAGTGTGCTCAGTTGGCCAAGAAGGCCAATGGCGTCCTGGCTTGTATCAGAAATAGGGTGGCCAGCAGGAACAGGGAGGTGATTTTCCCCCTGTACTCAGTTCTGGTGAGGCCACACCTTGAGTACTGTGTTCAGTTTTAGGCTCCTTGCTACAAGAAAGATATCGAGGCCCTGGAGTATATCCAGAGAAAGGCAATGAAGCTGGTGAAGGGTCTGGAGCACAGGTCTTTTGGGGAGCAGCTGAGGGAGTTGGGATTGTTTAGTCTGGAGAAGAGGAGGCTCAAGGAAGATCTTACTGCTCTCTATAACTGTCTGAAAGGAGGATGTGGTTGCCCTCTTCTCCCGCATAACTAGTGACAGGACAAGAGGGAATGGCCTCATGTTGCACCAGGAGAGATTAAGATTGGACATTGGGGAAAACTTATCCTCCAAAAGATGGTCAGGCAACAGAATGGGCTGCCCAGGGAGGTGGTGGAATCACTGACTATGTTCAAGAAAAGTTTAGATGCTATACTAAGGGACAGGATTTAGTGGGGAAACATTGGTGGTAGGTGGGTGGTTGGACTGGATGATCTTGGAGGTCTTTTCCAGCCTTGGTGATTGTATCATTCTCTCTTCTTCCCCTGATGCTCCCTGTAAGAAACTTAGCTGGCTTTAGGTAAAAATAGTGCAAAATAAAAATGTGACCTAAAATACCTATGAGAATGTTCTCCCACCATGTTCTTCCCCCAGTCATCGTCAGCATCCCTCCATATGTCCTCCCCCCACCACACATTGCAATTTTAAACATCAATTGCCATGTTCTGTCACTAATGCAACCCCAAGCTTTCCAGCACATTTCCAGCCCCCTTTGCCACTGGTATCTGCATCCCTACAAGTTCCCTGGTGTGCATCTGCCCATTGACTGTTCAGGTTATTCCCAGCACCAAGGCTTCTTGCTCACTTTCTGCATAGACAGTCCAACTTGGAAGTGCAACTCTGCTACGTGGCTAGCAGAGTTGAGCTCTCAGATCTACACTCTCCACCCTACTCTCATATTTGACTATGACTTTTTCTATTAGATTTTAGTCGTACAACTCATATGAAACACCAAACCAGTGTGGTGTTTTAGTAAATTGAGAGTCACAGTTGATGATGTCAGTGCCTTTATTTCAAATCTCAGTTTCCTGAGTTTGTAATTGTGCTTATAACTTTATGTGCGCATTCTGGAGAATCAACTATCTTCAATCCTTTTACATGGGACACTGTGCTAGTTCTTGCTGAGATCTTCACTATGATCTGTGTCTTGTCACAATATCCTAAAAATATTACACATATCTCACGGAGAGATAAATCGATATAATGAAATACAGAAGCAAGTACTAGTATTTAAAAGAACATTTATTCATATGTATTTCAGTCATGTAGACACATTCTACGAAGTTATCCTCCGTTCATTCTGGAACACAGAAGCTACCACCAAGCAGCTGATGACTTAAACATCAAAGCAAATCACTAACAATCTAGTGCCTTTTCTGGAATGCAACCAAAGAAAGCCAGCTGAGTTCATCCGGCTATGCATGGATGATGTAAGAATTCCCCTGCCACATGGAAAGCTACACGGTCATTTCTAGTAGCAACCATCTTGTGGCTGTTATCATCTTTGTCAAAGGACATGAACAATTTTTACCAGTACTACCACTTACTTTTGGACCAGAAAAACATACCTTGAAGCTCTTTCTCATGTGAGGAATAGAAACCACGAACAAAACATTGCCTTGCACAATAGTACTGTACCTGTTCTACAGGATTATATGTGTATTTCACCATGTTCCATGTAATAAAGAACTTGTGGGAGAATTATATTAATAATTGCTGATACTTTAAATGGGTCATGAGTTACTTACAGTTTCATGTCTCTGTTGACGATTACGCCCTAAATTTAATTTCAATATGTTTTGAGAAGGTAAACATACTCATTTGATTACGTAACATAAACAGGCAGCATTATTTCGTGATATAACAATGACTTGCCAATGTCTTAGTAAGGAAGTACACAGCACCAAAAATAATCTCTTTCTTGGGATGTGAAATCTGGACAGCAAGCTTAAGACAAGTGAACCTGAGAGCTAGAATGTTACAATAGGAATTATCCTTGCATTTAACTATGGAAATTGAATTAATGAGAAAACGTGCAGTGCTGCAGCTATACTCACCTGATATCCTTCCACAGATTTCTCAGTAACATGATGCCAAGAAACAGAAATTTCAGAAGATGACAAAACTTTCACGCTCACATCTGTAGGTACCTCAGTTGGAGCTGGAAGATGGAACACATGTACAATATCTAATTTCATTTGCTGCTATTGTTAAACTCATCTACAGGGACTCATCGTGTATTAGTCTTTAATCTGTTTTTACTTGCGTAAACTTTAAATTCAGTGATTATCTGTATGGGAAAGGACTATAAAAAACAAAACAAAACAAAGCAACGTTTCTTTACTTGGCTGAGATTATGTATTTTCACGTTTCAAGAGATTCCCTCTGCGCAAATTAAAAACTGGTTTTGACAAAGAACTGAATGAAGCATCCAGTGATCATTTACTAAATTGGACAGCAGTTGACAGATTAAAAAATATACATCTTTTTTTCTTTTTTTTTAAGTATCTACACACAAATATTCCTATGTAAGTCACTTAGTCATGATGACACAAAGTTTTAATGAGACCAGATATTAAAGAGCTGACTAGTGGCACATATAAACTTAAACATATGTGTGAAATAATCTGAGAGTACCCTTCTATCAGCCATATTGATTTTGTTTTGTTTTTTTGGGATACCAGCCAAGTTAGAATACAGACCATAATAATGTGACGTTTTTATTTAAGAAGGCTGTAGGTAAATTACAAAAAGCTGTTAATTTCACCATTGCTTGTATTTTAAATGAGGTAAGGAACTTCAAAAGCCATAACTTAGCAATGTTTACAAAAGATAAAGTTTTTCAAGCTCAGAACAGCACTCTTTTGTGAATCTTTTGAAACAAGTTGCAACAGACAGGCATGGCAGAAGGAGCTGAGGAAAGCTTTCATATACTTAATCTTCTAACTGGGCATCAAGTCAACTATGCATCAAAACAGCCACTGTTAAGAAAAAAATCAGCTACATCTCATATGAAAAGTATCCTAGGTAACAAAATAATCTTATATGCAAAGTTACCTTTTGTAATTGTCTTTCAGTGACTGTTAATAATGTAAATGCATAATTGAAAAAATGATGCATTATTACAAAATTGTTTTCACAATGACAGGCATTTAGATAAGCAAGAGGCCTGTGCACTCACTGCTAGCAGTTGTTACTCTCTACTAGCAATGGAAGGTATGACATGGAGCTGTCAGATATGGAACTTGGCTTAAAACATGTGGGAAAGCTGAAGTCTCCAGTAACAAAATTTAATAAAGATGCTCATAATTATTACTAGACACACAGAGATATGTTACCAAATGTACAGCTTAACAGAAATACTGGCACTGCGCATATGTATGTATGTATGTATGTGTGTGTATGTATGCTTGTAAATATTAGAATGGAATATTGTATGACCATATTACTTTAAAATACCTCTGCTGCCTTTGAGAAGTTGTAATTTCTGATAGTACAACTTGCTGATTCAGAGGTACAGAAGTACAGGTGGAATAAATGTGATCATCTAAACCAGTTCCAAATCAGTGTCAGAATCTTCATCATATTAATTACAGAATTTCCCAGAATGTTTCATATTGAAAATTTCCAACTGAAAGGGATTTTGCTGATACAATATTCTAAATAGTATTTCATCTGCTCATGATTATTTATGAGCTTGAAATTTACATCCCTATTTGGCATCAATGTTCTGTAAATGTTTGCAGTCTTTCCTGAACCAAAAAGATGACATCAGCTGCTTTTCTCCAGACCTCTAATTCAGTAAATCTATCAATCAAAAAAACAACAACAACAACAATCGAATGTGCTTCCAGTAAATCCTCTTCACTAAAAAAAAAGCTGTTATTGCACAAATATATAAATTCTAAATGTAACTTTATAAAGTTAAGGATGGGAGGCAGCAAGGGGACTTTGTACAATTTCAGAGGCAAGAACAGAATGCTTTTTGGATTAACTTTCTTTACTTCTGCTGGAAAATTCCTTCTAACCTGTTCTGCACTTCCTGTGTTTGGTATGTTCAGTAGTCAAGTCATTTTGCACAGCAGCTGTTAGCAGTACTGGTAAGGTTTACAGCAGCACAAATCTGACATTTTTTGTGCTTCTTGTGTTTGAAATCTATGAAAAGAAGTAGGTTCACTGAGCTTCTACTACATTTGCTGCCTATATCTGGGCATCACTTGTTCACAAGTGTTTCTACCAATAAAGTGTCTGAACTTTGCTAAAATCTATGCTAGAACACCAGCAACCACGAAAATGATTTATTTATCTGGAAGCTGGCACTACTGCACATTTGCTTTTCTTCCACCTTTTGGAGCTACTAGACTCTGCTATGTCTCTGAACTTAAGAGAGCTATACAAACACATCCTATCCCTGACACAGCTAGTGTAATCCTAACATAAATACATGTGAGCTTATCAGTCCGCTGTCAATAAGGCCTCTGAGAAAGGATGGATATTGAAACATTACTTGGCAGTTGTGGCTTTTATTATACCATAGCAATTTATTAACTTATTTAGACAATTGCAAAAACAATCATAATTTGCTGCTGTTAGAGACAATATCCTAAGGTTTTTGTTTTGTTTTGTTTTGTTTTTTTTAAAGGATTAATATTAATCTCTTCAGATAGCTGAGTGTTGCTAGCTTGAATCCTGAATTATCACATGAAACAAAAAGGACTACTTTATCTTTTCTCTGTGTGTGGGCGATTTGTGTGCAAAGTTCCCATTAGTGCTGATGGGAATCATGAACATAAATCTCCCATAAAGTACACAGAATAAAGAATAGACTTGGAAGTGTGAGAATGTGGCCTTGTTATCATAGCCCTCCTCTTGGCTCTTTCATCTAGATCTGCTGACTTTGTGAAAGAGGTTCTGTTCTACAGAAAGAAAAAAAATGAGCAATGCTTTGGGTTTTGGCAGAAATTAATAAGCTATACTTTTCCAAAAACAGGCTCGAGTGATTATGTTGCAATTAGGATACTGTATATATTTCTTCTGATTAAGGTAAACTTCTGGTGCTTACCCTCTGCTGATTTTGAAAATGTCATTTAAACTTCGATCATAACAATCACAGCGTGTGAAATAATTCCAGAAAGAATTAAGAAAATGATTTTAGTGAAATGCCAGAGGTTTTCATTAAATTATTCACTTGGTATCTCTAACATCCAAACAATAATAAAGAATGTGACAAAGCTGACTTATATTAGACTCTAAACATGCTGATAATGTAACTAAATAGAACTGAACTATCATTACTTCACAATTTTTGGGCTGAATACCAGAACAGACTTCAGTGTGGTCTATTAAGAATAAAAAAACCTATACACATGTCAATCGCATGTATTAAGATCACATTGGCAGAACTGTTGGATAATTATGAAAATTTTTTAGATAATAAATATGAAGACAATATATATATATCAATTTAATTATCAAATCTTCTAAGAAGTATGAAAAATCTTGAACACTTCTGCAGATTGCTCATTAAGACTGGAAGTATAACCAAGTAATCTCCAGCACTTAGAAAGTCCGATGTTATTGACTATGAACAGCAATTATTTGTGAGCTAAATACATTCTCCTTGCTGAAGGACAGTTGCTATACTAATTAGGGACCCTAATGCAGTGCTGATTAGAATCCACAGTGTAAACATTATCTGGAAAAATTAGTACTCACCGTCCTGTGCTGAATAAATGACAGCAGTGAGACTGAATGGTCCATCCCCTTTGTTGTTAAAAGCTTTCACTTTTACTTGGTACTGGGTGGAAGGAGGCATTGATTCATCCTTGTGGACATAACGGCCAATTTCAGGATTAGTAACTGTAACTCTTCTCCATTCTTTCTCACCAAATGGCTTGAAAGCCACTATGTAACCAAAGTTATTGCCATAGTGGTATTCCCTTGACAAAGGCTAAAATGACAAAAGACAAAACACTGATTTTCATAGCTGATCAAACAAATGGATCACTAAAGAAAAGTAAATTATATGAAAATTATCATGTATTCTGAAAAAAAATACTGATCTAAAGTTCAATTTTCATCTGATTTGCTTCTACTGTTTGCTCCCACCCTCTTTAAAAATAAGCACCACCTTCATTATGCAGGTCTGTAGTAGCACGCCTGCTGCTAATACATTTTAAGGTCTTATTCCTCCTCAAAACTCACTGCAAGACACATCAAGCTATTGCCTACAGAAAGAAACCAAGAATAACTGTGTATCACAACTGTTGTCAGCTTGATCTAGGAAAAAAACTCTTTCTTAAGGAATAAGCAAAGGAGGATATGAAACACATGCACTATGCAAATATCTGGGTTATATGTACATATGCAGAGATTATTTCTGCAATACACACAGAGAAAGTGTCTAGTTTAAATTACATTCATTTATGTAAAGCTTGTGATCAAGGAATCCAGTCTGTCCTAATCTGAACTGATTAAGAGAGACGGACATATTCAAAGAATTATTAATCCTATCTCTTTTCACTGATGAGCGGGTCTAGTTAGTTAGTTTAGGTTACCTACTCACCCAGCTACTATCTGGCAAAAGTTTAAGTGAAAATGGCTTCCACTTTCAGCATGAACATTAAAGGTATTTCTTGAAACTGCAATTTATGCCCTATCACCAGGAATACTGAAAAATATAAAATTACAGAAAACCGTCTGCTATAAAAATTTTTGCTTCGTTTACCAAAGCTCTACATTGAGTGCTTCCTCCTCTGCCCATGGAGCCTTAACCAAAACTATCAGCACGTGTGCACAAAATAATGTCAGTAGCTCATCTGAAGGCTGACGAAAAGCATCCTTTCAAAACAGAATTTCTGCATTACTTCTTCACATCCTGTAAATCCCAGAGATGAAATTATCTTCTTTTGTGGTGAAGGATTTGGAACAGTGCAGACCTTCCATGCATCTCAGGACCAACAAGATCAGACCCATGGAAGTACATGCTTACTTTCATCTCAGTGTAATACCTACCATCCATGTTATTGTCAGCTCTCGATTGCTTCCACCTCCTCCTCCAACATCAGAAGGAGCCACATTAGGAGCTAGAAAAACAGAAGAGACAAGAAAAATAACTACAGAGTATGCAGTCAGTAAAAAGAAAGCAACGGTATGATTTCTTTTCTCTTTACCAGTAAGTCCAATGAACACATGTGGGCCACAAAATTAAAATAATGATAGTCTGTAGTAGCTGTCAGTCTGTGGTCTTGCCAAAACTAAAGTATAGCTACTGCTACAGGAAACATGCCAGTTCAAACCACAGTTAGCAATCAATCATTCTTCTTTTTAACCATACTCTCTATAAATGTTTAATTTAATATCTAGAAGTGGAACACTACTCATAGGCCTCAACAGAAAGACAGCATATGGTTCTTACGCTTCCTCAGATGCTGATATTCCAAGGGCTCAAGTACCCAGAGAATAAGCATGTATTTACGTTAACAGACTGTGCTTAGTTCCTATTCAATGGATTTACTATTTCAATGGATTTACTCACAATGTGTTACATCAATCCCATGAGTATACGTTTGAAGCACCTCCTTCCTAGTCCTATTCTAGTTCAGATGAATGGCAGATGTCTTCTTGATTGGCATGGGTAGATATTCAGAACCAAAGCTGGCCTTAAATAATTTAGTAATTGTATTTCACACTGTTCTGTGAGATGCAATAAAATCTGCTAATCTCTCACTGGTGCACAGTTGAGTGGTAAGGTAAGAAAGCCTCAAGGGTTCATTAAAAGTCATTCCTATATTTAATTTCTGTCAAACTCCCTGTATTTATAGTTCCATAAGACTCTGTCAGTACCTACATTTCCTTAACTACCTTAAAAAGCTGAAAACTATTTTCTCTCTGGAATCCAGTATAGACACTTCTCCAAAATTTTTCTCTATAATGTTATACAGAAAACACCCAGCAAGAGCTGTCTAATTAATTCATGACATGTTTGCACTAAATATGATGATTTCATTGCTATTGTCTGTCGTGGTTTTGTATTTACTTGCTGTCTCTCAGAAAGGAGATGCACAGTACTGCTGGAAACAGCAAATGATGGTTAATGCACACAGTGTGCATTAAATGAGCCTCAGGTGATCACATATTAACTACATGCTCTAATGACATGGACACATTCTTTGTGTTAAAATACTCTTACATGATCAGGCATTTTCTCCTACAAATCAGTAAAAGTCACAGGAGAGAAAGAGGATAGTTCCTGAGTGGTCTCCCTCTGCCTAAACAAGATGTTTGCTTATTAGGATCACTTGGGAATAAACAGGAAAGCAGAAAAGAATTAATTATTTAGAAAGGAAAAAAATGTAAAAATAAATTTGAAGTTTCATTTGGTGCACAGTTTATGTTATTTATTTCTGGCCTTCCAGAAAAAAAAAAAAAATCAGTGGAGAATGAAGCCAAACATAAACTGAAGCTAAAATAGAATCATCAGCCTTTGATCAACTGAATTTCAAGAAGTTACTGCGAAATATGGGTGTTATTGAGGAAGAATTCAGATTTTTATTAAAAGATCTCTCTTCCAGCGCACAAACTCTTGGCATGCTAATTAAAATGTTATTGAAATTAAAGTTATCTACAAGAAGAGAGACATCAGAACTGAAAAAGACATTGATAACATTAGAGTTGAATGAACACTATCTGTCACACACAGTACAACAGAGATGCAGTAGTCTGCTGCTGTTTCAGAGATGCAGCACTGTTTGTTGCTGTTTAACACAGAACAAATGTTAAAAATAATGGCGATGTATAGAAATGGGCTGTTTAGGCAACAAAATACTTAATTTATTCATTTTAAGATGAAAATGCACACACAGTCCTGTTCTGTAGCTCCCTGGAGGGTGATAATGCATCCCAAATGCTATTGTTGCTGCTTATGAAAATTCTGGCTTCTGCAAGGAAATGTTCTTGGGCATACAAGTTTATCAGCAAATAGTTACTGACTTATAAGCTCTTGTAGCATTGCAAGAAGTCTTCACTGATTCTTAAGATACTACACTAAAGTTTTGCTTTGTTTCACCGATGTCTATCAACATCCACCAAAGATGGCAATAGCTGTACATGGGAAATTGGACGACAGGCTAACAGACTGCATTCTGCAAAGCACTACATCCTGCTAAAATAGTGCAGTATTTGCAGTCATGAGGGCTGTATAAAGAGGCTCAAGCAAACTTCATGAGTGTGAATGTGGCACACTGCACTTTGCAGGACACGACCATGGTCACCACCTGTGAGTGTTTCTTCTGAGCCCCGTGCCAGTCCTTAATCTTTCCGTCTCCTTCCTGAAATTTCAAAAATGGCTGCCGTGCACCCAGAATTACAAGGAGCACATCCAGATTTCTCATTTAGACCCTTGGGCTGTGTTCAAATACAGCTGTTGAGTTAGAAAATACACAATATTACTAGTCAATTTTTTATGAAGCGATTTTCTTCTACTTTGAGTGTTAAAATTCTGTGCACATTTTCTTTCCCTGACTGATTTAACTAATCTGTATTTTCTTTCTCCCTAAGCAACACAGTTCTTAAATGGACCAAATGGGGATCCTTATAAACAAATGCTTTCAAATTTGCAATGCAAATGCATTTTCAAGTGCTATCTAATAACAGCAATGACCTATCTGCTCTAATTGCAAAATTTAATTTTTTAATTTTGGTTTTGCATTTTTATTTTGTAATCACAAGCTATGGGCCAAAGGCTTTTTAAAAATCATAAATATCTCAAGGTTGCACACGAGTGCTAATATGCACTGAGGAGGATATACTGGTACACAGGCTTTGTTGGATAAAGCCATTTTGAAGTGATACATCACTTCTTAAAGCACTGCTGTTATCTCCTTTGTACAGTTCAAACAGAATGTATTATCTTGAATAATAACATATAATTCTTCATTCCCAAGAATCCATTTTAAAATGGGCCTGTCTGAACCTAGAGGGTATCCTTAAATAGTTTAATAATTTTAACAGAGAGCAATTAGACTGCTACGGGCATTTGCTATGTCAAATAATGTCACATCTCTCATGCAGAATAAGAAGACACAAGACCAAACCTGACAGATAAATAGCATTATATGGTAAGACAAACACCTTGTCATGCATCTTTTATTTAAAAATAAACCAAACAGCAGAAGGACATTTTCTTGTCAAAAACATGCATCTGTTTTCTTTTCTACTAAGCCATGAATCTCAATGTCAAGTAAGTGCATGTGTTTACCCAATCTCAATCACAGAAGTCTCTGAAAGTCTCTGAAAAATCACAGAGGGAGTCTCTGAAAAATACAGCGTGCCTATTTCAAGAATGGAGACAAGTCTGCTGGTTTTATCACAGTGCTTCCTTCCTGCCTGCTTTAATTTTAAGACATCTAGACAGTCTACTAAAATCTATAGTAGTTAGTGACTAAATTTTCTGAATTCGCTTCTGATAAAATCCTTTTAAAAAAAAAAAAAGACAAAACACAATTAATAAAAATATGAAAATAAAAAGGACATTCAAAAAAATGACATTTTTTGTTTACATACGAGCGCCTTCAGTTCTGATCCTCTGGGATGGCATACTCGGTTCCCCTGTTCCCAAAGTGTTTGTTGCTATTATCCGGAACTCATATTCCATCCACGGAATTAAATCAATCACTCTAGCAGATTCCATGTTTCCTTCAATATCTGATGGCTCTAAAAGAGATCAGAAGTTGCTTTAGAAAATACCAATTTTAGAATGAGGTCTGTCAACAAAGAGGCTTTTAAATCCACAGAACCTGCCCCTAGTCTACAACCGCATATAGCCAGCTAAAGGAGCACGGTATGATACAAAAGGGATACCTTATTTTACAGGGAGTACCCTGGCAATGGCTGGGAATTTGGAAGTTATAACATTATCTTAGATTCTTAAATAAACCATTATATATTTTTAACTGGTTGTGAACTAGCAAAAGAAGTACATTTAATTATGTAGTTATCCTTATTAGTTACATATATTGGAGTTGCAGAATTTCATTCTATCTACAGAACAATACAAGGAGAAGTATGTAAAGCAAAAACAATATAATAAAAATTCATAATGTATGCAGTAGCTAGGCAGGTGTAAATTTTGGGACTGATCAATTGAGAAAGAGTAGTTTATAAAATGCAACCATATTTTGGTGCACCTTACATGCGAGCATGTTACAACCTGTGATGTAGTTCTGATGCAAGGAGGATAAGTGTTCTTATATAAGTCCTTTTTAGGATGTACTTTATCCAACTCATGACACTGTGTGTACAACTCATGGATAGTCAGCACTCTACAGCTACAGAAAGACAGAGGATTTTCATTTCTTGCATGGGCCAAGAGATGCCTGTCAAACTAAAATCTTGGGTTCAGAGGGAGATGAGAAATGACATATTCTGCATTGGGAAAGTGGCAGGTTTGGAATTAAAATATGAGTGCAGTGGCTGCCAAAAAAACAAAACAAAACATGAACTACAATGTAAGCATTGGATAGTAATGAATAGTGACAGAGCTTTCCACTACCAAATGATCATCACATTTTTCATTCCAAAGCATGGCCCTGAAGGAGAAAGGAAAACACCTTCTATCTCTTTCCATCTGTCAACCACCTTCCTCATCATTACTGAAATTACTTTTCTGTCCAGACAATAGAGCCATTGCAAACCTCCTATGGCATCCAATCCATAATAAAAATTTGTTACTCTTTCTTCTATGCTGCTTTCAATCCCTCCATTTAACCTTGCTGTGCCACAAATTCCCAAAATAACAATTAAAACTCAACACTATGAGAATTAATCCTTCCAAAATACTCTGATATCCTCAAACTAAACAAGCAACATAAATGTAAACAACTTTTTACATAACCTATCCACACATATTTCCATACTGTCAAGCAGACAGTATTCTTTCAAAAAAAACCCCAAACAAATACACTTGGTATTATGAAACCTGAGATGAATTACTTGGCTTGCGAATAATGGCTGTAGCAATAATAATAACAACAAGATTTCCAAAGTGCAATGCCAAAGTATATTTTTTGTTTCACACATTGAAAGTTGACAGCATTAAATGACAGCCTAAATACTGATGAGAGATCAATTTGGACTGATCATTGTGTCTCCTTCTTACGAAAGTGAGCAGTGAACCAAACTGGGAGGAGCCCAGGAGTTCAGTAATACTGGCAGTGGTGCCAGCAATGGTTACTATGGTGATTTCAGCTAATCAAAAGTACTTTGTGTGGTTCTAAAGAAAAGCAATGAATTGGAAACACTGCAATAGTCCACTTCAGCTTTTCAGAAACGAAACATTTCTATATTTCCTGCTAGCTTCTTAAAAAAGGAATTTAAGAAACCCGGTTTTTCTCTGCTCAAAGATGTGAGTCCCACTCAACATGTTACAAGACTGAAAGTCTGACTGTCTGTCTCAACAACTGTTTCTCTAATCATACAAAGAACTTCAGAGATGCAGAGAAGTTCATCTCATCATGCCAATAACACTGCAAATAAAAAAATCTTCCAGAAAACTGATTTCAAGTGTCTGCTCTGAACTGGAGAGAGTGAAGGTCTGAATCCTGAACCTGGATGTCCTACGCAAATATTTTGAGTTCTAGTAACATGCAGCACAAAATGTGACAATATCAGAGATGTCATCTCCTCTTCATAAATTCTTAAATCTTCCCACAACTTGGCTTCTCCCCAGATACATATCCTTTATTGAAAAGAAAACTATCAACTGGAAACAGAATACAATTTTAAGTGAAAAAAAGGGAGCCTGATCTAAATGGGTCCTCTGTATATTCACCAAAACAAGCAATTAATCAATTATTTGAACATTTCTAATTTTTACATTCATTTTAAAATTTCAAAAAAAATTTGTTCTAACAAAACAATTAAACGAGGTACTGGACTTAAGGAGGGACCTCTTAGTTCTATTTTCCAAGCTACTCAACCATAAGTTAGTCATATAGTAGTACTGGTTGTTGGAGGTAATTGTATACAATAGTGTTACATATTCCTCATGTTTTAGAAGAGAGAGATGATTTCAGGTTGCAGGTCTAGTAGTTTTGACTATGTACTCTAAAAAACTTCCACTAGGGTAACAGATCTTTTGAGGCAAACACATCAATGTTTATTTCTAAGATATATATCTCTGTAATTTAAAAGGATAACTTAGTTGGAAGAAAATAACTGAAATTACCAATATTTTTAATACTAAGAAATCCTGAGTATCTGATACCCTAATTCCTATACCCTAAAAGAGTTAAAGTTGCAATTTATTACAGTGGCCTAATAAATTATATTGGTAGGACAACTGAGTATACCTTGTAGCAATGCTATCCATCGTAAAGCATTCAAATATAACAGTATTTTAATTTTTTTGCTACAATTTATGTATTTATGTTAAATTTTATAAGGAAATACTCTGAGTCAGCATGCCTGTATTCAGATAGGTGTCTCCTCAACTACAATTATGTGGCACACTGATGACATCCAGTGGTTGGAAGGATAATCTTAGCTGTTTTCTCTAGGAGTGCTGTTTTTGATAAAAATACCAACTGGTCTCTTCACAGAAAAAGTAGGCAATTTCAACCAATTTTCTGCATAAAATATTCAGAAATTAAGACATTCGTTTATCATCCAAATTAACCTGAAATGCTGTTTTGCAATTCCAGAAGCAACAAGAAAAGAGAAAAAAAATATATATATATTTTTACCTGTTCTTGTTTGTAAATTTTGGTATTCACTTCAGGCTCTTCTAATGCTGGGAACAAAAATACTGACAACTGATGGGATAGTGCCTGGTCCCAAACTTTGAAGCAGACATTACTAGTATCCCTGGTTACTTTTTATTGTGACTATTTTCCAAGTAGCCAAGCTTCTTAACAATCAAAAATGTTGTAACCTATTGATTTTATTGTTTCTGGCATTATTCTTACCTGTTTTGGCATCTTTCCACTCTTCAGATAGGAAAGTTTTTGACTGGATAGTGTATTTAGAAATAGGGCTATGATTGTCTGTTCCACGACTCCAGGTAAGTGCTACAGCAGTGTCTCTAATTTCTTCTATTCTTATACCTCCTGGAGGGCCTGGAGGGCCTGAAGAAAAAGAGTAAATAATTACAGATTAATTACACAATACTATATATATATATATATATATATGTCTATAGGCATCTTTATATCTGTCTTGCCCCATCATCTTAACCCAAATCTGGTAAACCCACTATGAGATTTGAACTTCGTAAGGGCTAAGATAAATTGGGCAAAAGCAGAAGTAGTCACTGTTTCTCTGAAGTCCTCCCAAAACCTTCCCACAACAAGACTCTCGAACTCCATGCCATGCCACGATGTGGAATTCACTACATACAGTCATCCAAACAAAACTTAAAACTACTCATGTAAAACAAAGAAAAAAAAACCCTGAGCACCAGAAAAAAAAAAACCAAAAACATAAAGGTCACCAACAAGGAAGTACTAAACTGTCAAAAAGAGAAAATATTTGTCACAAAATTGCCTTTTTTTAGTAAATAACATGAAAATAATGATTTATTTTTCCTCAAAAGGTTGATAATTGAAAAGATGAATTTCAGAATTCTTAGCTGTACTGTACATTAGCTGTATATTATTCTGATGGGACAAGTGGAAATGTCTCCAAACTAAAAGAGGGGAGATAAGGATTGGTTATAAGAAAAAGTGTTTTTATGATAAGGGTAATGAAGAACAGGAACAGTGAGGTGGTGAAAGCTCTGTTCCTAGAGACATTCAAGGTGAGGTTGGACCAGACCCTGAGTAACCTCATCTGGCTGTAGGTGTTCCTGTTCATTGCAGGGGATTGAACTAGATGACCTTTAAGGGTCACTTCTAACTCAAATGATTCTATGATACTATGTTTCGTGGAATGTTACTATCTTCCCAACATGCAGCTAAACCCTTTCAGAAAAAAACTACTCGCCCTAAACAAGTTCACAGTCCCATCTTAGTGAGTTCTACGTATCGTACACAATTCTTGCTCAAAGAAACCTATCAAAGTAGTCATTTTATAACACAGAAATAATTCTCAATCCATATTTGGCATTAAGTTAGTCAACTGTACTTTAGATCTGACAAGATACAATTCTGTTCCCAAACACTTCCCTGTTTTTTCCAGGTATACCACTGAGCCTAATAAACGGAATTACATCCCTTCGTCAAATCGTATCTGGTTTATTTCTAAACAGTAACAACATGCAAAACCTCTGTAGTGAATGGCTGCATTTATCTATATGCATTTTGAACATCTCTATTTTTAGTACTACTCCTGTCATGCCTGCACTTTGTGTGGGTTATCTTTTCAGTGTAACTGTAGACTGTGCTTCGAAGGGAGGCTAAAATGTGCAAACCATGTGATTTTTATTACATAAACTAGAACACTATGAAGCAAGTGAGTGATGTAGGCCCACAAATATACGAGTGTTTGAAATCCCAAAACTTAACAGTAATTCTGTAACTTGAAGCTAAGCAGCTATTTACAAACATGGTCTGCACAGATATTTTCATATTATTCTTTTCTTATAGACTGTTCTAGTTCTGTTACTTGTTTTATATGATACACGTTTATATGATATGCCAATTGTGGAAAAACAGAAACTATGTATGAGAACTACTGAGAAGTAGTTTCAGATTCCACTTCCAGAGATAACAACATGCCAACTTGACTCAGGTAATTACTTAATAATCTGATTGAACAAGTCTCAGAGCACATTAAAAAACAAACAAACACAACAACAAGAAATAACAGGACAAATTTATCTGCAGCATGTACAGGGAAACCACAGAAAACAGGAACGAAAACAACAGTAAGAATGGAATGGAATTTCTACATCACATCTAAACAGAAAGTGTGCCTAGTGTATCTTCAGCTCTTGAGCTCTTTACTTTTCCTATACAACTGAGGAAAAGTAATCAAGTTGAATGAACCGGAACAAAGAAGAGTATGGAAAGGTTCATCAGTGCTTAAGTCTTTTTTTCCTGCCTTCTTTGAAAAAGATTTCTTACAGCTTGTCATCTCACTGTCAAAGTTTCTGAAAACAGCCTGTGCTTGGAAGCACCAATGGCCAACTGCACCCTCAGGAAAGCTAAGCCATGACATAAGTGTAACCACTGGGTAGGCTATGCCTTCAGTGAGGAATACAGCCCTGCAGGATCAGAATGTGGTGGGCAGAGCTAGGTGGTAGTAAGGCAGTCCTGGGCACCACAGGCAAAATGCATCATGTGCATCCAGGTGACAAGCTGCAGCATACAGCCAAGAGGTCCATCCAGGAGAGAAGGTACCCAAAGCACAGGTCAGAAGTCCATTCAGGAGGCAGGGCCAGAGACAGTGCTGGAATCAGCACATTTGTAATGTAGCTGAAAGCTGGGCTAGGACTGAGCTTAAACTGGGCAGCTGGGTCCTTGTACAGTATACACACATGGGTGTTCTGGACAGAATAGATCACGGCCAGCAAGCCCTGCTGGTATACTCAGAGGTCTCACAGCGTGGTCTTCTGCACACTACTATCAGTTCTCCTGAACCCAACTCAAATTTTAATGCTTTAATGTCACAAAGGACAGATCATATGAACTGTCCTGCGCAAAGACAAAATATCTTGCTTGCATGAACAGTGCCTATAGTTTACTGTTTCACTGATGAGGTGCTCTGGAACCAAATTTTGCTCTTGCCTCTTACTATCAATACAGTGAAATTATAATGTCACTTCTGCAATATATCATAAAACTCTGATACTTAGTAATAAACACCAAATCAAACTACTTAAAATGTACTTCAACAGAAAGAAAGTATGCATAGTAAAAAAACCTTAATTGATTTTCAGGAAAACAGATAAGTATCTGAACCTCCAGAACAGGATCAATATACTGATAAGAACTCAGGGACTTCACATGTTCATGTAATTCTCATTTTAATTACAGTTATTTCTGAATGAGAAATAAAATACTCTGAACAGCCAGAAACACCCTACTTTTCTAGATGAAAAACAGCAGAACAAAACAGCAACATTTCTCGTTTACACAGAGAACCTTACCTCTTACAACAAGGTCAGCTGAAGCTGAAGAGTTGTCAACAATTGTCTGGGCAGTGCATGTGTATCTTCCAGCATGCCGCAGCTGAACATTTTTAATGAGCAGCTCACCATTGGATTTAATCTGTTCAAAAGAGTACTTAATGAAGCTAGTAAACATCCCTGTGTAATTGATACCCATCTACACATACCTCCCATTGATATACAGGTATACAGTAGTAGCTATTTCCAAAAAGTGCTTATTTTGAGATCACTCTCAAAGGTATTTTTGATTCATGAGACAACTGCTTTAAATGCCCTTTGTTTCTTGAAGAGATGCTTGCTCTTTACCATATATGAAAAAAAACATGATGCAAGAGAGTAGATATTTCTTCACAAGCACTTCTGGCATTGTTCATTTTCTACTATTTTAAGCCTTTTTTTTTCATAAACAGCAATCAGACAATTCATCTATACAATTATTTCCTAATTATGCATGTTTGTATGATAACAGTTTCGTGGAGACCTGTTAACAGACCAGAATGCTGCTTTGCCGTTCTTTTACAGACCTAAAACAGCATGAAGATTTATATCACAGGCAGGTTACAATCTAGGCCTGGCTACAGCTCCCACCTCACTGTGGTCTGATATAGCCATCCATGAAAGGCCAGCTGCCATCCCCACCTGTCCTTGGCCTGGCATTCTCTCTATAGACTTGTTCTGCTCCTGGGCTGGGCCTGGCCCTGGCTACTGGACTTGCTCCACCTGGGATGAGTAAGGGCCAGCCGCTACAGAGAACATCAGAAATTCCAGGGAAGCAATCTTCCATTCAGGAGGCTCACAGACTCATCATCATCATCACTGTCATCATGATCACAGACCTTAATCCTTTCCCCGCACTTCGCCAATGCAAGGCTAAAAATATCTAATTTCAGATCCATGATTTCCCACTCAAAGGCCATTTGCTTTAAATTGGCAATCAATAAGCAAACACAAAGATCTGACAATGAGCAGTAACTGTTAATAAAGAAACTCACTCCTCTTTGGACCTCTCAAGTTCCTACAAGCACAACATTACATTACAAAATACCTCTTCTGCTGTGGCATTATCTAAGTGTATACCACTTAATTCCTAGCATGCCTTCCATGCACAATTTTAGCCTATGTCAAAAGGAGCCCCAGCCAACACGTAGTCATCTAGTACACAAGAAATCCTTGGAAATGTAGTCTCCTACATACAGTGTTGGGAGAGCATAAAATTTAGCAAATTTGAACTTCCAACAAAAGTTGTCCTCAGAGCCAGACAAAAGGCACTGGTCTGTATTCTTCTGTGATATAAGCATACCTGTACAGTTAAAATGGGAATTCATGTTAGCACACTTTGCTATGTAAGAGTTTGGTGTCTAATCCAAGCCCCAAAGCTCACTTTCCATTGACATTGCCCAATTATCTACCAGCAGCCATTGCTGACATATGCATCATTCTCTGTATACATACCACACTTTTTTACTGTCATACTGCTGGACACCTTCAATCTTTTCCCTTCTAATTTCTCTTTATATTATATAGGAACATTCGAAGAAAGTCTAAACCTCAGATAGCTTTACACAATGCTTTGGAAATCTTGCTATTTTGAATTCACTTTTTAAAACCTTCAGTTGATGTAGCTAGATATATATATATATATAAGGAAAATGCTGACTGCTTTTTATCTGTTTAATAGAAAATTTATTCTGTTTTCTTTTTTGCTTTTTTTTCTTGTGGGAAGGGAGGAGAAGGTGAAGGGGGAGAGTGTCTCCACCTAGCAAGTTAACAGAGGAAGTACTACTCCCATCTTCACAGATTTAAAATCTGCTGGTTCTAATCAAATACAGCATAATAGTTTATAATGGCTAGGTATTTCTGCATGGTGTCTTTAAATTTCAGTCAGAATTTCCACGCTTTTAGTACGTAAAACATAAAGTGAATAAAATTCTACAGAAATACAGAACGTGCTCTTATAAATAAGAACAATTAACTAACTTAGAGGAACATTTTATAGTAGGTGTCATCATTAACTGCACTCACATAAAAGAAAGTGATGGGATTCAGTATTATATAGCAAAGACTGCAGTATAAAATAAACTTCTCATCCCGAAGAGTCTAATACAAAGATGAAGTCCTTTGTAACTTAATTGCTGCATTACACATTATGTAGCTCATTCAGTAAAGCTACTGAGTAGCTTTTTTTAACGTACATGCTAAAAAAATACAGAAAGTCAGTTCCAATAAATTAAATGAAGAACAACAACAAAATCTTAGCAAAGATTATTATTAGTGCGAGTAAACAGCAATCCATATATACAGTCTTTCCAAAACTTCTGCAGTTCTCCTAGCAGCTTAACGCTTCACGACCATGTGGCATTTGGACCACAAGTAATCTCTATTAGCCTCTTGTGTTTAGGAAAAAGTTCTCCAGTTGGGGTGAAACTGACTAACCTATGAATTACACATTCTGAAAAAAAAACTGTAGTGTGCCAGGAGCTAACCTTCTTGATGTCTGAATCATTAGATCAAGAGGTGCATTACTGAGCTCACAAGAAATTTAAAGCCCCCATTTTGTACACTTAGAAAAAAGTCCAGTTGTAGAGATAGCCTGTGCACCTGCTTTGTATATTTAAGACAAGGGTTCCTAATTGTGCCCTCATGTTATCCTTACTCCAAGAGGACTATTCTCCTCCTCTGCTCTGCTCTGGTGACACCATATCTGGATACTTTGTCCAATTCTGGGCTGCTCAGTTCAAGAAAGACAGGAATCTCCTGGAGAGAGTTCAGTGGAGAGCCACAAAAATGATACAGGGCCTGGAGCATCTTCTGTATGAGGAAAAGCTGAGACACCTGAGGCATGGCTTAGAGGGGATATTATCAATGCTTATAGATATGTAAAGGGCAGGTGTCAAGAGAATGGGGTCAGGCTCTCTTCATTGGTGCCCAGCAACAGGACAAGGGGCAATGGGCACAAACTGGAACACAGGAAGTTCCATCTAAATATGAGAAAAAACTTCTTTACTTTGAGATTTGTAGAGCACTGGCACAGGCTGCCCAGAGAGGTTGTGGAGTCTCCTTTTCTGGAAATATTTTAAGCCCACCTGGATGCTTTCCTGTGTAATGTGCAGCAGGGAACCTGCTTCAGCAGAGGGGTGGACTAGATGATTTCCAGAGGTCCTTTCCAACCCCTATGATTGTGTGTAAAGGATGCCTACTTGTTTTAATGGATAGCTTTGGCAAACTCCCATTTATTCACTCTTTCTTCATTAATCAAATATGTTTGAATACTGAATTATTATTTCTTCATGAACTTTTTCTCTTACTATAGAAATCTTCAGGGAAATTCATTCATTTAATTTTTGCAGAGCTGCAAGTGACATGAGTTGTTTTAACTACCCCCATGAGAAGGAACTGAAGCTGAGAGAGAATGGTATTTAAAATGTCCATTCACAATAAATGACCCATAAGTTGAGTAAATGGAAAATGGATATCTTGAAAATGTGATAAATTCTCACAGCAAATTTAAAACCCTTGCTGAGGGGTTTAAAACCCTTGTCTGATGATATAAAGAGTTAAAATTTCTTAATGTATCATGTGAAGAAGTTCTCTCAAATCCCCACATAAATACATTTTAAGTTTTAATCATTCTGCAGGAAAAGAAAAGAAAAATAGGAAAAGAAATGAGAAGATGAAAAGGGGAAAGGAAAAAGGAAGAGGAAGAAGGAAAAGGAGGAATGAGAGGAAAAGGAAAGAAAAAGAAAGAAATAAAAGCCGTATTTGTATGTAAATTCAATAAAAAGTGTATAAGTGATTATATCTGGGGAAAATACGTAGTCACACTATCAGATGGCTATAAGGCTCACTGTCTCATGCTACCTGTGATAGTACCACAAGCTGAAGAAAATATTTCTGTCTTAGGACATTTCTCTGAACCCACTAGACATGCACCTGTAGAACAAGGAGCATAACAGAGACCACAATATATACCACAGCTACCCTGAATGGAAAACACATTTTATATTAAGAAATACAATTATATATATGATTAAAAATAAACATTTCTAATAATTTGCTTATCCCTCAAAAAAAAAACCAACCCAAAACAGATTAGCAGGTTAAATCACAAGTTTATGCACATGCCAGTCTTAGAGGTATTTCAGAAAAACAAACAAGTACATATACACAAAATATATCAAATTGCTTTCATGAAAGTAGAAATGTTAGAAAAGATGAACAGATGGTTTTATGCCACACAACATTGGAATGGGCAACATTGTGTTTTCGTAATTCACTCCAGATTGTTCAGAAATCTCATTTTGCTACAAAAAAAAAAAAAAAAGGAAACCAAAACACTGCAATCCTGAAACCTTCAAAAAAGAATTCAGATGCAAAACAGTAAGTAAAAATGCTGAATGTTTAGGCATAAGAACTAGTGTTATTATTGTAACTGGACAGTCCTAGTGAACAACAAAGATTTTAACGCAATTTAAGTATCACAGTCTGTCATTACTGTCCCTGAATTTTGATGTTTTGGAGAAATGAAATAAAGCTATACCATCCAGTTTATGTTTCCTGACTGAAAATGAGGGGAAAAAAAAAAAAGAAAAAGTAAAGGTTAATTATTTTCCAAAAGCTCTGAAACTAGAAGCAAGTTCAGAGTTTTATTTAGAGGAGATTAAAATAGTCAGATAAAACCGTCCTTTTCCTACACAAGGTAGGTCAGGAACGGAAGCATTTCTGGATAAGTGCTCCTTGCCCTCAGTTAATTCATGAGAATTGCAGGGGGATTACCTTCAAGGACAGCATCCTGTGAAAATCTGTGGGGATTATTGTGTAAATGAGCACCAGCTGGCTGCCTGACTATTTGTCTGTAGCAGGCTACACAGTGCTGTCAACAGCTTTCAAGAAGAATTGTAGTAAAAGTAATTGTAGTCAAAAAGTAATTAGGAGTATCAGTACCAACGTAGGAGTAGAGAAGGGCAGCTACCTGCTGCTTTGAGTTCCAAAGATGATAACAAACAAATGGTGTAAATTCTGACCTCTTGAGTTTCCAGTTTGTGGTTGGATTTTTACGTTGTTTTGGCCTTGTTGTTCAGTTTTTAATAAAAGAGACAAACGATCCTCTATTCTAGTTCTCTGCTATAAGCTTGTAGTTTATTAACACTAAATGTCATCCTAAGAAGAACACTACAGTCCATGAGTCTCTGATCACTGCTTACACTTTGATCTACATATAAACATCTGAAAGTTTGTCCAGTAAGTTTTACAAAAACTGCACAAACCTAGAAGTCTCTTAATCTCATTTCTACTTCATAAAAATGATTACATTTCTTAAGTCTTAGTACTCACTAATTTGTATTTTAGCAAATAAGTTAAAATATTTTGTTGCATTTATTAACGATTTGCCCACATACATCCGTTAACAATAATTTCCCCTCTGATCTTAAAATCCAAATGATGAAAACCAAATGGAAAAATGTAATGTAGTTTAAACATTATCAGCCTATAAATATGGTATTGTACCCTGTTGGTTCAGAAGCTCTCTTGAATAAAGATTTTATATAGTTGGTGATAAAGCTTTTCATGCACCAGAATAAGCCCAAGTTCTTGGCAGTAAACAAAGAGCTTACAAAGCAAATAAAGAGTATGGGCATCAGCAGATTCTGTCCACAAATTAGATATGAACGCACTGTATGTTTTCATTGAAAAACCTCAGCGTGGCTGAGCTCAAAAATGCCTTCCTTAATACACAGAAAACTGAATCACAGACTGGAAATTGTGATAGCAGTACTCAGGGATGTTCCAAGTGTATCTGTGGTTTACCACTCAGACATTTACCAAGTTTCAACCAAGACTTTCATCACACAAACCCTATGTTTATGCTTTAATATTGATGTCAAAAATAGTGCTGTATGCTCTATGTCTGAGATCCACTGTTCCTTTTTGACAGTCACCTTTGCCTGTGCACATAATTACTAAAAGTCTACAGAACATAACCCTACATGACTGAAAATCATCTACAGGAGCCTACTCTTTTGACTTCGGTCATGACCTCAGCAAGAATGGAGGACTTTATGTTACTATGAAGCTGACAGTCCCTCTGTAATAACAAAATTATGTAAGAATCTGGTATGCAGAGATGGAGAATTCCCAAAATCTGAACTTTAGATGTGTTTTAATGCACAGCGGGAATACAATGATAGAACAGTTAGTAAGAGGTAACTTGGAAGAGATGAGAGTCTTGGAGATTACTTTTTCCAAAGCTAGCAATAACTTAAATATTTTTTCTAAAATTTATACCTAAATCTATGAACTTTAAACATGTTCATCTGAAATGTTCTGTTCCTGTCAGGAGAGGATCTGCTACCTGTTAGATAAAAGTACGTAATACAGAAAATCCAACAGCTGTTGATGAATGCTTATGTAAATATGATTATGGCTGTTTTCCTGATATGGAGATAACAGATTATATGGGGACAAAAACATCAATGCAGTTCCAGTGTCTTTATCATGTTCATGGAAGATCTTATCTCACTTTGTTTTATAAGCCAAATCTGGCAAAAAAATAGATGGCTAAATAAAAAAATCAGCAGGATAATGATGACAGAGCCATTCCCGATAAAGAACCTCTTCCTTCAGTGAACTATACTTATATGCAAAGGAAGTACAGTGCTAATTCTACCTCTGAAATGTGAACTGGGAAATACTTCCAACACACACATTATTCTTTCCCATTCAGCACACTGTTGTGAATGCCTCAGGATACTTTGCTTTGTACCAGTACTCCTGTGGTAACATGCCCCATTATTTTACCTCTAAGAGGAAAAAGAAAAGTCTGTATACTTGTTGACTTGTACTCATGGCTCATAGCTATGGCTGACAACGAAAATTCACAGTCAACTACCAACTATATTTCTATGGGTAGTACTTAACCCGTGAGACTTTTTCAACTCCTGTTTAACTTAAGCAGAATCATAGAATGGTTTCAGTTGAAAAGGACCTCTAGTTCCATGCTCCTGCTGTGGGCTGTTTGCTACCCAGGCTGCCCAGCACCTCGTCCAATCTGGCCATGAACATCTCCAGGGATGGAGCATCCACAGCTTCTCTGGGAAGCCTGTGCCAGTGTTTCATAATCATCTGAGGAATTTCCTCCCAACATCTAATCTAGATCTTCCCTCTTATTTTAAAACTAAACATCTGCTATGTGATCTTATCAAGGTGAAGAAATATAAAAAAGTGACCTTACTATCATATAGTGTGATTTTGACATGGGACAATAATGTGGTAACAATTGTGTAATATCCAGTATAAATTTGGATATAAGTAAAAAGACCTTTACAGTGAGTGTGATGAGGCACTGGGGCAGGTTTCCTATAGAAGTGGAAGCCTTGTCTCTGGAGACATTCAAGGCAAGACTGGTCCATGCCCTGGGCAACCTGATCTAGCTGTGGTGTCCCTGTTCACTGCAGGGGAGTTGGACTAGATGATCTTTAAAGGTCCCTCCCCACTCTAAGGGTTATATGACTGTAATACCTGATGGATACAGCTGGATATTAGACAAGATCTGATGCTGTTTACAGGCTCCTACTACCTTATGTTACTATAGTCTTATATCCTGATGTTAATATAGATTTTTCTCCACAGATTCTTTTTTTGGCAGAGTTATCTAGACATTTTACATGGATTTGGGCAGTTTGTGAGGACTCACCATCATCTAAGATTCTTTTTTTTTTAATTCTAGAACAGTAGTTGACATATAATGATCCCCTTAAATAGGCTACATTTCTGTAAACTGTTCAACATTTGGAGCTGGAAATAGCACTGTGGATTAATAATAGGCTTCCTCAATGCCTTCTGTCAGAGCTAACTGCTCGTTGGCTTCATCTTCAGCACTATGTTTTCTGCTTTCCTACCCTTCCTTACTTTTAACCACTGGCTCCATCCATCTCATTCCATGCACTACATTACTATTAAGATTTTTTCCCCAAATCTGGAGAAAATATTTGACTTCAAACTCACTCATGTCCAAAGTGCCTCCCTGCTGCATTAAGACACTGGTAATAACAGGTTCAGACAGTGCCTTCAGAGAGTTCTGGGACTTTTATTCAGAAAAATCAGGAGCTCAGATGATTTGGTTGGCCACGCTTCATGAACAACCATCTACTCCCCCAGTATATTTAGCAATCTGTACTGATTGAGCTCACTATGTCTCTGACTTCCAGGTTTTGTTCCAGTCCATACCAAGCTTCTTAGTCCCTGTCAGCAGGTAACCGAGCTTCCCTATCCAAATATTTTTCTCAAATTCTTCAGCTCTCCTCCTGAATTTTTTATTGATTTTCTGTCATATAGCTGTGGCTAGACTCAACAGTCTGCAAGGAGGATTACCAGTGAAAAAAAAATTAAATGAAAATCTTTTTATCTTTTTTTGCTGCAGTACAGGAGGGATTTATAAAGTAAAACTGTCAAGTCAGTAATCTGTTGAGCAGGAACATACATTAACGCATTTTTGTCTATTATGCCCAAGCAGGGAGTCACCATTCTCAGCAAATTGTAACTCAGAAAAACTAAGCAGCTATTAGGCTATATTCATCTAATAGGATTTTTACAGTCCAACTTAATCTGTGTGGTTTACAAAAATGTCTAGGAGAACTTTCCTTTTTGGTAAATGTCTTCAATCTAGAATTAATCTCAACAGTTTTACACATCAATAGTGTGGATGTTGGTATCTGATCTAACCACTTTTTGCAGTGAAGGCAAAGAAACAGGCCCTTTTGTGTGTGATTTACCTTAATATAAAGTAGCTGGCCACACATCTTCAGAGTACTATAAATGTGTTCTTCAAAGACTGCAAAGCTTTCTGCACTTTGAAGAGGAGTAAGGTAAGATGAATAATATTTGCACAAGTGGAAAAAGACACCAGTAACTTTTGAGAATACAGTGAAGTCCAGTCCATACTGTTGCAGTTATGCACAGACAGGTTAGATTCAGAAGCGACTTCAAAAGCAAAGAGAGCCTGAGGTACAAGCCCTGCAAGTTCTGCGCCAGACACATATGGTCAACTTTCTGCCATGTCTTTGCAGACACGGGAGAGCACAATGCAGAGGCCTGACTTCAGAGTCAGCATGGATTCAGCAGATCTTAATTCCTGCTCAGTAGCAGTCATTACAATGAGGTGTGTCAGCACCAACTCATCCCATGCTCCTCATTCACTAAGAGCTTTTTACTTGATTGCAATGCCACTTGATTACAATGCCCACCACCTAAGAACTGGGCCTGGGATCTCCTGATAAAGGTTCAGTAAAAGAAATTCAATCATTAAAGATCCTGGTAAGGTTAAGAACTCCTAAGAGAAGGGAAAGCTAAGGAAAGAGAAAGGGAGAGTTAAATTATGCAGTTCTTCTTCCTTATTATCTATACAAATGAACTAGCATGTTCTGAAAGTGTATTAAAAATACAAAGATACAACTTCACTTTCACATTTTAAAGAGAATGTTCCGTAACAAACTAAAAATCAAAACAATTTGTTTGGGTAGTGTACATTATTTTTCAGTATATTTTAAAAGTAGGTTCTTTCAATCTTTAAATATACGTGGCAAAAAGCAGATCCATAAATAACAAATGACCAGACATCAGATGTTTCCTGATTAGTTGAAGCACTACATCTGTAGTGCTTTAAAGGATGTGTTAATGTCTAGTTCCTCAATTAAATAACAAACATAAAGTCAAAAGCAAGCAATTTAATAATAAGATTTTGAAGAATGCATTTGATTCTTTGAAAGTTAACCAATTAGTATATGTACTTTTCATTTCAAATATCACTGTTACGCTTGGTCATGTGAAATCAAAACAGCACTGACAAACATTCTTTTGATTAATCAGTCATAGCACTAATGTAATGCAAATTACTTATGCCTTCAGTAAATGGTGTCATTACCAAAGCTTCCATTTAAAGAAAAAAAGACTTATGCAGGTATTTACATGAATTTCATTAGCATGTCACAATGTTTATGTGATGACAATATCAAAATTATTTTGAGAACTGAAATCAGTTTTATCAAGCTGATCTGCATGTCACCACGGATTATTAGCAATGTTCTCAGGAAGACAGATTAGGATCAGCAAGAAATGATAAGCACAGACATGCATTACATGTCCATTGATTGCAATGTTCATGATGGAATATTATTTCTTTCATGTTTGAGAAGAGTTGTGTGGCAATACAAGAGTTAGAGCTGTTGTGCCTAATGCACAGCACCTCATGCCTTTTCACCAGAGAAAGCCTGAGCAAACCTGCCACCCAGTGACTTCAGCTGAGAATTACCAGAGGTACATTAGCAGTAGACCAGAGGAAATCCCTTTGCTCACATTTGAAGGGGAATAAAAAGCACCTTTCTGTTAGAAAATTATACATGAAACACAGTTTAATGTTTAAAGTGCATATTCCCCTTAATTACATTCTACATAAACGTTTATACTGTGTCCCTCCCTTTTTCTTTCTTTCTTTTTTTTTTTAATTCTCCTATATTATTAATTCCTGAATCCTGAAATAACTACATAACTGTACTATAGACATCAAATGCAATCCTACTGCCTCTCTATCCTGAGCGATGAAGACTGAGTTGCCTTTGGAAGAGAAACAGAAATGATTTGCACTTGCTTTGCATTTGAAAGCACAGAAGTAAGGCCAGGGAAAGCTAAAAAAAAATGTTTTGATTATTTATATCAGTACTGATGAAGTGCAAAAAGGAACACAAAGTAAGAAGTATCCCTCAGGGAAAATGGAGTTACACTTTGACAAATAAATTGATGTTCGGTTCTAACTTACTTAACTGTCTAAATGAACTGTCTAAATTAAGAGCTAGTCACACCTCAGCTACTTCTGTATCCCAGGAAGTACATATCTCTATAATCTATTGAAAGACACAAGTTACTTCTAGCACAATATCTACATGAAGTGAATGACTTCCCTCTTTCTCTCTCCGGACCATAGAAACAAAATAGGTTAATTTGTTTTTAAAAATCAATAACCTCAGAGAAGTATTTAAGATATTGTAGAGATAGTCAGAATTTAGGATCAGAGATCCAGGACCACTGTCTGTATCTGAAAGATGAGATTGTAAGTCTAAATGTGAAGTTAAACTGCAGAAAGAATTACGCTCTGCACACTTGCTGAAGCATGCATTTAGCCCCAGACTCATTCACTTGAAGCATTTTGATAGAAAGTGCCCTAACATTGGGATTACATTTCAGAATAGAATGCCTAAATATATGTATTTATATATTTATTTTCCTTCTACGTTCACTGCTAAGGGGAAAACACAGAAGTGTATGTCAAGGACAGAAAATTTTTGTTAAACACCTTATAAACAGATGAAGAAATTTGGGGTCTTGGGTTATGTATCTTGCATTACAGTCCTCAGGTAAAGACACTTTCACCTTTCCTCCATAAATCATTGCTTCATCTACTACTTTTGTCAGATTTGCTGTTTAGTGGAACACAACTTCTGTCTGTCATTTCTGATAAGTGACTGGAAAAAAAAAGAAGGATCAAACCAGCAGTGGTTACTTTTACACAGAATATACTGAAATAAGGCTTTATGCTTTGAGCTCTTATTTTGACTGTCACTCGGGCTCCTTCTTGCCTTCAGCTGAGGGAAAGCGAATGCTATTAGAAGGTGACCCAAGCATCTTCACCTATGTGGGAATACAAAACTTACCAAAAGTGTGACATAACAGCCACATGCAGGAATTTTTTGGATAAGAAAAGCTGGTGTAAATCTACGTAGTTTGTAATTTGTGAAGCAACACAAAATATGTTTTTCTACTTGCTTAGTGCCGTGTTAATAAGTTTGGGGAGTTATTAAATTAATTAAGTTAATAAATTTTTGGGGAGTTAGTTGCAGAAAAGAGTTTGTATCTTTGAGTTTCAATATTTTTCATCTGACCTTAGCATAGCTACACTGGCTTTTTGGACAAAGACTTGTTCTTTCACTGATAGAGAACAAGGTGACTTCCTAGGGATGTCTACAACTTCGCAAATGAGTAGGCTAAGGCAACACTGAGCCTTTCAAGAACTGGTTTGTTCCAAATTAGAATAAAATAGTTATGCCTGAAATATCTTCTCACGTGGACATAAATAGACATTGAAAAACAACAACGTAAAAAGAATCTCTTCTTCAATGAAAGATCAAGTAACATTGCTGTTCTAGGACTCTGCAGGAGGGATGTTACAAGGTAGGTAATTTTGAAGATACTGACATTAGAAGCATTGCTAACAGCCTTTTCTCTTCATATCTCCAGCTTCTCTTAGGAGCATGAAAAGAATCTGTGTCAAAATTTGAATATTTTTATATCACTTAAACTTAAGCAACTTAAATAAATACACTTTTGGCAACCAGTCTGAGGTTGTTGTTGAATAATACAATTAATCACTAGAAAGGATTTCTGCTCAAGGTATTAATTTTGAATAAGCCTGACAGAAGACTGTAAAGAAATATCCATACATGCAAACACAAAAGCTTTGTAATTCCTCTTCATATGTGCCAAAATGAGCGTCTTTGTATTAACTTGTTTAGACTTCACACAAACTCTTCTTGCTCAGTGTTTACAGACTGCTTGACTCCTACCCACCACCTGGCCCAGTCTTGTGCCAAATTCCAGAAACATTGAGGAGAAAAACATGGGCAAGTTAAAATGAATGCATGTGTATGCTTTTTCAAGACAATCTGCACCTTTGCTTACTAACAGGTAAGTACTACTTACCAGCTACATTCACTATTCATCAGGCTGGGATTTAACTGAAGTTCCAAAATACTTATGTCAATTTGGGTATCTGAATTCATGTACCTATTTGCAAGTGTCTACATGTCTAGAAAGTGTCGAAATTGTAATTTCATGCTATGTTCTTAGCTTATTGCATTTTTACAGACTTGGACACACAACAGAAAAAGTAAAACAGCTATTCACAATAAAATAAAAATTAAAAAAAAAACAAACAGGCTTTCACAAACTAAATAAGGATCAAAAATATCTTACCATTACATTCCTTTCATAATGTTCGTGCTCTTTCTCAAAATCTATTACAAAACCATTTAGGGACCAAATAAATGTCAGGTCTAATGTGGGATCATGGGATGCAATGCATTGCATGGTAGCATTCTCTCCAACGGTGACATCAACATTCAGTGGTGCTAAAGTAATCCTTGTAGCTTCTGTGAAGTTAACAGCAAACATGGAAAATTCCAATAAATATTTATCCAAATGCAAACTCAGCTCCGTAACTGTTTGATTAACTACGAAACTACTCCCTCCACTCTATTTCACATTATTCATGCAAATATTCTTGATAGAACCAAATTAAACAGAACAAAGGAAAACTACAACTGAAATGCCTCATACACATTTAGCTGCCCTTTGAAAATGTCTGTTTCAGACTCTGAATCATATTATTAACTATGCAAAGCTATTTTTATACACTGACTACTTCCGGTAGAAAGAAGATACGTAACAAATCTTATGCAATTAGTGTTGAACTTCTTATTTAAATTACAGAATTTCTTAAGGTTTAAAAGATACCTCTTTTAACAAATCAAAATTTCTATTCAATTGTCAGTCTGAGTCAGAATTCCATTACAGCATCACAGAAAGACCTTAATTTATCTGCTGAGAAACAATATAAGGGATGTGTAACAAACTATGGAAACAGCCATGTGTGGAAAGAAAAAGAATACAAGAAAAGGAAGTAAGCTGTACACCTCCCAGAAACATGTCTATCATTACAGAAATAGAAAATGGCAAGAGAGTTCACAATGATTGCTAGAGATCTTGGTACATGTACATATGGTAAATTAACAAAGTTCTGAAAGGGACTCACTGGATCTCTGATACACTCCTTTTCTCTAGAAAATGGTCATAAAACGAAAAGACATGGAACATCATCCCTGGAAGCATTCAAGGTCTGGCTGGATAGATCCCAGATTGTCCTGATCTAGTGGGTGGCAACCCTGTCCATGGCAGGGGGGTGGAACTAGGTGATCTTCAAGGTCAATTCCAATATAAGCCATTCTATGATTCTATGACTTATTCCCCATATCATGACATGTAATATCTTTCCCACAAATACAGAGTGTACCAAAACCTGGAAGATGACAACGATAAAGCTATTGCCCCTAGTTAAGATCCAAATTTCTGTGTGCTTCAAAGGACCCTGCCACACACAAAACAGTGAAATGAGCCCAACAAACATAATTCTTGTCATTCTGATGAGGAGAAAACTTCCCACATTCTACTCTAGTAATCCAAAACGTATTTAATACTGAGACTAAAAGGATGGCACAACTACTCCATATTTCAGAAATGAGTACCATGGTGCACTGGAGCAACTTAAGATCTAATCTCTAAAGTCCTAGCTATGGACTTGTTTTAGGATACACAATGTTTTCTAATGTTATGCCTGTTCAGTCTTTGATTCTACCACCAGTGAATTTCTAAATGTTTATGTTAAGGACTATTAATCTAAGAAGTTGCTACAAAGCAGTGAACAAACAGCATGTGGAAAAGGTCATCAAACTGTACAGTGTCTGTCAGCTTCACTTTAACTTTTTAATTTCCTGTAGTTACAAGCAACATCTGAAAAATTTTATGGGGCATATGAAGTGCTTCAGAATGTCATTTTCAAAGCATTCTTTGTCAACTCTCATCATTGACCACAGTGTGAAAGTAATTTTAAAATATGTTATCTGACCATCTTTTTTCTGCTGTGATGCAAGAGAGGAACCTTAGCCTTTTGAAATTCCTTTTCAGATGAATCAGAGCAGAATACTCCAAGCCTGGAAATTTCTTTATAACTAGTTTGTACCATATGAATGTCTGTGGCTTAAGTGTACCGCTGTGCAGATTTATTATGCAAATGTTCACACTGATTTTAGAAGATATGACTGAGACTAATACCAAGATGTAAAATACAGAAGACGATAAAAAGTAACTGCAAACACGAAACATACTTGATTAATCAAAATAAAATCTTACAATACCGTCTCATTTGGTGCAATAAATCAGCTAGAAAAAAATGATTTAATTTGATCTGAAGATACAGACTAAAGCATAAGTCAGTGCATCAATATTGTGGTATTAAGCTTCCACACGTAGCATGATTTTTGGAACAGACATTAAGAAAGTAAACAACTCTTCTATTGTCAGTGAGACGTGGTAGACATAGCTGTTCATGAATGTCATCCTTTTTATTTGTATCCTACAGGTACTTGACGTCAGAATTTAAAATAGTTAGGGGTATCAATATTCAATCAGTAAAAACTAACGCCCCTAAGTGAAGGGAATTTAGTAATGCAACCCTATGTCTACATGCTCCTATTTCACAAATGAAATCTGTATTTATTTAACTGCAATGCACTCTCAGGTTTGCTCACCTCAAAAAAAAAAAAAAAAAAAAAAAAAAAGTAAAAAAGAAAGAATGAAAGATGGTCAATAAGAACCCCATTTCTCTTTTCTGGCCATGGTCCTCCATCTATTTTTGAGCTAAGTCACCATGATCTTGAAAGAGTTCATCACAGTATGCCAGTTTAATGGATCAGATTTAAGAATTCCCGAAAACTGACGTGCAATCTCTGAACGGGTGAACAGGTACCCAGTTTCTACTGAGCAATACATTTTAAAAGCCACAATTTATTGTTTAAAGACTCATTAATCTAGAAAGGAAAGATAAGCAATGGCTTGCAAAAGTATTGCAATGCTGTGAGTGAAAAATAGTGATTTTGAACAGGGGAATTTACCCAGAACAAGCGTATGCAATGTAGAGGTTTACCTGTCATTTCCAGAACACCAGTGCTATTAGCTTTCCCTCGGTTATTTTCGGCAAAACAGGTGTAGCGGCCTTCATCCAACTTTGTGACATTGATGATTTCTAGGCTCCCATCATCCCAAATACGTATGCTATTGAAAGTGTAAATATTAAAGCAAGAGAAATTTGGCATTTAGACCAGAAAGAAATACTTGCAGTTGGAACTGCATTAAGCTGAAAGATACCAGAAAAATATCTTGTAATCTCATGCCTGACTGCTACATATATAAACACTCCTATAGTCCAAAAATATCTAAATAGATTGAGGCAGGACTAGATGCCTTATATTGCTGGAGCAAGAGGTTCTACTTTCATTTATTAGTAGTCATTCAAATATTTTTCTTACAGTTTTGTGATACAATTCAATTTTGAAACGTGAACAGCACCAACCACACTGGCTAAAGCTGCATGCCATGCATGCCCTGCCAGCTCTTTGGACCCACAGTGCCTGGTGTATCACTTCCCTGAAATTATACAGTCTCCTGCCAATGATCTCTGCAAAAATAAGAACTAGCTTGCATGATAAATAAAAACATAAGGCAGCATTTTAAGTTTCACAGTGTCCACTAGCAGTCAATACTAACCGGCTCCCATTTACAAGCAATTCTGTTCCTTTGCTCCAGGAGAATTTTGGCTTAGGAGCAGCTTTAGGTTTGCATTCAATGATTACACGCCCCCCTTTAGCTGCTAGGATTTTCTTCTTCATAGGGTTCAGTTCAAAAGTAGGAGGTGAAGCTGAAAACAAAATTTAACACGAGTACTGCTGTTAGCAACTTTTCTGAGGAACGCAATTTGTTTGCAACAGTAAAATGAAGGTAATTAACAGAAATATTGAATTGTATACAAATGTCCAATATTCAGACCAGTGAGAAAAATATTAATGATACAGAGATGTCATGAGAAGCAGACAGCAAAAATCATTTAGATCTAATAATGTGTTAGAGCAGAAGTTTATTTTTGTTCACTTCTGAACTTCCATCTAAGCTTAATCTAACAAGATCAAAGTCAACTGAAATCAATAGAAAGCTACTTCTTTTCAAAGGCCTTTTGATCAGTCCTAATAAAACTTAGATTCCTAGAGGCCCACTTCTATGAGAAGTAGCTCACTCCATCAGACTTTCAAATAGCACATTGTTTTTACTTTTCAGCAATTCTAAGCCCCTACCTAAAAACTTAAAGGTTGTTCCCTTTTCTTTGCAGCTTTCTCTTGGACCAACTATCCTTAGGCGTGCTCTTCCATGTTCAACAGTGATGAACTGCAAGCACCACACTAACATACCTTAGATCAGAGCAGTGCTTACTAATTCTCTCTTTATTTATAATAAAATAGGAGAAAAATACTTCAAGTTACTTTGTATTTCAGTGCACTATCACTGTTAACCATGTCAGCAAATCCATGCATAGCTGGGGAAATACAGCTATTAGTAAATTAGGGCAGTACAAAGTCTGCTTAAACACCCACGTCCTGTCAATCAGTATGTATGAAAATGCTCTTGCAGAAAAGTGCTCATTTCTGGGTAATCCAGTCTGATACTGAGTACATGGCAATGGAAGAACAGCAAAGGACAAAGTATTGTGAAATGTGTTGGAAATCAAAAGCAGTTTAACTATTGGGAAAATCTGGATACAAATGCGAGACATAAGGAACCCAAGGTAACTGCTCCAGGGAAATTTACTATGAAAACCATGCCAAATAGCTGGCACACCTGCTCTAAGGGCAACACTAAGAAGGTAAGACATTATTTTAGGCCTGTGTACTCTGGATCTGAAAGTTTAGCTTTCTACTACAGAACACTGGTTTGGAAAATACAGAGGATTAATAACTATCCTGCCATCAAGTAAGACAGCTATACTGTGCACAAAAATTGCAACTGGTCCTAATGGGCCACAAAAGGCAAAACCGAAGGCAAGAGTAAAGAGGAAGTGTTTCAAAGGCCTGGTGCCTGGCAACATGGCTTCATAAAAAAGCAACAGAGGACTGAATATAGGTGAGTAAAAAAGAAAACACTTATCAACGTGTTTTGCAAACTTGACCAAGTAGTCAACAACTCCATGCACTAAGTATAACTTCCGTATTATCATTTCCTCTGCATGGTAACAGCAGGCAAACATCAGAAAAAGTGCAGTAAACATTCTCCATAAATTAGTAGCTTAGTTGTTCCTGCTGTTGTCAAAATCCAGCTAAAGAGCTCAAATAATCCCCATCTCATCTAGATTCAGGGAGGGTTCATTCCTTCATCCTCACAGTACTTTGTTACCAAACGATGCCTGCAAATAAAACTGCTACATGGGGCAAATAATCTCACTCACCCACAATCTTCAGTTCAGCATTTGCATAAATAATTCCATGTGTGTTTTCTGCTATACATTGATACATGCCAGCATCTTCAAAGGTCAGGCTTTGAATTCGTAGTTCACCTTTCCGGAACTGAAACATAAAATCAGTGAAACAATATGTTCCTCAAATATGCTGAAGAATTCCCATTCACCCCTCCATTGCTTAATTTTTTTCTTTTTTTTTCAGTAACTGTTCAGAAGAGATTACTTCATGTAACATTACAGCACTGTCAAGACTTCAAAAAATCTGTTACATTCCCATAATATAAGTCAATTGGAGTGCATAAAGTAGTGGAAAATTAAAATAATATTTATATTAAAAAAGGACTCATATTCTTTGTACTGGTTTATTTGAAAACATCAATTTTCTACAAGGAATATTTGCTTTGTGCTAAGTAAAATACATAGTTAAAAATTATCTGATTTAGAATCAAGATACATTATCAAAGCAATTTAAATATTTTTGCTATTTTCCTCTTGGAAATCATCTCACAGCATTAACACACAACATAATCTCTTGGTGCATTACTGGAGAATTACATGCTTTCTGAAATCTAGCATGTAAATTGTCAGTGAAAGTCAATTCAGTGGGGACTATCAAGTAATTTGCTTGTAAAATAACTTGTTTGTACTAAGTGCAGAAGCTAGAAAACAACATTGTTTTTTTCTAATTTAAGCCATCTCCATATGGTAGATCATGAAATTCCTGTTCTCCTTCGAATCCACATTTTTCTATGCAGACAAAACAACTCTGCCTTCTCATTTTCTTTTGTTTGCACAGCGTCACTGCATTTCCACAAATGCAATCTTGTATTGCGCCCTCTTCTACTCTACAGTACAAGCAAGGGATTTAAGTACATTTCTGAAATATCTGGCCAGAAAATCTACTCTGTTAAAAAAATAAATCAGAGTAATAAACTTCAGTTATCAAATAGTACTCATTTAAATTTCACATCATCTGCAAGAATGGAACTTTGCAACAACAAAAAAAAAAAAAGGGAAAAGTTACATTGTAAGAACACCACTGATCATTTTTAAATGATTCTTTCTTCTTGTCTGCACTGACTCCATTCTTACTCTTTCTTTCTTTTTTTTTTTTTTTTTAAAGATGCCATCATGTTTAATGTGATAAAAAAGGATAATTTTTGGAGAGAGGCTGATAACATTTTTCATCCAGAAAGGAGTGAAAAAACAGCAGTTTCTTATAATGGCCTGGAGAAAAAAGGAAAAATTCACTCCCAGACATGTAATCAAAAGACAAGGTCAGAATTCAGAGCTGAATACTAAATAGTGTGAAAAAATGTAATTCAAAACTTATGAAAAGACTGACATAAAACTAGAAAAAATAGACTTTAATCACTAGCACAGGGGGAATCAGCAGATCTTTGTATACTTATAATTCAATTTCTTTTGCCCTTTAATAATGTGTGCTTCAAAAAACCATTTCTACCAGCTAGCCTATCAATCTTGTGTTACCTATGGCAATAAACTTACCGAGACTCCATTCTTCAACCACCTAATTGTTGGAATAGGCTTGCCTGTAGCTACACATGGCCAGTAGAGATCACTGCCTATATCCTTCTCTGTGTCGTTGATATGTTCTACCCACTCTGGAGAGGCTGAAGAATAAAAACAAAACAAAACACAATATCTTGTAAATATAGATGTGTACTTAGGTAGCATTAAAATCTATTAATTCCATGATACTTAACTGGTCAGACATAGACGATAACTCAGCATTGTATCAATATACCAACACAAGAAAGAATTAATTGTTTTTCCTTCACCGCATAGACCCCAAACAGTTGCAACTCAATATTTATGAGCAAAAAGATACAGAACTGTAAGAATGATTCACAAATGTCCAGAAGATGTAAGATGTTAACATTTACCTGCAGATTATACAACAAGTACATTATTCAGTAGTGTCATAAAAAAGATAGTCAAACAGAATTGTGCAGATCTAGATAGGCACTGAAAGGGCATCCAAGAAAAACATTCTTTTGGTTCAGAAAATATACTTAATAATATTGAAATATCCTTGCATTTTTGGCTTTGCCAAGTAAATTAATTAATTTATTATGCTAATGTATGTCAATTAGTACAATCTTCTCATGCCAATTCTCATTTATTCCAGAAAGTTCGTGAGTTTAACTGAGGATCTTAACTCAGAAGATGTTCTTTATTGCCAGTGAAATGAGACTGAAATATTCTCAAGGTAGTTCAGATATTATGTATAATCTCAAGCCATAGATTTACAGCATGAGTCTTAGTCAAGGAGTTTGGCTACTTGAAATGATTCCACTATAGCAGTAAGTGCTTTTTGGTTTGTCCTTTATTCAAATGCGTGAATGGAAGGGACAGAGGCTGAAGGAATGAAATGACTGTCGCTAGTATAAGACAGAGCTAAGATACTGTCATGGCTGTATGATTTTTGGTTATTGGTATTCCACATCATAACATCACGTAGTGCACTGGGAATTAAAGTGTTAAAGCTCCAGTTCTGGGCACCTGTCTGGAAGAGAAGAAGAACTACAGACCCCAGGGGGCTCTGCGGTCAGAGAGGAGATACAACCCCTGGCAAGGTCACCTGATGAGCTCTTCTGTCAGGTCTCTTCCCTGCTCTCAACCAGACTGCACATCTCACCTCACTGTTACAGTGAGGCCTATCCACCTTTCAGACACTTTCTTTATATTTATTAGCTTTGATTCTAATTATACTGCATTATTATGTGTTATCTTGGATTCCAATACCATACTTAGTAAATTAGTTCGTTTCTCCTCAGGTCGTTGCCGCTGTATTTAATTATTATGGGACTCCCTGTTTCCCTTTTCCGGAGGTGCAGATTTTGCAAAATCCCTCCGCCCCGCTACTCACAGACCCGGGCCGAACCAGCCCCCAAAATGCTGACAGACATAAAAAGACAAAAAGCAGAAAAAAAGAAGGTGTAACACATTTGTCTATTTTTCTTTCTGGTAGTTCTTTCATTTCAACTATTATCAATCACTTAATTTTCATTGTGCATATTCCATTATGCACAAATACATTAATACTAACAAATAATGCTATCAAAGTGTATATAGATCTACCACAACCAGGCAAACTGAGCTGCTGTTAATAATTAATTCATGAATGGTACACTTGATATTCAATGTATGGATTTTGATTTTGTTTTATTAACTCAAATAGCAGTGTGCCAGGATGATGCAATGAGTCCACACTTGAGCTTGAAAATACAGCTACTTCCAATATAAGTAAAAGCAATATAAATAAAGAAGAATAATTTTTTTCTACCTACCTTGCACATAAACTCTTGCTTGATGTTTATCTTTTCCTTTATAGTTTTCAGCTTCGCACTCATAAAGTCCTTCATCTTCATACTGAATATTAAAGATCTTAAGAACTGCCCCAGACATGCTTATCTCAGCAGTAGCTGGCATAGGTTCAAGGTATTTACTCCATCTGAGTTCAGGAACCGGACTTGAAAAGGTAAGTAAAGAACAAATCAGCATGTTCTAGAAGTGGCTGTTAAATTGCAGACTACAAAAAAGTATTTGATGATGAAACATATTTTATTTTCCTGAATTATGAAAGCAAACAGTGCTCTACAGTATCTTTAGAACACACTTACTTTCCAAGAGCAAAACACTCCAGTGTCACATTTTGGCCCAGGAGAGCATATGTGTCCTTGAACTTCACCTTGATATCAGCAGGATACACTTTGGCACCTAACATGAAAACAAGAGATTCTCAGAAGAGGTGTGGTAGGAAAAAATACAGCTATTAAAACTTCCACAGTTCAAGAAAATCCATTGTAATCCAGACAAAATCCTTCTTTATAGTGTATATAGCCTGGCTATTTGTGAAATCTGATTTAGCTCAAAACTTGCAGAATTGAGGCAGGATTGTTTTATTCAGCAAACAGTTATGTCTGGACACTAATGCTTAACATTTCTTTACAACACAATAATTCAACAAAACTCCTTTATTAGCATTTAAATTGTGATGATGCCTTGTGTAGGAATAGAAAGAAAAAGCCTGAGCCTTTATTTTCTACAGATTCTTTCAATGAATGGAATATTTAGAATTACTGTGAATTTAAGCTCTATAGTCTCTTACCAATGGTATGAAGGGAGCTACAAAGAGGAAATCTACAGCTGAACAAGGGTACAAGTATGTAATACAATCAGATCTACCTAGTGCAATCTCTGTGATACTCCTTACATAGTTCTAGGTGAAGATTACAGTTTGAGTTTCCGGTATGGAAAATTTGGACAAAGATCACTGATTTGTAATCACCCAAATTTGATCTCTTCACTGCAATAAAGGAAATCTAACAAATAAAAGGGACACTGAAATCCTGATGATTAGTTCATGAATCTCTAGTGACTGTCTGAAGTTGCAGAAAGGAATGTGATTACCGTGCAGAAAATATGCAGATTTAGGAAATGGCAGAGAACAGTCCAGTAACAAAACGAAAAAGGTATCAGGGGATTGTCTGGTGAGATACAGAGTCCTTGGACAGGGTATTTCAACAGAGTAAAAGGAATTGCTATTTTCAAGAAGACGACAAATATCTGAAACTTTCTATTAAATTCTACACAAAATTTCTGCTTTCCAGTCACAACCTTTTGAACCAATGCCAAGACCACAGATGATATTAAAGATTTTTAGATGAATACAGAGACTTATCAGATAAAAGAGATGAGAAAAACTCTGTTCTCAATGATATGAAAGGAATGTTGTGAATGAATCCAGAGAGATTTCCTTCACAGAGTTCTCATTGTGGATAGCGATGATTTGGACCCTCTCTGTATGTGGAAAATTAAGGAACAGATGTGCAATAGGCATTAGGACTTGCCATTTAATTCTTCTTACAAGAGATTAAAACATTCATGAATGAGTGAAGTTGAAATACAAACAGAATGTAGTATGTAGAAAGTATTTCCAATAAATACTTACGATCGGCCTGCGGAATAAGTGGAATAAATTTACTGAATACGCTCTTTGTTATTGAAGGGCTGGACACAAAACATGAATAATTGCCCTTATCCGATGCTTCTACATTTGCAATGTAGAGATTGCCATTCGTCTGAGACACAAACCGTCGTCTGTCCAAAGCAATGAATACTGGGAATTCATTTAGAAGCCAGCGATAACTGAGATCATCTGGAGGAAAATATTTTCTAGTTAATATTAAAAAAAAAACAAAACAATAATAATAGTGTCAGCTACATAAACCACGAAATACCCACTGCAGATGAATTGCTTCACTTTGAGTTCCAGCTTACACATAACTTATTGAAGAAAGATAGCTATGAAAGAGAGAATATGCAGATCCCAGTAGCCAGTCAGCTATCGGTACTGGATATCAGAATGCTGCTTCCCTGAGGGCAGATTACTGTGCACCTGCTTCTCTTTAAAACAGGCCTTTCCACTGGAGCTAGAGTGAGGTGGAGAGGAGATGTGAAGCTGTATCTTGCCCAGATCCAACTGTGGAGCTGGGAAGCCCTTGTCAGACTTGTGATTTGGAAAAAAGCCTTTAGAATATTTTAACTGGAGTATGTTGTGGTGAGTTCATTAGGTGGAATGAAGCTGCAGCAGCAAGTCTGGGATGACACAATGACATAGAGACATAATCGGATCTTCCAAATGGCAGGTCAGGCCCACCTTCCATTATCCAGATTAGTTTGAGTAATGTTATTTGTAATAACAAAAACTGCATGAAAATTCAACCTTGTCCTTTACTTACATTCAACCGCAAGTATATATTCAAGATCAAAATCAAATCTAGAGAGAAATTCTCAAGCTTTGTAAGACTTACTGTTTAATTAAACATAAAGGAAACTTCTAGAATTAAATATTATTTTTGTCTTCTACTGCTATGCATCAGAAAATAAAGCACTTAGGGCTCAATTACCTGGGTAGTGGTAAGGAGGCTCACAAAGAAGCACTGCTCCAACACCTTCTCGTACTTTAACCTCATAGTGTTCCTCTGGTGGAAAAGGATCCAGATCTAGTATAAAAGAGGGTGGGGGAGGAAAACTGTGGGCTTTTCACTACAAAAAAAAATTATTTTTTAAAGTATTTTCATTCCGTATAAATAAACATAGAAATACAACAATATCTTGCATACAGGTGTTCATGGACCGATTATGACAAGTTTGCTCATTTTAACCCTGCCATTATCAAGTGCAAAAATTTTTTTACAGTATTTTAATCATTATAACTACAAATTCCGAGGAGAAAAAAGAAACACCTCTACATCAGGAAGCACAGTGAACTTGTAATACTGGAGTCCTGCTTCAAATACTGATGCAGAGTAAATAACACATCAGTAACAGTGAAGTGCAGAGTTTCGAAATGCAATATTTTATCATAGATATCATCTAAGCAAACATTATTTAGATTATTTCAACTTTCTTAAGTGGCTTTTCTTCTAAATTCCTAAGAATGACTCTGATATCGAACTAAAATTTCTGTTCAAAAGCATTCACTCAGAAATAAAAAAAAAGCTACAAAGCTACATATAAAAAAGGATTAAGTAGAAAACAGCGACTATTCACAAATATAATTGCAATGTATAGTTAGATAGACCCACTAAACACTTGATAGGTCTCTTCCAAAGCCAATCACAGCTTTCAGACCTCAACAGCTACAAGAATCAAGGAAGAAAATGACAACACTTTGCTAAATGCATGGAGAAAACCTTAGGGAGAGTTATGTGAACTTCTATGGAAATACACCTTTTCCAGTTTCTTAATTACTAGTTTTTCTTCTATTGAAACTGATTAGAAGATAAAATAACTTTTCCAGTGACTATCTGAATCTTTACATTAGATAATGCATGAAATACTAAGCCGTTCTAAGGACTTCTGATTACTATTAAATATAATTTTGTCATGTGTCTTAGCACAATGTCTTCTGTCCCCCTCAAGTGGCTCCCAATTAATTTGGAATATCACTCTTTGATAAAGAAGAAATTGAACCTTTAAAGGTCCCTTTCAACTCTAAGGACTCTATGATTCTACATATTGACTAATCTCCCGCAAACATCTACTTCCCTCATCAACGACCTTTTCACCATCTTGTAAACGTGACACTGTTCCCTTCTACTTTAATTGTAAAAGATTGGCTTTCACCATCTGCTACAGAAACAGGAAAAATTTCAAAATGATGAACAATTGAAAGAAATCGTTTGCTATTTTACTACTCCCTTGTATTTGGAGAGCGTAGGGCTTGAGAAAATGAACAACTACAGCTGCTTTTCATTTTCAGTTTATATTTTAAGTCTAGAAACTAATTTGTGCAGTGTTCTTTGACTAACCTTTGAAACTTTAGGACAGTCACCACCACAGATTTAATGACAGTGGATAGGATAGGAAATTTGAATATGTAAAACGTCTGTATTTTAGTACTAAAATAGAACAATCTATGCCAGGTGCAGGAATGCCATACAATTATTAAGATGTAATTTGTATACCTTCTTCCCACTTATGAACTGCTCTGTACTCTGATTGGGTCTTGATGTCTTTTTTGCATAAGCACTACTTGGTTATTACTCAATAATTATAATAAGCATGATTCCATGAACTCTTAATTTGAAGACACTCATTTTTAGCTAGAATGAAAGAATTAGCATAATCACTGCACTCTCAGAGGCATACAGCTAACAGCTAGTGAGTATGGAAATTTCTCTCCATTGTCGCTCTTGCAGCTTCCCTGCTATGAAACTGCTGCATTTTACACTTATGAGACTGTTTTCCAATAAGTGCCATTGTATTTCAGCTTCTAATTTTGCACAGTGCTCACAAAAAAAGCCACTAAATATTCCTGGAGGATACAATTCCCATGTAGATATGTGTACAACAGCAAAAAGATATTTGGGTGGTTTTGAAGCACTGCTGCTAAAAATAATTATTTTCTTCTTGGAGGCCAATCCAGATCTACTAAAGACAGTGCTCCCAGATGGGTTAATTGACATGAAGTTTACAAGAGTGTGATTTTTGCTCCACAGTTTCAGCAGACTTGACAGTAAGACAAAAATAATAGGTCTCGATCATAACAGATAGTCAAGATTTTCTTGAACTCTTCAAAAAATGGTTTGTTGCCATTTTCCAATCAGCTTATGCACAAGCTAAAGAACAAAAAAATCTACTTAAGGTCATGTCCTGTGACCTTAGTAATTTTGTATTCAATTATTTTGGAACTATCACAGTGATTATCAAAGGAAGTATTTTTTACAGATGATCATAAAAAGGAGAAAGGAAGATACACAACTACCAGTTTTTTAAACCTTTCTGGGTTACTTCTCTCTAGTGGAGGTGACATAAATATTCAGTTTAAAGGATATCTGCTGCTGTATTCAGTGGTAGAAGTACATGGAGTTCTACAAAGCAGGCATCAAAGGTGCCAGTCCTGAACGAGTAGGTTAAAAGATAAAACGTAAACTGATGCTAAAATAACTATTTACTACTCCTGAGTTTCCTTGAGATATGAAGCACCACAGTATTACAATTTGTGGCAGAAAACAGAACTTCTCAGTTCATCTCCGATGTTAAACATTAAGCAGTTAAACTGTTCTGCTGAAGGGCACTCAGGGTGTTGTGAATGGCCACCAGGTAAGAGTAAGATCATTTTTGTGTTCTGATGAAAAACTATTTCCAGTAAAAGAAAAAGTACTTTAAGGCAAAATAAAATAAAAATCCCAAACTGTCCTCAGTCAGTAAAATTTTCCATTAGTCTTCATGTAGTACTTCAGTCTCTTATACAGCATGCATTTGATAGCAGTGTACATCTGCACATATGCATGAGTTCATGACTGCAGCTCATGTCTGCCTGACGTTGACAGAAAAGTCCTCTGGCAGGGCCTTCCCACAGCCCAGCAGTCAGGGAGCATGCCTTGTAACAAGTGCCATGCCCTCCTCCTGCAGGCATCCCACTTGTGCTTTCACCACAGCGTTGCCTGATCACCACTTGTCACTACTGATGTCCTTCTTCAGTGACTATTTCCCCTTTGGTTCTACCACAATTTAAACTGTTTGAGCATTATTATTCACAACCTGGCTCTGTTGTGAGTTGGTTCAATTAATAACTTAATTCTCTGAGAAAGTTGGAATGACAGCTGAATGCTAAGCAACATAAAATCCTTGCAAAACTTAATCTGTGTTATTCTCAGCTTGTTCTCCTTTTTATTTTTATTTTTAACAGAGTAATACAGCTACAGCACATATAAGCAGAAGACACTGCAGTGCAAAACCACCGGACATTTAAAGCTACCCACAAGGCTTCTAGGTTTTGACATAAACATTGGCTTACATCCAAAACTCAGAGTGGCTTCACTGCTTCTGACAGTTCCAAAGATATTCGATACTACACAGACATATTTTCCAGCATCCCTTGATTTCTCTGGATTACTGATAACAAGTCTGCCTCCTACCATACTGTAGCGATCCTTTGTTAAATCAATATCCCAGTTGTTGAGTTTCCACCTATTAAAAAAAAAAACAAAAAAAGGCAGATGTAAGATTTGGCTCCAAAAACAAACTGAGTAAGCAAAGTAAAATTTTCATGATCTGAAAATTAATTCATGTACTGCGATAAACCATACAGAAGTTCATAACACAGTATTATGTTTGTTTGAAGCTTTTCTTCTGCAAAAGCCACAGATTTTATGAACATTATAGGTGTTTTAAACATAAGAGTCTCAGATGTTTCAGCCTTCTCAGAGATGGGATGTACATTAAAACTCAATCCAGGTAGTACAGAATGCTTGAACTGACTGCCAGTGAGCTAGGTAGTAATCAGGCGTTGGAATCATAAACATGAGCTAGCTAGTAATCAGGCACTGGAATCGTAAACATATCATCAGATAGCTTTTGAAGGCCAAGCAGGCTAAGCAAATGTTCTTCCATGTCTTTGAAGTGAGATTTTGAAGAGAATTTTTTTGCAAAATTGCAGTAGGAAATGAAAATGTTTCGTAAAGCCTAAACTGCCAGCAAAGTCAGTGAAATGACAATGGCACAACTGATTTAAGAGCTGCTTCCTACATTCAGAAAATTGCCAGAACTCCCATTTTAGTCCTTGTAAAACTCCACAGTGCGTTTCCTGAACTGCTGTAACTTCACAAACTATGAGAGGAGCTATCAATGAAGTCTGGCCCTCTTTACTGTGTCCACCAGGGGGGGCACATAACCATCTTTGAAAGGAAATACACCTTTTCTGAGCACAAAAAGGAAAGATGCAACTCAAATACATTTAATAATCATAAAAGTCTTGCAGTGTAAGTCAGATTTTTGTACCAAGCTAAAGACAGGCATTGCTTTTTCAGATTGAGAGTACATACATTAAGTGTTTCTTCCTGATTAAAACGTTTCATCAAAAATACAAAATAATCATTTGTAAGGTGAAATCAGAATTGTCATAGAAGAAAGTAATAATAAAAGTGACACTACCACCACCACCAACAAAAGAAATAAAGAAGTAAAGAAAAAAAAGAAAGAAAAGAAACAGGAAGGAAGGCAAAGCAAGGAAACAAAAGGCAGGATTTACAACCTGCAATAAATACTATTTAGCTTTTATAGGATCTTAGGGGGATCCTTGAGATATATTACATGTCTGTATTATGAATAATAACTATTTTGCCCAGAAATATCTAGGAATAATTGTCAGGAGCACAGCATATGCTGCACTGAATTAGATCAGAAAAGCACGGCATTAAATGTGCAGCTGGGCGGTGTAAGAATAAAAACTAAACATGGAAAATTGCTTTCTTCTGAATTTATTAATTTAAAAATCAAAACAACTGTATTCACATGGATAGTTTCACTGGGTTCTGTTGGACTTCTCACATGGATAGCATATATCATTCACGAAAATGCATCGGGGGGGGTCAGTTTGGGTATCAGGAAAAAGGTCTTCACCAGAGAGTTGTCAGACACTGGAACACACTGCCCAGGGCAGTAGTCACAGCACCAAGGCTGCAAGGGTTTCAATTCTGCATGATCTGCTCTGGAGCCAGAATCTGGGAGTCAGTGATCTTTCCAGGTCTCTTGCAACACCCATTCTATGTATTATGCTATGCTTCTAGATGGAAGAGCACTACAGATGCAAGATAATGTTTCCAGAGTGACTTTATTCCATTAAGGAAGAACCCTCAAATTTAGGCAGAGCTTATAATCATTCTCTATATGCTATGCTGTTTACATTTGCAGGCAGGGTGTAGTAGGCTGGGTGAACTGAATGTGATGGCTATGTATATTCTGAATCTGAATCTCTACTCTGCTACATGGCTTCCAGACCTTTCCAAGCACAGGGAGAACAAAGAAGTGAAATAGCAAAATGCCATGTGGAAAAAACTTACGCTCTCAGAGCTAGAGATGAGATTCAAAAGCAGTATTATAGTCACCTTTACTCTCAGGTAGATCTGCATAAGTAGATAGCAATCTTACCTGTGTTTTTCTGTCTTAGAAGACTGAGTTAATTCCGGGAAGACAAATATTGGCGCAGATCACAGGATAATTTAATGAAATGGAAATAGTTTGCTGACAAGAAATTGTATCTGCCCTTAGTTTGATCTACCCATGACTAGATTGTAAACTAGTCAGAATAATGATAATCATAAGCACATTTTGCTATACATACAGAGAAGGTAATAGACAATAAACTCACATGGATGCCCTGAAATCTCACAATGAAAAATAACTGCTCTGTTACTAAAAGTATATTTGTCACAAAAGAGGTTATATGTGTGAATCTCTTACATTCATGAGCATCTCTATACAACATGGTGGTGGTAGAAGCAATGTAAGATATTCAGGCTCAATACCTGTCCTTCTTTCAGAGTAAAATGGGATCAAAAAGATATTTTGATCTAAGAAGAACAAGAACTTGAACCTCAGCCATTCCTAACCTAAGGCAGAAAGCCTCTGAAGTGTTTCTTTAAAGTCATTTTTTCATCTTTTGAATCTGGATCAGCATTCCTTTCAAAAGCCAAAACCATCTAACACAACAGGAATGCAGTATTTTCAAAAACTATCTAAACATTTCAGTGACTTTAATCCACGTTGATTCTTACCCAAAACCAGCAAGTCTACCATTTTTTTCCTGATAAGACAATCATTTAACATCAAAACCTGAACAATTCATTGAGTAAAATACACAATCAGATGTAACAATCAAAATAAGAGAGGTTACTTGTAAGTAGGAAAAGGAACAGCTCGAGCCCTGCAGTTCATTGAAACTTGTCCATCTGAAGATTCTTCTGGATAGATGGTATCAATTGGTTGCTCCTCAAAAACGGGTCCATAACCTTTGTTTCCTTCCTCTGAAAAATGGGTAGAGTCTGAAAATTAATCAATTATTTGTTAGTAGCCAAAGTGAACAGGAATTTACAACAGACCTACTGTATTCAAAATATGAATACAGCTAAATAGCAAGCCCAGCAAAATCAAGTTTCATTTGCATCAGGAAAACTAGAACAGCATGGATATTAGTGCTGACCTTCCTTCACTGTCCTCTGAGAGTGAGAGTAGTTTAAACCACATTCCTGTGTAACTACCTTCTTTGCATTCTCTGCTGACATGATAAATTATTTTTCACAGCTTATGCGAGACTTGACAAAGATGATTATGAATTGAAGATATGCCCTTCAGAAATGCAGGTAAGCCCACCTTATCTCACAGAGGTTAACAAGTTTTGATAAAATAGGTCCAGGTAGAAAACCACAGTTTAAATATTAATCGTTCATTATCTTACAACCTAAACAGCTCCAGTTGTCCCATGTATTCAGAAATAATCTTTATAGCACTATACAAATAAAAACTAATACTGGAGATCACTGTTGAGAATTGCATTGTTTCCAACAATACATGGAAGCTCACGTATGTATGTATATATGTTAATGCTCTTCCCACTAAAATAAAATAAAAGGAAGTCTCACGCTAAAAATAATTTACATTTGTCAAAACAAGCAGTTAAAGGTGAACTGAAAATCAAACAGGTTTGGAAACAAACTATTTTTTTTTTAATCTTTATCCTCCATTTGCTGATGCTGTTACAATGGTTGCAGGTTTGGCTTCTCCCTGCTGCATTCCCTCCTCCTTCATCTCTTCCAAATGCATAAGGTGGCTGTTCTTTGAGGTCTGCATTAGCAAGACTAGGAGCAAAGGTGGAAAAGCCTGGGAAAATTTTGCTTGGTAAATCCATGATGTAACTGTGCTTTTTTTGTTGTTGTTATTGTTTACTTCTGTTTTTATTTTTCTGTGAAAGTGGCAAATATGCCAATAGTACATGTCTGCTACCAGGTTCGCTTTCCACTCATGTTTAGACCTTTGTCAAATCCTAGAGATGCCTTCTGGAAGATGATGACAAAAACCTTGTAAGATTAAGGAACCAAATATCATTTTCCTATAATGATCTTTAGAACTGATTGAATATTGTTAGCTTAAAAATTTCCCAAATCAGTTATTAAGGACGGAGAAACCCTACAATTTTGCAGTAGTATCCGTGTAGTGTATACAAAATGCAATATGTCTTGTAATTTAAAAATGTAATGCAGCAGATGAAAGTCCCTAAATAAAATTACGATTCTGTACTTATCCCCTTAAAATTCTTACCTCTGTTTTAAAACTTTTTGGAAGAAATTAGGCAGTTCTTATAAAATGTAAAATAGAAGGTAGAGTTTATCTATATAACTAAGCAATCAAATTGTCAGTATTAAAATATCATATATGCACTTAACAATCCTAATGTAAGTATTTCATTGTTTCTAAAATCCACATTCATAGATACACATTTTACAGAACTAGGAGAAAATTGTTTACAAGAAGATAAACATTAACTTCACTTTCCAGTTCAAGTTTGAGTGAAAATAATCACTAATTCCCTTGGGCACAGGAACAGATCCAAAAGGCACTCCTACGCTGTGATAGTCAGGCAACTTCATTTTTGAAATGAATTCATCTAATGAGAAGATAAGTCTTTAAAAGAATGAAAGAAAAGCAATCGGAAAGAAGAGCTTTTGAAAAATGGCCTTCTTGATATTTTAGAGCACAACACTACAAAAAGATCTATGTATTACTAGACCAAAAGAAGACCATTCAGACTGCAAAGGCAGAAACAGCATATTTGCTCAGAGCCTTGAATGACTGAGCCACAGCCCTGACAGCACTTTCTGTGCAGACCTTAAGTATGAATATAGAATAACAATGGCCTCTAGCAGGGAACAGTCATATCAAATGCAGCTGACTGTTTCCACCTTAGGACTCAAATGGTGTTACAGACCATTTAGGCATTTCATGGCATGCATTTTTAATGCTACCAACACTGTTAATTATACTGAGTGAATGGCTGTTTCTTACACCTATTAAATATGCTTTATAATGGCACTTCTGCTGCAATCTATTATGAATTGAGTTTCAGACGTCTGGCTGAGTGAAATAAGATGAGCAGACTGCATGTCAGGTGGGACAACCAATAAGCCCTTCATCTGAGTTCGGTCAAAAGCTGAATGCAGACCAGTAATATGCAAGTAGCACTGGGGAGAAAAAGGAAGAGTTTGTGAAAAGAACAGCAACAAATTTTCACACTTTAGTGGAGAAACACGACTATGTGACGGTATTTGGGGACTGAAGAAGTGCACACAAAGAGGATGAAAAAAGATTAGTTGATTGACATTGTGCTTACAAGAGAGTGGGCAGAAGTAGAAGCAGAGACAAGAAAAAGGAAATGGCTGCACTAGATAAACGAGATGAGAAGCAAATTGTCTCTGTTCAAGTCCTGCTTTAGAACAAGAGAATGGACTATGTGACCTCTCAAGGACACTTACTGCCCTATTTTCTGAGCACATTTATTCTGATTTATATTTCAAATTACAGCAAAAGATGTCATCCAGTTCTCACTATCCAAGGCATTGTTCAGTGAATTCTGCAAACGTGAATTCGAATTTTCAACAGGGTTAAGAAATACTTAGTAGTCTCGGTGAAGGGCAAGAAAAAAAACTACCCAATGCATTAGATCATGGATCCTGTGTAAGTAACAATGCTGCTGGAAGGTGGCCCTTTAACATTCCTCCAAGCAATACTTTCCAGCTGCCATTTTCCCTCTAGCCCTTTCTGCAACATTCCTTATGATCAACTGACTACCGAAGAAACTGATAAAATTAAAGGGAGTGGACATCTATTTATTTCTAGCTTTATGGGTTCCGTTCCGGGTCATTTCTTGCCCTTATATGTACCCACTGCAGATTGAAAGAAGGTTGAGTGTGGATGGGGAAAAGTATGGGAACTTGACTTTGAGATTTGAGAATCATGAGCCTGAGAAGACTCAAGGTAAGAGCATCCCAGAGATGAAGCTTGGTTTAGTTTGAGAAAGGGGGAATGCAAGTGTTGGGCCTGTGTTTGTTTTGTGAGAGTGATAAAATGATCTTGGGCTGCCTTTATATTAGCATAACGAAAAAAAAATAAGAAGAGGCATAACTACAGAACTGCTTAGGATACAAGAGGGAAGGAAACCAGAGGAAAAGAGAGGAAATAGACAAAAAGGTATTTATCAGGTACTAGGAAAACACTGGCCTGTGTAGAAATCAAAATACAGACACAATTTATAGGCAGAAAAGAGGGCAGTGTTAAGATAAGTGTAAGAAAAGTGTAGAAGTGTAGGAAATTCTCATTGCCTAGGAAAGAGTGAGCAGAGCTAGCTTGCACACAAATGTACCAGTGCAGAATTCAGCTTCTTTCTTCTTAACTTCTTCTTCACACAGTTCTTTAGAACAGTATCTGAAAAAGATTGTTCTGAACAAATACTGTTTTGATAGCTAAATTGTTGTATTAGTTCAGAAAAATTCTTATCAGTGAATTTTTTTGTTTGTTTGTTTGTTTGTTTGGTATTATCCTCCTTAAGACAAAGCATTTTATTGTTATTTCTAATTAGCTAGATTTTCCATGTCTGTTCCAGATAGGATTCAAGATGTGCATACTACTCATATTCAGAGCAACATCCCTTTCATTTTTTCCATGTTTGACTTTCCCAAATACATGAATTTTAATCTTTTTAAAAACAGCAAATAACTCACTTTTTCTTTTATTACAAAATTAATTTAAAAGGATGACTGATTACCTAGTGTTTCCATTTGATCTAGGTAGATCCTACCAAACCTAGCACACTGAATTATCCCAAAAGATGCATTTTTGTCTGATTCTAAAAACTGCACATGTAAGGCTTCATAATTTTTAGCATTTCTATTCCATTACTTAAGCCTGAAGTATGAAAACTTTTTAAAATATCTAAATTTTAGTACCTAAAGATCTTCAAGTTTCTAATTTTACTGAAAGTTCATATGATAGATCTGTGTTTCATCTTCTGATGTTTTACCTGTCTCTTGAGTCTTTCCTCTTATTAGCCTGAAATACTGAAGTAAAAAAATACATCAAAAGCATTCATGCAGAACCACTCATCTTGTTCCCATACCCAATGGAAGCTCTTAAACATAAAGGTAATATTTACATTCCACATAGCATTATGAAACTATGCTAACTTGCTATCATAGATATTATATAATCTTGGACTCAAACCATCAATTTCAGTGGGTTGGAGTTCTAAGCAAGTAATTTTTCTGTTGAGAGAGATCATCCAAATCTCTTTCAGGTAAGACAGTTTATTATCAGCTACTTCAGCCTTTCAAGGATCCAATTCTGAAAATCCATTTTGGTCACAGATTAAGGATAACCATATAAGAATTCTATGATTCCATGATTCTACAACGTCATGAAGCAAAGCTCCTTATGTTATAATTATAGAAATTACTGTGAACACAATCAGACAAGAAAGTTAATATATATATATATAGTTAATTAAAAACCATAGTAAAGTTGTTTATTTCACAGAAGAAAACGGCAGTTCATGGGCTTATTTTCCAATACAGAAAAGTAAATAAAGCCTAATTGTTTACTTTTGTCTTATCCATTTTCAGATACAGATTGCTCACATCATTCTTAATTTAGGGAGTATTTTACAAGCTGTGTGGTGAGGAATATAAAATGCTTCAAAAGGCATTCTGGGTTTGCAGTGCACCTGTATCTCAAGTCTTAATGAGATGATAGCGAGGAGAGATAAAGTTTAATAAATGAAGAGATAGCAAGAATAGCTATCCTTTTTTCATCTTTCTTACTCAGCCTATTTTCTTGTGTATGGTAGTAAATTCAGAGTGAGCCTCTTGACACTGTGGGATTTATCTCATGTAATTTTAAAAGTTAACGATTTCATTCAAAATAGTCATATATCAGTTCTCTTTAGAGGGCTTAGACGAGTACTTCAAGCAGGTAATTAATCCATCCCCTCTTCATGAACCACATAGAAAGATGAAATTCATATAATGTACCGAGCTCATAGAAAGTTAAAACAAAGTCATATGAATTTTTCCAGAGTCTGGTTTTATTAATTCAACTGTGAAATGTGACCTGCAGTCTCCCAGGTGAGGCTACTGGCACCAAACCCAGAATGAAAGCCTTCTCCTGGAGCTCCCACACCTGATAAGGAGCCTGTTTTTATATAATTAGTTTCACTTGTCTTGCAGCAGCATAAATAAACCTCAGTGGAAGATCAGGGAGCACACTGATACTGCACCAAGAAAAAAGTCCTTACCCTAAAGAGATTGTTCTTCTGCTCCAGTGCAGCACCAGAAGTGCAACTGTGCTTTCTGCTTCTTATTTGCTCTGCAGGGCTCAGACACCCAAAGAACATGGGGAGGTCAAGCATGAAGAGTTAACACTGTCCTCACACCATCACATGTTCTAAGATATAACAGTGTATCTGTTCCTCCTTAGCAAAATTTAATAATAGTAATTTCTCCTGGAAGCCACATAAAAAATATTTTTTTCCACAAACCTTACACAGAAATGTACTGAAACAGTCTCAACATATACAGGAACGTAAATTCAGAAATATATAACAGATTCTTATAACAGATAAGTTACCAGATATTTTATCAGACCCTAATGTTCCTTTTTTTGTGTGTGAACAGTACCTCTGAGTATCACTTACTGCCAGCACAGTCACTGCATGTGGATCTCTAACTAACACATTTTGAAGCATAGCTTTAATCTATGAAGTCCCTGGGGGTAAAATTACTGTCAGTCAGGGTATCTGCCTCCATGGCACTGAGGGTGTAGAAAGTCCATAGGGCTTTCCTAAAACTATTTCTAATGAAGAATTTAGTTTCTGGATTAAATAGGACACTAGATATGACAAAAGAGCTTCAGTGAAGCTGAAAAGAGAAGTTCAGCAACTTTCTATTTTAAAATTTAAACCAGAAAAAAAGAGGAAACTTGCCCTACACAATCTTTTCTTCCTTTTGCAGACTAGAGGGGACTGCACTGCTTCACGTTGTGCTCTGTGAAAGCTGCTTCAGCATATCAGGCCCTGTTTGTCAATCAGAGAGATGTAACTGCCTGAATTCCAACCCAGGGAATAAGAAAGAGATGGGCCCAGGCTACCGCTGCCCTGAAGCACAGGTACGGTAATGGACAGAAGTTAGTACCTTCAGTTAGGCACAACATTGAGAGATCCCAGAAATCTGAAGTCTGCCAAGCCAGTTTTCTACACACAATTTCTCCACAGAAATATAGTGTTTGTGACAACCTGCTGCAGCAACCTCATCATGCTTCACAGGTCTGAGCAAATTGCAACCCTCAGCATCTGGCACAGCAGCTGGCACAAAGGGCCCCACACCTGCTGTGCTACTGCGCTTAACAGAGTCAGACTCCCCACCAACAATTTTTAACAACTCATTCTAGGTTCAATCATTTTTTTCTTCTCTGCCAGTCCCACACTTGGATAGTTTCAGAGATTTAGCAGCTTTCTGATGAGATGAGAATTAGCCTCTGGCGCATTGTCTTCCATTGCAGCTAAAGGAACAAGCTCAAGTACAGCAGACTGCCTGCAGTTAAGCAGCCTCGGGTTTTTGTCGATACTTTTAGCAAAGGGAATCATAGGGATGATACAAATAAAACACAAGGAGTATCAAAAAGCTGATGGTCTTATTAATGACTTCTGTTTTAGGAAATCTGGAAAATGGGAAATGAAGACACTCTGCATCTACGTTTAGATGCAGAGCCCATAATAATATCATCTTATTTGAGTTAACATTGAACAGCCACCATCATTCAAATTATCTGTTTTTTTTCCTGCTTCGAGACAGTTGCCACATGAATGCAGGAAGCTACTTTCTATCTGATAGTTCACTTTGGAGGGAATCCAAAATGGATAATTCCTGAATTTTTTCTTTGTTCAGTAACTAATTTGTACAGGCTTCTGCCTGCCCAAGCAATATACCCATTCTCACATTCTGTGCCATCAATTCTCTGCTCAATTTGTATAAAAAAAAAGTAGAAAACAGAAAATTCCCAATATATACTGAAATTTTACTGTTACTCTTCTATAATGATTTCCTTGCATGTCTCTCATTCAAAGAGAGGCCAATAAATCATGTTAAACATCTGTTTACTTTCATGTCTTCTTGCAATTAGTATGATAATAAGCAAATAATGTTATAAATTAACATTTTATCTCTTTTGTAATTTGATAAATCTGTGAAAGATTACAAGTATGTCTTCATTTTCCACATTTTTTTACAAGATACGCCTTTTCACATTGTCTTTACAGGGCAGTTATAATCTATATTTAATGCAGAAAATTCACTGAGGAGTAAAAATATATTTTTTAAACTTCATCCTTGTTTACAGAATTATTTATGCTTTATCTTTCTGGAATGTACAAAAGCGACCCACATTTCCCTTTAGAATGGAACTGTCATGGGTGATGTACAGTATCATTACACAACTTTTAAAAATGTTATGTATTTAAACTGATTAATCAGAAATGGTGGATATGTAGCTATGTGGATATTAAATGGGAAAATACACTAAATGTGACATTAAATATAAGATTAAGTCACTTCACCCAAATGACTCTCATTCTGTAACAGCAAGATATTTTTAATGGATGTCCATTTGTGTATTTGCCTCAGTTGCTCTAGCATATCTTGAATCTTGCTAAATCCTTAAATTAAAACACACACACAAAAAAAACAAAAACAGAGAAGTAACTGGTCCTTAAGAGGAAACAGTCAATTAAGCAAAATGGAGCATGCGTTCACTTCACTGTATTTAGGGCACTCAGGCTCCTGGAAATGCTCCCAGATCTGACACCACTGAAAAGGTGATTTATTCAGTAAGAACAACTTGCATGTCAAACAGGAAAAGATTAGTGTGTACAGTAACTTATGTAAAATAAACTAACAAAGGAAATGACAGATTGCTGAAACGCAGTGAAAGGCTGGTAGTAAAACATGCGGTGCTATAAATAACTATGAATGCTTATGTTCAGAAACTACAGTGCAAGTATCCTAAGGCCCTAATCCTGCAAACACTCCTGCAAATGCTTTTCTTTACTGCAATTGTATAGTACAAAAATCTCAGACTCCAAGACCAGAAAACCCAAATTCAATGTACTAGAAGGCACTGCTAAAAAATAAAGGGATAAAGATTTGAATGCTTTTCAAGATTTACAGATTGCATGCTAGAGAAAACAAGCTATCATTTTGCTTTATAAAAGCAGAGATGTAAAAAAATATATATGGATTTTTCCTTCATAAATATCTGTGCATAAAACATTTCATTTCAAAGGTAATTGTAAAGAAGGTTGGCAGGTAGTTTTTTGATGGATAAATGCCTAATAATTCAATTAGGTCAGGAGAATATATTTTCAATAAAGGATGGTAACAGTTTTATTAATGGATAAGAGCTTCTTCTGGAAACATCAAGATCTTTAAGATCATCTTTAAAAAGGGTAACATGATATATTGTTTGCTTAAGGCAAATAACAATGAGACAGCACTGAAAGTTCATTAAAAGTCTCATATTATTTCAGGCACCTGATTCATCACAAAACTTAAGAACATAAGTAGATCCAATTAAACAAGATTACTTTTGAATGCAATGTTAAGCACGTACTCAAGTCCTGTGCTGGATGAAAATCAGCTTGATTCTAAAAACACCAAAAATCGTGATGTAGCAATAACAAATCACAGTAAAAAGTTTTCAGGAAGTCAGTGTCAGAAAGAAGCTATAATGTGTGAAATTGCGTTGTTCCCACTGCTAGCCATCATAAAATTATTTTCAATACCATTTTATTTTGTCACTCCACTGAGGATCTTCTGCTCCTGCTTCATGTACTCTTCTCTATTTCTCTGTCATTTACCATTGCTAAGTGTGTCTGCTTGAGACATTCAGTATCACTATCATCAGTATTGATCTATCTGGCATTGTTGTATCCTGTTACATATTTTCACATGAGAGAGGGACAAAGATCTGTTGACACAGCACATGGCTGGATTAACCTTGAGTGTTAATAGCTACTGAACAGAAGAACCATGGACTCATTAATTACCTCAACTATCACTTACTCAGCAAGTTCTACATCATCACTGAAAGCGTGGAAACTGTATGATATTTAGAAGCATATTCCATACTGTTTTCAATGTCACAGAAAAGAGCACCTACTAGTACACAAGAAGCCCACAAGTGCTTGGGTCCAAGCTGATCTGCAAATCAGACAAAATATCTGCACCATGCTAGCAGGAAGGCAAACAAAGCACTTTCAGGTTTCGGATCATTATGATCACAAAGTACATTGTGATTATTTATCTACAAATGTCAAAAACCCTGCAGTAGCATTAAATGGTTTTCTAAGACCGAAACATGGAGATGGCAGACATGATGAATCAGTATTAAGTGTATTTGTCCATTTCATATTTTATGAAAAAAAACCCACACCCTATAACTGTCTTTAGGATTGTGAATAACACCATCTTACATGGCTGAAAGTTTTAAATTATGTAGATTTCAACTCAGTTCATAACACATATTTGAACCTACTGCTATATTAAAAATCCAAGCTTTACATATTCTAAGGTTTGTGGTGGGATAAGTTACATTTAGCCTTTATGGGAAGCTAATATGCTGAGGCAATAACATGCTAATGTCGAAAAAACTCATGATGAAGCATTTAATCATCTAGAAAGAAGACTGTTATGCTGATGGAGGCACCAGTGTTAGCCAGAAAAATGTTAGAGGAACATCAATCACCAAGAGCCAGCCAGAACTCAAAACAGAAAAAGTAACCACTCAAATAGTCTCACTTCATACTAGACAAAATTGTCTTGGGGAAGGCTACCTCTACTTATTTGGACTGAAAAGGCAGGAGAATCACTTCCATCTTTTAACCTTCTCACGCACACTGTCTGAGACTGGTTATGAACGTATTGTGTCAAATCAACATAAGACAATCTACAACACTTTGTTGGCAGTTTTACATTCAAATGCATTTCTTTGGAGCTGTTTGCTTTCAAGTAGGGAGGCCCAGGAATTTTTTCTTGGAGCAAATTTTTCCAGATTGATACAGGAGACTGGGAGATGATACCACTGGGAGATGATGCCATCCTGTGAAGGCAAGACACAGGCTGGTGTCTCCCTGCTTTCTCTTATCTCTGCTGATTAAAATTTGCAAGATCTAGAACTGGACTACTGGACCATTAAGTAAGAGTATGTATGTTTATCATTAGTCTTCAACTGACCACCACAACCTTGGACGACTCAACACTACCAAAGATCAGGACCCTCTGACACCAAGACGTCCCTGGATTGAAGAGATGAGAACTACTCTGCTTTGCTGTGTTTGTCTATCTGTCTGTTTCTCTTTCCCTGTTTTTTCTTTTCTCTTTCATTTTTTTATTCTTTCACTCATTGAAGTGGCTGTTGCCTAATATTGTCTCAGAACTTTTAGCATATAAGTAACTCCTTGGCCAAAGTACTCTTACCTATAACACTAATCATTATTAGCAAATTAGCCAATATTACTTCAAAGTAGTGTCTCAATTGTTGGTAGGGTGCTCTCAGTATACTGATTTATATTGTCTCTCTGAGTCTTGGATGATTCTTGTCAGCAACCCCTGCTGACAAGGGGAGGCAAGACTCCAGAGATAGCAAATGATTCAGCTTCTTTGAAACCCACTAAGACAAGATACATGCCAACAAAGTCCTTCATGAACCATGTAGCTTATTACGTAGTTTCACTTTTATAACAAGTTATAAAATACGCCAACTCTTCTAAAAGCAATTTTATCCACTTATGCCTAAGAATGAAAAGGTGAAGTTTGCTTCTTAAAGTTTGCCAATATGGAAGTATTATAGTACTTTTCAGCACACACACTTGCCTATTACGTGACTCCTCTACAGAAACGTAAGGACTATTTCAAAAGTTACTTAAGGGCCTAACAACTTGATCTTGTGGGAAAGACAATACTCAGCAAATTAAAAATTAATTTAGAGTGTGTTATTATTCTGCATAATCTCCCCACACAAGTGCATATGAAATATCAGCAACATAGTCAGAAGTTCAGCATGCTGTTTAATGACATCCTCATTTATACATCACAGTAACTGTCCTGTACTGAGAAGCCCTGTGTCATACTGACTTTCAGGCTTATAGCTTTCACTGAAATGATTTTCGAAAACAAGGCATTAGGTTCCATAAATAATGGAAGTGGTTTTGACACTTTTACCCTTGGACTATCAATTCATTTTGCACAAATGAAAATAGTTCCTAGAATGGCAGGGTGCCTTTTGAGCCCTGATCTGACCCAAAATCAAATGTTACCAGACTCTGCAATATGAAACTCAAGGTAAAAAGTACATCAGTTTGATCAGAATGAAAACAAAAAAATAAAGGAAAGGAGTAATATTCTTTCTATTTGATTCTTCTTACAGCCAAATGTAATCAAGTACTCAGTAATCACACACAGAAAAAAAAAAAAAAAAAAAAGCCTTTTGCAGTTATTAGTTAGCTTTTTCTGCTGAAACAGACTCTTAATTCTTTTGGCCCAAGGTTATTCTCCCAAGTGAAGATACAATATGATTCACTGATTTATATGGGATAAGATAGATGAAAGAAATGCCTGAAAACCAAACTCAGCAATAGTATATGAATTTAATAGGAAGTCAATGGCAATGGAGAAGTATGTTGGAGATGTCAGAGGAAAGAGAAGTAGAGTCAAATATTACTTGTAATAGGCGTGAAATAACTTTTTTGGCAGTGGATTGACATCCATCTTGATGTTCCCTGAGGAGTGATTCACTGCTCTCATTTGCCTTGTGCTGCTCAAAGTGCACTCTGAAAAGCAACCCTTATTATAACTGACTGTTATATCACTAAGTGAAAGACCAAATTACTTACAGCTTTTTCATCAGCTTTCATCTGCAAGGCTACATTTCAAGCACTAATTTACCTGGAAAATAAATACTGCTCCTGTCTCATGGCAGATGATTTCTGCCTAAGCTCCCAATGCACTGATTTGTGTAATGTTTTCTTCCCTTCATTCAAGTAGCTTCACATCCCCCTCTAATAGAAAATGGCTAGTCATTGTTAATTTTTAACTTCTGCCCCTGATTACCATAAAACAGAAGTGGCTAAAAGTTTGGGTTTTTATTGCAGAGAAAACTCCAAAATTCTAAAAACCATATATTTTACTTTTGGAAAAAAAGGAGAGGGGAGGGGAGGGGAGGGAAAGGAAAAGAGAAGGGGAGGGGAGGAAAGGGAAAGGGAAAGGGAAAGGGAAAGGGAAAGGGAAAGGGAAAGGGAAAGGGAAAGGGAAAGGGAAAGGGAAAGGGAAAGGAAAAGGGAAAGGGAAAGAAAAACCCTTTGTAAATTTCCTGTAATAGGAAGAAGACCTGTTTGGAAAAGAAAAAAAAAAACAAACAGATAACAATTCTTGACACAGAGTGAGAAAATCATTGTGACCCTTGCAGGCCTAATTCTGAAAATCTCAAGTCAACATGACATTCAGTTTTTCAGTTTCCTGCCTTCCTTTTTTCCAGGTACTTCCAGTACATATTCATGGAGGCTCACAAAGTTTAATCCAAAGCACAAAGTCTCAGTACTTTTAGGCTTTTTGGCAGCTATCTTTGAACCTAAGACAGACCAGATGGTGGCACACCTGGAAGGACACTGGTTCTGAAAGCTATTGTATTTCTGGCTCCAGAGCAGATCATACACTACATCTTAGGAGCCATGGGTTGCAGAAACCCTGACTGGTGGCGCCGGTTGTGAACTGGTTTGCCCAAGGGAACTTAGTTTTAGAAGCGCCTTAGAACTGTGGATCCAGTATTACAGAAGGCAACTTGAGCAAAATACACTTCCCATGAAACCCTGTGTTTACTTAAAAAATGATGAAGCAAAGTTTTTAAAATCGTGCTTTCAAAATCTGTTCCCCGCTAACTTCTCTCTTCAATATCACCTCCGGCTTGTTTGGTTGCTATATGAGAACTCATGGTCTTTACTCATAAAACATTCTCAATTTCCACATTCTCTGTTACTATTTACATTTACAGCATTCCTCTTTATAGCATCCCATGTTGAAGAATACTTCCTAAAACTCGATCTGATCACTCTAATCATGCTCCCTCTTTTCCACAGTATCTTTCATCTTTTAACCATGCTGTGAACACTCTCAAGCAAGCCTTTTTATGTCTGCAGCTAAGCACTTAGTGGTCTCTATGACATTTTCATTGCCAAAAGATATACCGAAAATGAAAATTGGCTACGGCTAATTACCAGCAACTCTAGCACTCATGTGAAATGAGAAACTCTTTTAGTGAGATTCAAGTGCTAGGGCAGAGCAAAGACTGAAAAGATTCAGATATAATCTAAAACAGCTCTAAAATGACCAGATGATAGAAACAGACTTCTTAATTCAAATGGCTATTCAATTAGGAATGCAAAATAAAGATTGCTTGTGTGTGTGCTACCCAGCCTTGTAATAATACATTAGGGATAATGAACTCCCTCTGACTGCATAACACTACGAATTCTTCACGTTGGTAGACTGTGCCATAATCTTTTTTACTCTTGAAATAAGTCTTAAATTTGGCTTTTGATTAAAATTCATGCAAGTCCTGAACTTATTCCTTACCAGAAGTCAGGAATTTCGTTTGAACTTGAAGATCCTTATAAAACCAGCTCTATTATAACTTACCCACATTCAAAGCCCTTCACACCACTGGCTCCTATTCAACTCACTTGAACCTAACACAGCCAACTATCATCAAATGAAAGATAAACTAAATATTGCTATAAATCTATCAAAGCATACTGCATACAATATCGTTATACTCAATTTCATTCTTTTTATGTCAGTTACTCTGAAAGTAATGCCTCCTACTTATTTCAATAGAAACTACAACAGATACAAAGAGTACAGGATTATTTGACAGAGCAAATTTGCAGCTACAAAACACTATTTTTCAGCACAACCACCACCACTAGCTGTGCATTTTCACCACTGATGAACAAGAGCCTGCATGCTGTGCTCCTCAAAGTTCATGTTAGTGGAGATGACCCACTGCTGAAATGCATTGCCCACAGTGTCATTTTGCTCACATCAACTCTTTGACCTCTAGAAACATTCAGACATTCCACATTAGATGTTGTTTTATCAGTCTGCCCCTCTGCTGTAGTTTGTTGTGCAGCAACAAAATGTAACATAATACTGGCAGGAAGTTTTAGTCTCTACTGCCACACCACCAAAATCTGCATCTGATGTTGTGAGATAACATAATAAAACAGAGGGCCTTACTTTGGGATCAGATCTTGCTATTGACATTCATAGAATACCACATTCTAATGTCAATCTGAGGCACTTGCAATGTGCCAAGCACAACTGCAATGCACATAATACACAAGTAATAGCATTAATTGTTAGCTGATTATTAATAGCTGCCCATGAAGGAATTAAATGGATTTCATTTTGCCAATAGTTGACTCACAGAGCTTTTTTTTTTTTAACCAACCAATATTTAGCCCTTGCTTGTCTCCTACAGTTGATGATTCTGTGTAATATGAATGGAATCAGATGTAATGTTACTGATGGTAGCTGACAGCCTTTTTTCAAAAAAAGTCCAGTATTAAAGTAGTGAAGTTGATTTTTTTTCTGGTACCATCAGCAATTCCCTTATCTTAACAAAGACAAGGCCCTTAAAATACATAATAAGTACAATGTAAGAGATTACAATATTTTAAAGGTCTTGATTTTTATTATGAGTCAGTATGTCATCTAATAAATTCAGACATGGAGTAAAGAATGAAGTTTAATGCTTCGTAGAATAAAATAGTGTTCCTTTAAATTAAACAGTACTCATGTGAACTGTGGAGTAGCTTCCTATGGGTGGTGAACTTATAGCACAATATTAATCATATTTTCAGACTCAATAATATCATCTCATAGCAGTGATATTGAGGTGATGCCTGAAATGGTGGGCCAGACTGAGCAAGAACATGAACTGCTAAGTTTGCTGGAAGACTAAATAACTACGTAAGGAATCCCCAAAAAAGTCTTATTGTAAATGCAGTAAAACTAATGTTCATTAACTTTTTCCTCAAAGCAGGACTAACTTACAGCCTACATTGATACAGGTTAGAAAATAACCACACAGTTCACACGAATATTTGTACTTCTCAAACCTTTTTGTATGCACAGTCTAATTATTCTGCTTTTTACATGCTGAGATCTTAATTCATGCAGTCCGTTCGTAAGCAAAATGTTCTCTTTCTTGAGCTCTATACTGGCAACCCAATTCATGACTGCAACTAAAAACCAGCATTCATTTAAGTTGGCAAGAATGTTTGAAACAGGCTTTACAAATTTCAGAGATGTTTGAAAAGGGTAATGAGAAATAAATTTAATACTGAATTTTAGCTTTCCAAAGAGCTCTTCTATCTTTTAGAACCTAACCAAAATTTGAGTTGCAAAAATCTCTGTAATTTCAGATATAGGAAATATGGTTCCTGCAAGTTTAAAACAGCCACATCTACGTTTATGAAAAGTTCTACTATTTATAATTTTCAATCAAAGTTAGTATATATAGCATTGCTCCACTGTATTATGAAAACTACCACAACATCCTAATTCTAATTTTGTGAATTTTAGACGGTGACAATATTAGAGAATTCTGTGTTTATTATGTCTTCTCATGGGCATTTTTCCATTCTTCTAATAATCTGGATTATCTGTGCACAAATAGATAGCTGATACAGTTTTATAACCTTGGATGAAACTAGAGGAAATAACTGGTTCAGTATACTGAGTGGGAATAGCCAAGAACAATTTTGAAGTCCAGATCTGCATTTAGTACGCTTCCCTACTCATACTTACTCACATTTATTAATTAACTGTACTGAAACCATACAAAAAGCAAAACTGACCTTGGAATGCACAAAACTGAAGACAGTTAAATGGATTAACACATCTTACCTGACACACAGAAGATGAAACAGAGTGTAACAAGATGACTGATGAAGAACCTCATGGTTATTTTCTATTCAGAGATTATCTCAAAAGGAATTCTGCCTTGCAACACGAGTATTCAGAGAACCACAACCACCTGATTAGAGAGAAAGAAAAAGGAGTGAATAATTCTGACATAAAGCTTTATCTAATATCATTTATGGGAATTTAAATTCCCATACTATCTGTCTAAACTGAATACTTATGAGTTAATATAGTACAGAGACTTTTGAATAATTAATGTACTGCTGAATTTTCTACATTAAATTAATGATCTCTTTTATTCAGTCAGCACACTCCTTAAAAGTCCACACAATACTCAGGCCTTCTGGTCGTAATAAGTTGTATAGCAACTATCAGTACTGAACATTCTCTTTTATATCCATCTTCCTAAATCAAAACTATGCTTTGGATTGGATCTAGATCATTTACAGATTTCAGATTACTAGAAATACTAATATTATGCAGCTTGTACCATTCTATCCTCCCTGATCTCAGTAAACACTACACAGTAAGTAACAATTTTAAAGTCTACAAGAAAATTACAATGAAACCAAAGCACATCAACCTTCTTCAGGGCTAATTATTTTGGCTGCTATATAATTCCTTTAAAAGTTGTAGCACACAAGCAATGATCCTATGGAAAAGCAGTATTAGTTTTTATGTGTTTCCTGAACATAATGATTATTGGAATGTTATATTTAAAGCTTTCTTTTCTCCCTATGAGAGAAATTCTGCCTGAGCATATATTAAAGTGAAGTTAATGGAACACATAGTAGCTTCTTTTGAATATTCTGAGATTGTTAGTTACTTGAATGCTTTACTTCTATGACACTTTTTGCTTTTCTCAATCAGTGTTTTGCTAGACTCTTCCTTCTGGTTGGTGGCTTTGTCTATTTCTTTAGGGCACTGCATCAGCATTTTTGCAGTGTATAATTTCCTGTCTTCTTTAATGGGTTTCTTGCCACGCTTTCATAAAAACGCTTTTATATGCATCACATCTTGTTCATACCTCTTTCTGTCTCCTCTTGATTGGCTCTACTGTAGCACTGGTTAAGCTATGACCTTCACACAAAGCACTGTTTCCATCGCTAACAGAATATTACTCTATCTTGGGCATGTGGTGATCTTATCTGCTCTATGCAGTTCATAAATTTTGTTACTATTTTCATTACGCAAATTTGCTCATAGGTGCTTAAATACCCTTCAGGAATATGCATCCTAGGAGATGTGCATGTTCAAAAGGCCTTTTCACTTCCAGCGGGATGCAGTTTTGATGCTTCTGTTTCCCAGAGTTCCATAACAGGTATCAATGACTGACCACAGCTTTTGCCTTTCATTTAGACTCTCCATCTTCCCAGGTCAAAGTTTTTACTGTACTGGTCTTTTTTTCCCACAACATTACTTTAGATCTTGTTTGAAAACTGCTCAGTTTCCCTCCTTAAACACCAGAAAACTGGCAGTTTTCAATATCAAATCACAAGTACTAACATACCTAAATCTGTAGGTATGCTTAGGATAAATTGTGCTGTGATTACTAGCAAGTCTCTGAGCTGCTGCTCCATATGCCTGCCTCAGTTCCTTGTCTCGTATCTCTTCCTGAGGCAACCAAGAATACATTTCAACTAGCAGGGCTTTTCACTTGTCCTTTGTTCCTTGCCTTGAAAAACCTCCAAAACCCTTGGGGCTCCTGTTTTACTATCATCCAGGGCTGCCCATTTCTCCTCCCTAACTCTACCTTGTGACTCCCAGATTTTTCTCTGGCAGCCAGAGATGCAGTCAGGTCAGTGACAGCAATCTCAGCTGCCTCTTCTAGAGTGCACCTACATTCACATTTCTGTTCAAACTTAGTTAAAAAATGCAAGAAAGGTTTGTATCTAGTGTGCTCCAGCTGCTAATGTGTATCCCATCCACAGCACCAATAAAGAGCATATTTGAACTAAGACTTTCAAAACATGTGCGATCAATCAGTGGGCCCACAGCATCAACTTTTGCTCTGCACTCTGAGTGTGCTGGCTGTTAGCTAACAGCTGTTGCCTCCTTTACTCATTTTCATCAGTAATCACTAGAAGCTCTCTGAGCAAAGTTAGTTTCCATTTTTCTTGCCAAACCACTCATGCATACAGAGTTTCAAATAATGCCGAAAAGGCATCTACTCGAACATGTCTCAAAAGGTTGGGAGAGCCTTCCCTAAAGAGAGTAACATAGGATGTTTTATTAAGCTCACAGTGTAGGAAAACAGCAGGAAATACAAAGAGATAATCTTTCTGAGTCATAAATTATGGAAGCTTCAGGCTTTTTCCTAAATCTTTATCAACCAACCAGCTCAAAACTGTACCAGTTGCTGTGATCCTGAAAATCTTGTTTGTTTTGCTGAACATTCTTTTCATGCAACACTCAAAAGACATGAACAGGGTTCCCAAGAACTGGGATTGATTTGGAAACATTCCCTTGAAAAGGGCTCTTAATTTGATAACAAATGCAAATGCATCCTGTAGCTGAATCCAAGTGTCATAATTTAACAGGAGAGAAATTGTTTCTCTCCTGCTTCTCTTAGCTCTGAAATTTCTTAGATTTCAGCACTGGAGTTTGCTCTGGCAGCTAAAGGATATTCACTGCCATCTCAGCCAGCTGCTTTAAATGGTGGAGCTATGGTCTGCTGTGTCTCTGCAATGCCTCAAAAAGACAGAGGTAGGTTACATCAACAGATGATTTTGTACACTTGTCCAGTATTCAGATCCTGACTATCAAACTTATTTTGGTATGACACTGCCTCTCCTGCAACATTTATTTCAAAGACAGGAATTAAATCGCACAGTCATTCTGAAATAACGCACATAATTAAGCAGCAATGAAACAGTAACTCTGTTGGGAACAATAATAATTACACAGTAACTCAGGGTCATAATAACTGTGTTCAAATGCATCGATAGATGAAACTGTTAAGAGCAAATGTTTGCTCTCTCTCTGACATTGCAGACACTGCAAAAAGCAGATCCCTCCCCCCTCTCTTTTGCAGAATTCGGGTTCTTTCTGGAATATTACTTTGTTCTTCAGCACTCTGAAAATTTCTTCCTGTTGGCTTGGAAAATGTAATTTGAACACTGGTTCAAATTACAGTAAATAAAAATCGTGTCAGTAAATGCTATAAATACCTCATTTTATTCAGATACAGAAATATCCTCCCTGCCAGGATTAAAATCCTTTCCTTGCTCGCACTTATTTCAGCTGAGTGGGTTCTGTCTATGTAGCACATCTCTCCTGATTTATCTCAGCTTGCAGACAAGAAGTGAGGCTGCTCCACATGGCTCTGGTGAATTCGGGCAGCAGTGCCTGCTATTAGATGAGACAGCACGGGGGTTATCTTCTGCACGTTTGAAGCAGCGTGACTGTAAGTGATGGCACCGCCCAGCCGACTGAGTGTGAGTCCGGGCATATTGGAGGCAGCAGCTCTCCCACCGGGGGCAGCTCCGTGGGCTGCAATGCTCATGCAGTGTCATCCTCTGTCTTTTTAACTTTACAGCTCTCATCCTTTTTTTCCTTGCAGAGAGAGAAGGATATTGTCGCCTTGTTAAAAATAATTCCCTAACAAAAGAACGATCATTAGTACAACTCACTTTGCTCCCTGTAAAAACAGAGTGATCACATGTTGGGATCTATGCCTTTTCATCTGCACAGTGTACTGTCCTCTTCTTCTTTCCTAACAACAAAGCATCACAATTTCACCAAATGAAGAACACACTTTAAAGATGCTCGAGTCGCTCCAAAAGTAATGCCTCCTATTTTATTTCCATGGGAACTACAACAGGTACAAAGAGCATAAATTCTCAGCTACAAAATGCTATTCTCCGGTACAGTCACCACCAATTAGTGTACATTTCCACCAGCAACAAACAAGAACCTGCATGCTCCACTCGTAAAAGTCTACACCAGTGAAGGTGACCCACTGTCACCGTTGTCACTGCAGACATGCAACACCTGCTGCCCCACTGTGCTCACATCCACTGCTTGGTCTCCATAAACATTCAGCAAACAACAATGAATGGCAATGGGTGCAATTTTTTCTACATGGAGGAACTCAGTGATGCACCTTTGCTTCATCCACACTTCCATCCCAGACACCATTTTGTCAGACTGCCCCTCTGCTGCCAGCTGGTGCATGGCAACAAAATGAGTAACAATATCATTGGGAAGGCTCAACATCTACTGCCACATCAACATCCACCTTTGTTGTAATGGGCCAGCACCATAAAATAGGAGGCACTACTTTTGAAGCAGCCCTCATGCTGCTTCGCAGTGAGCAAGCACTTAGCTGCAACTGCACCCAACTGAATTACTATATAATGCTTATTAGCACATTTGAATCCCTTTTGACTGTTTTGTTTCCCAAAACACAACTACAGGTCTTTGTCTTTCTAAATTCAAGAAATCTTCTGGTGATCTGTCTGGAGTGCAGTCCTCCCAGAGACAGTGGGAAAAACCTGGGACACTGGCTGCTTAATAGAAAATGTGTTCAATTTTGAGCATGGGGACCTCCCAGAACTGCTTTGGAAGCTTTTTAGTGTCTCAGGATGCTTCATTATGATCAGGGTGCTTGCTCAAGACAAAAGGAAAGAGCTGCCTCTCTACATTACCAGATACAAAGATTCCTTAATCTCTCAGAAATCCCTTCAGGAAAATGTCTAAATTTTCTTCCATATTCTCTGTGGCTTTCTTTAGATCTTCACTGAATACCTTTTGACTTCATTAAGAAACAAAAGACACTTGCTTCACAGCTATGAAATCACCAGGTTTACAACACTTCTCTACTTAATGTGAACCTGTAGATGAACTCGTAACCCAGACACAAAAGTGAAGGGAAAAGAGTAGGTAAACAAGTCAGTTAAATAAAGATTATACGATCTAAAGCAGTATCAATAAATTGCATAAACTGCCAGAAATAAATGGTGGGACATACAAAAGGAAAAAAAAGTCTGCAGTGGAAATCAGAGCAACAATGTGGATGCATAAGGAGTGAAGAGGAAGCAAAGAAAGACAGCTCAGCATTAGAGAGGGGAGGGAAATTGGTAAGATCTATATGTGAAGCATGGGACAATGGGAGCAACAAAATTCCCCAAAGGGGCAGTCAGAAATAAGGAAAGAAAGGAAAAGGGACAGAGGTGTAGGTAGGTGAATATAGATGAGGGTAAGTCTGCACTATCCACAGCAAGAGACCAAAGGACTGAAGGAACTGAATTGAAACCGATGGGGAAGTTTATCTGTGACTTATCAAACTAGACTAGCACACAGTAAAAACAGAGGAGCTGGGAAAACAAACAAACAAACAAACAACAGAGAATCAGAAAAATAACTATAAGGATGAAGAAAGTGGAAGAAGAAGGATAGACAAGTTGTGCACATCAGTAAAGCTCAACTTTTACCATAATGGGATCTCCCCTTAATGAAGCTTTCAGCATGGGAGCAGCACGATTGCCACAGAAGCTCCCAATATCTGTTCAAGGCTCCCTTTTAGAAATTCTGAGTACAGAACTAATGGAGAGGGGCCACACAAATGTGCTTAGGAGTTCTGGATTGGTACACTTAGCTACAAGAGGTAAATCAAGACTCTTGTTGCAGTCCTCATTTCCCGCTGTATTATTATAATTATACACATTCAAGTTTTAGAATTGGTAGAGATTCTATCCAGATTAGACTATAAATAGATACAATAATCTAGAGGAAATCTCTGGTTCTCCACCCTTTTTCAAAACATGAATATATATAATTGCAATAATTCTCTAGTAAATTAACATAGTGGAAAGTTATAATCAAAGCTTTTTAGAAGCGACACAATACTTCAACCTAATCAGTATTTTCTATTTGTTTTTATTTCAGGCTTTTTTAGTGATTTTAGTAAGCATCTAACTGCTTGTTATGTTGATTTTCTTAGAATAGGTTGCTTTTTTTTTTTTCTACAAAGACTAAATCATCATAAGTCTTAATACTTGCTCAGTATTTTGAATTATCAATAAACATCTGAAGAAAATAACGATGCGTATTAAAAATTACTTACTGTCACCTTCTACTATTTTAATCCTTGCAATTTAATTTTGTGATCAATCTGTTTTTTGAATTTTATTTAAGACAGTGACATAAGAAAGCACATGACATCTTTTTCAAAAGCCTGTCATCCCCAACCCCAACCTTTAATTCTGAAAACAATATGTTAGCCACCAGTGTTTACTATTGTTGTCCATTACCAGGCAAGTCAAATATCTTCCCGCCACACAAATTAATCTCACTACAGTGCTCTGGGATCACTGTTAAATAAACTTTCAAGTCAGCCCCACTCATATAGCACTGCTAAGTCTACAAAGGATTTTCAGTGATAGCTGGCTGTCTCTGAAAAATCAGAGTGGCTTTAACTCCTGTTACAAGGAATTTTTTACAAAGGCTTGTATATAGACTTTCTTTTTCTTCTGATCAGCTTTGATTTCTATAATTATGTTCTTTTCTTGCCATATCTGTCCAAGTGGAAATGCAAGTTCAAATTTCTACCTTTCAAAACGTATCCTGCTCCCCGCAGTAGTGACCACTGGCCCAAACAGTCAGCCATCAACAGTGATGCTCCCAATACTTTCTATGCTACTCTTTTTTAAAGAGTATAGCTATTTTTTTCATATTACATGAATGAAAGCCAGCAAAGAAGCTCATCAATGTGATGGCCCATAAATAAGATGTTCTTGAACAGAACGTACACTTTCAAGCACAATATGAAATAACATAACAAGTGCCCACTGAGCTGGAGCAAAGAGCAGTCTAACAGCACCCACTCCCAATTCATCTTCTATTGTTTACAGGTGCTATATAAATAACTAAATAGTTCAGTTCTTCCACAAATACTTATAAAGCTGCTCTTATTGCCTTCCTTTTGACTGAAACTCTCAAACCTTAGGCTTAAAAGAACAAACATCCTGGTTCACGATTGACAACACAGTTACTCTTTTTGTACATTTCTAGACCAATCTTTCTTTGGCACAAAGAAGATAATAAATTTCTTCTATAGACATGTTTTGAGCCATTGCACTTGAAAGTCGTAGCACCTATTCCACAATGCAAGAACACACAATGCCTAAGAAGAAACAAAAATGTGTTTGTTATTAGTACTACATTCAGAATATTGCTACAAAATATAAAAGATACTACAGACCTGAACACCAACTTTCTTGTTACAAGAGTCTGTTTTACATTGCAATTTTCTAATGCATTATTTTTTTTCACAAGTAGAAAAACATGCTGGTAGTTAATCACACTGTGAATGTCACCCTCCTGCTTCTTTTATATTTGCACATCTAAGGTTCCAGATTTCAAGACTCAGTGACTTCTTCAGTCAGTTGTTCAGTAGGTACTTTGTTTTTCGGTTAAGCAATTAAGGAGCTCTATGGAATTTTCCTTTGCTTGACTACTGCATCATTTTCTTTTCTTTTTTTCTTTTTTCTTTTTTTTTTTTTTTTTTTCCACAGTTTGCTTTGGCTTTCTGTTATTTTGTCCTCTCAGACAGCTCACACCACTAATGAGATTTACTATTTTTCTTATTTGCATTCACAGATCCTTTATAAATCAAGATTCTTCTCCCTGCAAGGGTTTTACAGTGGCCACACACCTATCTCATCTTGCAGTCAATCAATGACTGCAGTATGAAGGGTCAGTTAGTGCAGAGTTACCTCAAGCTGTTGAGCTGTGGAAAGGTTTTGCTTTGAAATATCTTCAGATAATGTAGTACTGCTCACAGGTACTCAAACACTCCTTAATCATCATGTCAGTAGCAAAGGGCTTGGCAGCCAGTCCTCCAAGCCTCTATTCACATGTTTTGCTCTATCAGCAACTGGCTATTCTTTCTTCTAAAGTAATAAATAAGAAAAATATCATTTACTGCTGCTATAATTCACAGGCATCACTCACACTTTTCTGAAAGCATCCTGTAAGGGATGATGCTTAAAGACTGCCAGGTAGAGAATGCCAGCAAACCAAAATCAATGAACAAACTCCAGCAAAACACAAAGCATCATGCAAAGCATACTGCTCTGTTTCTATCATAGAATGGTCTGGGATGGAAGCAACCTTGGAGACCATTTTGTTCCAATCCCCATGCCATGGTCAAGGACACTTCCCACCAGACCAGTTTCTGAAGGCCCCCATCCCGGAGGTGTTTAAGGCCAGGCTGGCCTAAACACCAATTGCTTTGAAACCTCAGAATATCATCTTGAAATTAAATCTCAGGTATATTAGATCAATTTCTAAGAAAAAAACATTTGATGTTTCAAAAAATTTTATGAAATTGTGAAAACCTTTATAGCACTTTTCCATCTGATTTTCATATTTTTCTGAAATTAGCAATACTTTGTATTTCATTGCTAAATGAAGATATGGGAATTAATCATGTGCATTCAACAGGTCCATAGCAGATGTATTTATATTTATAAAAATTTAACAGTTTTCTTCATGGAATCTATAACTTAAGACACTGTATGATGTACTTCTTATAGCACAGCCAAAGACAAGCTCTGTGGGAGATTTCATCTTCAAGCTACATGTTTCCTAGCAACTCTCTTTAAATTGGAGTAGCTTTTTTTTTAAAATATACATCAATCACTTGCAACTGTTGAAAATGCTTAAAACGTCTCTTTCATCCTGTGAATAAACAATTTGAATCAGACCAGCAGCTGCAAACAGTAGAAAAAAGGAAAGTCAATTCCACGTTTACTAGAATTTGCTAGTACATTTTGGAATACCACATCATTTATGCCTAGTGGTTTAAGACTGCACATTTCATAGCAGCTATGGTGAGATCCATGGTCACTTTTTACACAACTGCCATATACCATTTCAAAGACCTTCTATGTTTTAAAGACTGTACTTTACAAATTCTTATTTATGAGGTAGACTTTATTGCATCCCAAACATTTCAGGAGATAAATTACTTTTAGCATATGTGTAATTATCAGCAATAAAAGCATTGTTTCCACAATCCCCAGATGAGCGTGGTTTTTGAGAAAGCTTAGTTCATCCTCTGCTGATCAGTTGATACTCTCCATACATACATTCCCCATCAATGGTAACATACTCTCAGAGGCACACAGAATATACAGAAATCTCTCTTAATTCTTTGACAGCTGGAGAAATGCACTGACACATACCGTTGAATGGCCTTTGGATGAATTCTAGAGTCAAAACCACAGTATCAAAGAAACACCAGAAATGAGATCTTCCCGTGTTAATGAGGCAGAACACTGACGTCATGATGTCATGATGGATAAAACCTTTTTCTAAGCTCACTGAAAACTTGAAATCTTGCTCAAAAGAAACATCAAACCTTGAGCCATAAAGCTACAGTTTTAAAGGCTCATCACTACAAATGCAGAAACAAAAAGAACCAATGCAAGGCATGGAAACCCAGATCCCATCAGCTGCCCAGCTCCTTCCAGAGCTACAGTAGCCATGCACTAGCCTGAAACTCAACAAGGACTACAGCAGAGGCTCTCCAGAAGACCTCACAGATCTCAGTGAGAGACCAAGGCAAGAAACTGGTGCAGGAAAATAAAGGCATACCGGTATAAATTGGTCTGGCTATGTGTAAACAGTGGGCTGGTGAGTAGGCTTGTCTGGCTATGCTCTGCCCTGATGAGCAGTGTGTGCCCTGTCTTCTTATTAAACTCCATCTCTATCTGTTTTCCTAGTGAGAGCCCTCTGTTGTGTGTGCATGCATGTACGGAGTGCAAGTGGAGTAGGACCGTGAGCCCAAAGGGCCAGGCATCCATGGGGAGAGCACATGGAGAGACTTGTGTGTGAGAGGGGCCCAAGCGGTGGCCACTGAAGAAGGGGCCATGGGACACTGCAGAACCTGGAGTACATAAATACGGCGTGAGTGCAGACGTCGCAGAGTAATCACCAACAGACCGTCAAGTCCAGAGCACCGCTTAACGCCTGACCTACTGAAGTATCTACAAATATTTAAGTGTCAGATGAACACGTATAGCAAAATCACCATGGGCATTCCTACGTTTGCAAGACTGAAAGCCTAGAAATCTGCATTTCAAAGATCTTCTCCCAAGTTTCATAATGTTGTGACAAAAACTGCATTTAGATATGTAGATAAATACAGATTAAGCAAGTCAGCCACAAGAAAGACATTTCTTTTTGGTTATCAAAGTCACATTAATAAGTAATTCTGATTCCAATGGACTAATTTCAAATAATTACATATACTTTAGATGATAATTATTCTGTTGAATGTAACATACTAGTGTATTCTTTCATAGATGAAATTCTAGAATGGCAATATGCCAAGAAATCAAAATAACCTTCTCATTTAAAAGGAGCTGACTGCAAAGGAGACAAAACATTTTGCAGCAACTCCACTTTGTTCCAAGCAACAAAATAGAAATAATCACAGGTCTCCACTAAACAACCACCCCTGCAGTTCCTGCACACCTACTGTTCTAATCACCAAAAGCCAGGTCACTATTACAGATTCTGGTACCTTAGGTGATACGTCAGTACATCTGAAAAATAAGAATATCCACACACTTAAAAAAAATAAATCATTGTAAGTGTTTTAATTTATTAACTTTTACGCATATTCTTCTGTACTTCCCTTTAACCTTTCACCCTGGCCTCCTCCCCAGTGTTTTCAAGTTTTCTTAAATGCCCCAAAGGTTCAGTTGAACTATTTCAACTGGTGAGGTACTTTTCATTTTAAATTTATCTGTAAAGACAAAGATGTACAACTTAAATTAGGAGAACAGACAATATAATATATAGAATAACCAATATCAGAAATCGAAATAATATTACCTCCATGGGCATCTCTGTGCTTTCATACTGATGGAGATACACTGATAACATAGTCCAGCATGCCTTATTAATCATTTTATAAGGCAATATGAAGGATGCTACTATTTATAACTACCAAAAACTGCTGTGCATCCCATTCTGTGGTCTGTTAATGCATCTGTCAAATGAATCATTATGGCAACACATACATGGTCATTTGGTCTACTTCTAAAAATATTACAATGAGTCTTTTTTTTTTTTTTTATAATGTACAAAACTGGCATTATAATTTGCCTTATGTTCTAAAATGTTCTGAGAACCCAGGAAACACATTTTTTTGATGAGAAAATTTTCTAATTCTTATTAGAGTACCAAAAACATGAAAAAAAATCTTCTAAAATGGGAAATACATTTAGCTCTTTGCCTGCACAATATTTTATATTCAAATTCACCGAGAATTTTGCAGTACATTTTTAAATATCGCATTTTTTCTTCTCCTTAACACAAGCAATTTTTGATAGCTTCTGTGTTGGTTGTCCCTAAGAAAAGGAACTGAACATTCCTTCTCTAAGATATTAAAATTTGATGATAAGTCAGTATGGCTTGCTATCTTAATCAAGAGATGGCAGTGTACATTACTGTTTCAGATTCAGCGGTTTATTTTAGTGCTGCAATCTGGCTTTTCTTTTATAGCAATCACAGAAATGGTGCTGGCAATTTTAAAGAGCTAAAAGTTGTGAGCTGCCACGGGATCTAATGCTTAAACATTTGCAGATCATTCTCTGGATTCTGAAACAGAAGCAAGACATCGAGGAGTGACAGGAGCAGGCAGTCCCTTGTCAGTTAGTAAGGCACGTGGGGAATGAAGAAATTAGGCACGTCGGTACAAAGGAAAACTTAAGGACTATGATATCAGGAAGAATTTTTGAGTGATCACTTTATCTCTCAAAGTTACTCCTTTCCAAAACTAACTCCAGCTTTACATTTCCTTGATTGGATTCAAGGACATGAAAAACGTTGAAAGCTAAATGACTGAGAGAGAACTTGTGTTAGGTGTTTTGTGGGAATAAATCTTAGGTGATTTTCATGGAATGATGAAGTTCAGAAGACAGGCAGCAACCATTTCAGAAACCAGCAGAACTCCTCACAGCAGAGCACACACCACAGACAGCTTTAAGATCTACCTTGATAAACAAGCTTCCTTTTTTTTCCCTATGCTACAGCACTGAAGTGAATATTTGCTAGCTGTAGCAGCTTGCAGTACTCTTCTTGAGCAGAGCACTCAATAGTTTGCAACCTGAAGTCTATGGACATTTTTTATGGATGGAAAAGAATAAATAACAAGCATGAGCAATGTACTGAAATATTACGTACCTGAATTTCCCTCTTTGTTGTACATAAGAATTGAATAAACTGAATTTCTCCCATTTAACATGGGCAAAATCCACTCTGTGTGAAACTACTGTAGCATGGCCAAGAATGGATTTATTGGTACAGTGAAAGAAAACATCTCTGCTACCTATATTTGTCTTTACTATATTTGTCACTTGAGATTGCAGACAAAAAGATTATATAAAGCAACACTGCTTCTTCTAGTAAATTATATGAAGAATGCACTTCATACTTGCCTACATGTCTTACAAAAAGGAAAGCAATCAGACTGAAGAGAAAAATCAAAGTAAGCAGATTTTCTTTCCTTTATCACTGATCTTCCTCTGTCTTGATGAGTGTTTTGTGGTATACACCTTGAAGAAACCAGTTACGAAAGTACAAGATTACTACTGACAAAAGAACATAGTGCTCTTTCTATAACATACAGTGAGTCAGATGTTTTCATTAAGTGTTTGCATTTTCCACCACCATTACTTTATGCTTCACAGCGCTTATAAACATTATTTCTTCTAGAATATCATCAGTATTTTTATTAAAAATGGTTGCACTCAGTGATTTGTATTTATCCCACAAGAAGCATGTGTCTACAATGAAAACCAAATGAATTCAAATTAAATAGAGAGATAAATTGTCAGATGATAGTGTCGGTGACCAATATCAACAGTTCTGGGTCTCTATTATATTCTGAAATAAATGTGACTCATCTTACGTCTCATAAATTTCATGCAAATTACCCAACACAACTAAAATTTAAAAACAAAACAATCTACTAAATTAACTAAGAGCAAGGCAATATATTTGCAAATCAAAGCTACATACACAAGCTAGTATCATTAGGCTGGATGTATTGAACTAGATAAGTCTTCACCTTGCCATCACATTTTCAAGTAACCAATTCTTTCAAATTCTCAGAGGGATTATCTGGAAGTGATTTTCTGCTGTAATGAAACAATTTAATGAATCTGACTCAAAATAACTGACTCTATCTGGAAGATGGCTCTATAGGGTTATTTACTGCTTAAATCACAAACTTTCTACTGATTTTGTAGATTTCAATTTATTTTTCATTTTTTGTGTGGTATATAACCCTTTGCTCTTCCTAAATCCCAACAGACATATGACAGACCTTAAAAGAACACACAGGTAAAGGAAGTCTGACAGCTCTTGTTCGCATTTTACAGCAGGCACTGCAGAAGTTTCCTTCAATTCAAGAAGACACATCAGAGTTATCTTTGTGAGATCATATTTTAGGGTCACTTTAACATAGGAAAATTCTTTTCTGATGTCCTTCCTTTCAGAACTTTACTGACATCCATTCCAACAGGCAGACACATGACTGTACTCTTGAATTAAAGATTAGAAATGTTGAGCATTTCCCACCTAGTAAAACTAATGGAAGAAAATACAAATTACGCTTCATGGGATGTTTTTGACATGTTCAGCTTGATAATACATGTTATTTGGAACTAAATGCAAAATCACTCCTGTTACATTTGCAGATGAAAAACCATGAGTTAAAAAAAAATAACAGTAAGGAAAAATTGCTCACAGTCTCCAACATGGCTTAGAAAAACACAGCATTCAGTGCAGTAAGGAATAAATTATTGAGGTCATAGAACAGACCAGGCACACTGTGGACAACAGCAACTCTGAAAAGCAAGCATTGAAAAGCAAAAGGGGATACAGTGGACAAGAAATTTAACTTGGGTTTCCAGGACAATGCTGTGGCTAAAGGAATAGTGTGCACTGCAGGTATCAAAAAACTAAGAAATGCAGTTATCATGGGAACTATCATGGTCCTTAGATGGAGCTGGCATAACTCATATTGAACATTGTAAATAACCATAACACTTGATTTTTTTTAGTCTCTTTTAATTAAAATGAAAGCGGAGAAGTGTAAAATATACATACATATATAAAAGAAAAGGAGAAAATGCGTTATGGCATTTTCAAACCCTTTTCTTATTCGGTCTGTCTGGCATACCAAACTGGTAACTGAGAATATCCTGATTACATAATATAAACTTGGACTGAAAATACTTGATACAAACCAGTCCATCAATCTATCAGAGAAAAGCACAGTAAAAAAGAAAAAAAAAAAAAATGCTGGAAATTGAGGGACTGGATGTGTGGTGAAATTTTAACCAAGAGTACTGCGACATTCCCAGTTCTCAAGGTCTTCAAATAGACGCTAAATTCTCTCTTGCAAAGCACATTCCAGCACAGCATAAAATACTGGACTAAGTGCTGAGGCAGCTGGTATTTACTGATGTATCTCTGAGTTCTCACAATCTTCCAGGAACTGGAGCTACAATAAGAAACCAGATGATGATGTGCTGGCACAGTGCTTCCCTAGAGGGGATCCTATGTTTTCAGACTGGCAGGCCTTGTTTTTCATTCCAGAAGTCAGAATCTCATCTTTTTCTAAAGGTTCAATGACTCAGGCACTTGTCTCTTTAGTGTATAAAAGTCACATTTTGAGATCCATTACTACTACATTTTATAGCACCTTTTAGTGCTTTCACCATTAGGCCACATACTAAATTGCTTGGCTCCAGAGAAGTTCGAAGCAGATTATTTTTAGTAAGCAGCATTTTTGATTGCTCCTAACAAGCAAAAAAGCCTCCAACCTGCTTCATGTTTGAAAACTTCAAACAACAGTGGAAACTGCAAACAATACCAAAAGAACAGACTGTAAAAAATACTGTTTTATATAACTGCACCAGCAACAAAAAGTCTCTTTATGAACTATCTTAAAAGAAGTTCAATTCAGATAGTAATAAACTAACCACATGAAAAAGATCTTTATAACCTTCAGCCATTCAGCACTCCATCAGTAGCAAGATTAAAACAGATTTCAAGGTATATTGGCTTGCCTCTCTCTTATAAAATATAACCTACAGTAAATTTTAAGTTTACGCAATAGACCATACGTCAAACAGCTTATTGTCCAAGAGTTCTGTAGTACAAATAATTGAAGCATCCAGATAAATAAGTTCTCTGTTCCCACAGATGCCAATTCATTTATTATCAAATCCCCAAATTCCAGAGTTTAATTATAGAATGATAAACATGTTCTAATATTATGCTCTAGTATCTGTTTTGCTTTGTATACATAAGATGGACAAGTAACTGAGTAGACCTGCCCCTATGTGCACACACACACACAGCCTCGTCCTAGAAGTGAAAAACCTTCACAACCAGCAGAGGCTTTGATTACGCAGAAATGCAGCTGAGTTTCGGCTCTGCCACATTTATTTCATTGTTGTGGGTTAACTTTTTTCATTTTTTTTTTCATTTTTTTTTTTTTTTCCAGAATGAACACTTGATGAGAAAAGATGGTATTTTTACTGTCAGAGTGACAGCACTGGAACAGGCTGCCCAGAGATGTTGTGCAGATTTCTACTCTGGAGATATTCGAGACCCATCTGATCACCTCCCTGTGCAACCTGATGAACGGAACATGCTTAAGCAGCAGGCTGTACAAGAACATCTCTTGAGGTCCCTTCTAACCCCTGTGATTCTAGTGTTCTAGCAGCATGCTGGGCAATGATACTGATTTTGTAACAAAATGTGTGAAATTCGGTGAGAACGTGGTGAAAGCTTAAAGAAAAAAATCAACCTCATACAGAGATTTCTGTGTAGCCCGTAGGTAGATTAGAATATATAACATTTTTTGTAAACATTAGCTGAGTAGAGTCCCTTTGAGACAGCCAAAGAGACTGAGTTAAAATTGTAGAGTTAAAAGGAGAAATTTTGCTTTCAGATGTGTTTGCAGCTCCCACTACAGTCTAAAGAAATTATGCATGTAACTGACAGGATAATTAGGCATAAAGTAGACATTAATTAATTCATTTGGCATTAACAACAGGTACTCATTTTTGATAGTTCACATAAGGCTGGGGAGCTCCCAGATTCTCAGAACTGGGCAAGTTACATTAGCTAACAGTTCTGACTATAAGTTACGAAGACAGAAATTATCAGACAGACCAGTCATACCTTACGACGGAGATGAACTGAAAACCCCAGAAACTGTTACTTTCAGTACCCTTCCATTCTGTTGTAACTATTCAATGTTAGGGAAGGAACTATTCATTTCCTTAAACATGTTTTTAAAAACCCTGTGGCATAAATTTGGTTCTGTGAAATGCAGTTAATGAACTGTGCACAATGATTTTCTGTTAGATCTTAGCTTTCCCTATTATTTAATTGGCAATTAGCTCAACATACCACATTGCGTGCACTGCTGATGTTACCAGGTAACCAGGACAGAAAGTACTTTTTCTGAAAGGAGTAAAAGGGTGTATGACATTCCATCACTGGAAGGGGTGTCTGAAAATCCATCACTACCGGCACTTGGCAAAGACTAATGAAGGAGAACAGATCACGAAAACAGCCTCAATAGGGAATACCCTGCCAAAGGTCGTAGTGATGCACGAAAGGAGTGGACTGAAAAAAGCTTAAAAAATGACCACAGCATTCTTCTGATTTCTTGGCTCTGGACTACTTAAAACTTTACAGCTTTTACTCTTATTATTTCTACTTCCTTTAAATTAGTATTTAAAGGTGATGTAATCATTCATATTTGCAGTGTTTCTAGTGGCAGTATAACAAGAGAGAATAAAAAAAGAAAGGACCAGCATGTTGGCTGTTTCTTCTTTTTCCGTATAAATAAGACTATTATGTCTTCAGACCATAACCAGAATTCTCAGCCAAGTCAGTCTGAGCGAATCTTGGATTTAAAAAATGTGCCTGGAGAAACTGCCAGATTTACCTCTCTGTTATTACACCTTCTGCATAAGGACATACAGCTTTAAAGTGGAAGCAATGCAGCCCTGAATTAAGACTATGTCCTATCTGGTACAATTTTAACATTGGTTTTTAAAATCATTTTAAAGAGAATTCTGTGGGATTGGAAATGCTATTTCAATGCTATTTCATGAGTTAGAAGACAGCAGCTTATTTTAAGCACTGCATGGACTTAGGCTTTTTTTTTTTTTTTTTCCCCAGGTAAAGAATTAAAGGGAACAGTCTGTCCTAATGTCTCAAAGTAGATTAGAGTAACAGATGTATATAACTACTGTGCATCCCTGTAGTGATGCAGCTGCTGCTTTTGTGTTACTAATGGATCCTTCTGTTGTCAGACAAGGAATTTCCAGCCTTTTTTCAACAGGTGGCAGGCAAAAATAAATTGCAAATACTTGAGTTGGCCTAACAGGGAGCTGATTACCATTTCAGCTGAACAGCAACACTTGAAAAGACAAGACAGAAGAAATATGACAGAAAATGTCAGAATGATGACAGAAAACTAACAAATTTGGACAAAAAGGAAAAATGGAGTCAAGGTTGAAAATAAGAGAAGCCTCAAAATAAAACTAGGATAGCCTTCTCATAGTTGTTGCATCTTCCTTTCTTTTCTGGTATCTTAACAAAATACACTTTGCCCCTGGCAAGTTATTCAAATTCAGTATGTCAGTGAGTTGTGTTTTAATGGCACGCTGCTTCTTATTCAGCTGGAATTATTGGCATGAACATGGAAGAAAACAATGGTGGAAGAGGAAAGAAGATAAAGGGAAGGCTGAGTCATCCCTCCAGTTGCCTGCAAGAGGGAAGACTACTGGTCTCAGGAAGCAGAGTGAAAAGAAAAAAGGGATAAACATGGATTTGGCTCAATAATGTGCCGCCTACCATATCAAACTGGATTAGATACAGCCTATTCTCTATTTAGATTTCTCCAGCCTTTTTTCACACTGCCTTGTGCCGAATCAGAGAGTTGACTCTTGCTGTTCCATAATTGTGGTTTTGGTAGAAGGATACAGCATTAGAGCAATATCACAGTTCTGATAGTGAATCTCAGCATATGGTATTCCCCACTCTGGAGATTGCTCATAAACTGCCCCTCACTACCTCTACTGGGAGAACAAAGACAGGCAGATGACAAAGATGTCCAGATGCAATTCTTTTATGTGCAACATAACATTTAGAACAAACTTAATGACTGTATGAATAGCAGTTCTAATGGTACACCACCATTTTTTCCTTCAGAGTTCTCAGAAAACACAGTAGTCCATATGGTGTTATTTGTTTTGCAATTTATAGCAAAGACACTTGATTTGAAGTGATCTATACGTAACAATGTAGTGGGAGGAAATATAACTGAAAATCACCACTTTTTAGTTAAATACTTATCTTCTTGCAATGCATATAAAATCTGAGCCCTTTGGGAACTGGAATGAGGGATGCCACTTGAGGCTAGCATATGCAAGAGGCAGATAATAGACAACATACTGGTTGACTTCTCTGGATCCCATACTTAATCCTGCATCACAATGAGTTTCCTACCTCTGCAGATGATAGTAAATAAAAGGAGATTTGGGGATTCGTAACACAAATACCTTCTATCAGGAGAGAGTAGTTTATATTGCCCAGAAGCAGATCCTCAAGCAACTTTAAATGTTCACAGCTCCCTACATGTCTGGTGTACTGCTCGGTACTGCGTGGAACTCTATAGGCTTTTATAAAAATATACCAACAGAAATAAAATACAATAAACTCCCTGTCTCAAAGTGCTTTCGAAAAGATCCCCCCAGGCCCCCATTTAATTTCAGGTAAAAAGAAGAGGTTACATTAGTGCTCTTTAGCACAAGAAATATAGAATATATGAGATACAGAACATCCTTGGAGTGTTTCTGTCTGCTGTCTAGAACTATTTATGCAGAAAATTACTAGAGATAAACAACAAGAGTTTGTATCGAAACAGTTCATGAAAACAAGAACAGCCTCCCCCCCCCAAAAAAAAAAAAGAGAGAGAGAGGAAGAGTGAGAGATGGAGGGAACAAGATTGTTCTTCTGCTTGCCAGGTACCACAAAAATGTTTCTCTCACGCTCGCCCTCCAGGAGGTCTCAGCACTTCCTGAACCGCTTGCCATGCCAGGTAATGCTACCACAAAGCCCTGCTCTCCAATTCCTGGCTATGAGACAAACATTTGGAGTCTCTGTCACATTCCTTTCCTTTTCTGCCACCTGTTCCCACATCTGTTCTTAGCCTACAGCAAATGCTGACCTGCTACACCAGCCTCTGGCTAGAAAATCTGATAAAAATTGATCTTTGTAAAAGCACTGTCTTTCTTTTTGATTAGTTGCCTGTGAAAATTAGTTTTTGAAATCATGCAGCTTTCATGTGAGCTCAATGTCTATTCAAGAGTTTCTTCCTCCTGAAAAACTTCTATCTTCCTGGTCCACCTCAAACAAATTTGGTGGAAGTCTGCAGGACGTACGCAAGTTAATTTTCTAGAAGTGTCATGAAAATATCTACTTAGGCACAGGCGATGGGTCTTGTAAGTACTACCAGTAAAGGAAAGGCAGAAATTGCACGCAAGTATACCAAAGAACCTTCACAAGAGCTCACTCAAGAATGTTTCAGCCATTTGAAAGCCTGTTTATGACTGGCACTTCACCACAGATCAGGTAATGTAGCAAGGCAGCATACAGCAAGCCACATTTCACAAACTCTTCTTCGCACAGAACTACTTGTTCACTTTATGTCACAGGGTAATTAGTTTGAAAATGAAATACTGCTTCACTACCGGACTGGACCCAACTGCATGCTAGGTTGATACCTGTGCACTATAGAAGAAATTACAGGAAATTTATCCCAAAATATAAAAAATTGCTTTAAATTTACCTCACAAGAGTATATATACATAGATACTAATTACATATTTAAACTCTACTTTAATTTGAATTACTAGATGCTTTTAGCCAAGTCTAAATTAATCATGTAGAGTTTGAAGTAGAACTTTCGTTTCTTGGGGTTCTCAGCAGAAAACTACGCATATTTCTTCTGAATGTAGTTATCACTTAAACAAAGTATTTCTTATGCCATTTTATATTTTCAGTGAGATCTTCTATCCCAGAAAAAGCGCACTGAAGATTTAAACGTTATTTTAAAGGCAGAACTGACTTCTTAAAACATAGGCATATGTCCCTACAAACAAGCATAGATGGGCAGATAAGAAAAGGATTTGTGTGTTAGTGTATGAAATGCGAGTGGGCTATTGTGACAGTCTGTGTGTAAAAAGGGATGATAAGGAGTTCACATGTGTGTCCATGCAGGGAAGTGGTCTGCACAAAGGGCAGTGGTGGAGAGGATGCTTGATGGCCCCTCCTTGGTTCCTGGCAGAGCAGCCTGCTCCTGCAGGTCTGGACCTATTGCTTCATCTCCCTCTAAAGGTAGACAAAAGGCTGTGCTTGTACACGGGGGAAAGGCAACTCAGAACAGAAAATTTTTGGAGACCATAATAATTTACATCCTATACGAGATAATTCACAGCCATTCCAAATTAATGGCATCCAACAGTTTAGAACATTTAGGATGGTATTTTTTGAAGAAAACTGGCTAATTCTCACATGGAGGGAATGATACCATTCTGTGCATGTCTTCAGGAAATGAAATGAAATGAAGAGTTTAAAACCTTGCTGTGCGCTGTGTCCAGCAAGAGGTTTATTACTGTTCACTGCCAGCCAAACTTCAAATTCCATTAGCAAAGCCAAAGGCAAACTTCACGGCAATCATTTAGACATTATCCCTGCTTTTGTAACCTGGTGGCAAGCTTCCTGTGTCATGAAAGCAGCTGGGGACTGCACAGTTCTAAATGCCTCACTGCCAACATTGTTTGTCCCAGTTTCTGTATTATAAAGCAAAATAAAGCAGATACGCATACTTTATATCTTAGCTTTCTGCACTGGGATCATCGTTAAAAGCCCATTTTAACCTACCAACTATTAATGTGTGAAAAAGACTTTCATCACAAAATTTTTAAAAGTAGATTTTGAATCCATCGCTTAAGGTTATCTACTGCTAGTCTGTAAGACATTCTGTGGTACCTCTGAACTGCCTGCAACATATACATATATAATAAAACATCCCCTGGAAAATATGTTTTGCTTATTTAATTCCCAATTCACTTGCAAAATTCCATCATTATATTTGACAATGGAAGTCTTATAAATAATGTTTTTTCTCACAGAGCATGCTGAACTATTCTATTCTTACAAGTCTGAATATCTCAAGAGAAAACAATGGCGGGGAGAAGACTCTACCCCATTTTTATGATTTTTTCTGCCAAGTATCCAAATTTCATTATGCTACAGACACTGATAGAAAGCATTCAGATGCCTTCCAACTATTTATGTTTTCCATACTTGCAAGTATTAAAACAACACTTGTTCTTAATAAGCATCTCATTTTAAAGCATTTCAAATATCTGTAGTACTTAGCTCAGGGAAAAACGTGCATCCACATTGACATTCTCTCAAGAACAAATGATTCATTCAATGGTCCTTGCTCCTAAAGTTAACATTTTCAGCATGACCTAGGCTGACTGAAAATCTTCATACTTTTTTTTTTCTATGTTTTGTTTCAAAATGTCATGTCATTTTAAAAATTCTGCTATAGTCCCTGTCTGGAAAACTACAAATTCAGCACTCATGTTTCTGCTTCTTGCAGTTCTTTGCAGCAGCAGCAACACTGTGACCCTTATTTGACACCATATCAGACCTGTTTAGCATGAAGATTGGGCCAACTGCTTTAATAGGAAGAATCTTTATTTAGTAGCGAAGAAATAAAAAGAAATCTCTTTCTGTATGCTGGTTGAAGGTCATTTAGTTCTCTCTTGCACCTCTAACTTTCCCTGGACACTCACTCTGTATTGAAGGACCTCCCACACACACTTTCTTTTAAATCTGCCAGAAGAGCAAGTGCTTCTTTTGCAAAAGCATGATAAAGAGGTTCATCTTTAAAATTTAAACCACAGTGTCATCGTGAGATTAATTCAGAACTCTTCCAATTCCACGCAGCGTACAAGGCAAGTAATTCCCCAAACATGAACTGCCTTAGGACACATATATCTTTCTTCAATACAATGAAAGTTTGAAGGATTCACTTGAACCCACAAAATGCCTCACAATGCAAGTTGTAACTTTTCAGGGATAAGTTAAAATTCTGTTCAGCATCACCAATAGCATTACAAATGCCAAAACAGACTCAAAACGAGTAAAACAAAAAACACACTGGTGATGGAAGCCAGATTCTACAGTCTGTTTTGTTCTGGTCTCCAGTAATAAAAGAGATGAAATATTTCCTTAGCCCACCACCAGCACAAGCTCCAGGATGAAGAAACAAGATGTACCCTATTGTAGCTGCCAAGCCCTAACAGGCCTGTGCCTGCTTTAAATACTTAACTTCAAGAGGACCAGTTCTCACTGTTCTGCCAGGAACCGATTGCGGCAGCCATGAGCCAACACAGGACTTCATCATGAAAGGGCATTTTCTAAAGGAAGAAAGCACAAGGCATCCAAGGTGAGAGAAGAAATGCCTTTTACACTTACTGCAGTGCAACCCAGCTATTTCCATGAGGAACAGAGTTCTGACGCCTTTACAGCCCACTTCTCCATGATATGGTGATTGCTTTTTTTTTTGTGGGATATTAAGAGCAAGTTGATCAGACATTTCAGTAACGTTTACACTTATCCAATTTGCTCTGTTGAGTTGTTTGATGATGGCTTAAGTCTGCCCCTGTCAAGCATCTACAGTTTGGTGGACCTGCAGGCCCCCTTATCAAGGAGATCATCTGTATTTAAAGGCACTGTAAGTATGAAGAGGAAACCTATGAAATGTGCTAGGCAGTGAGACAAACCAAGGTCCTGAGTGGCTCAGACATAGAAGAGAGGACAGCAGTGGCAAATCTGCCCTAATTTCATCTTAACATCTGGAGAAACCAGTGAGAAAGTGTGCTAGCTACTGTGGTCAACAACATCAAATAACTGCAGTGGTGTTTTCTGGGATGGAACTCTTTCATGTCTATGGTATAGACTACAGAACTGCTTTAAATAGTAACATATGTCAATAGGTAACTAAAAGAATCTCTAATCTTTTCATACTTCAGGTTTTTTTCCCTCAGTTATTTAGAACTGTTCACATTTGGACTTTTATTTTATTATCACTGGCGCAGCTAGATGTAATTGACACCTTACAGTGATCTTTATGCATAATCATTTAGACTGAATTTGGACACTGAATCATGGCTAAATTGATCCAAACAGAGTTTTGTTCATTTACGCTGGAGGATGAACAGTTCCAGAAGTGGAGCATAGAATCCATTCCTACTTTTATTTTCAGTATTAGTGTCATTGCACAGCAACATCCAATAACATATTCATGTATTCTTGTAAATAATTGTGGTGGGAACAGTAATTTCAGCAGAGTGTAAGTGTTAGGCAATTACCTCTTTTTAGTGTGGAGAAGTACTTGAAAATGTTAAAGAGAGATGAGACAGAAGATTAGTGAAAGGTATTTCAATAATTAGATATTATAAAATGGAAATTTCTTTAAAGGTCAGTGTGGAAAAAAATGTACGCCATAAAACCTGTACATACAGAATATTACTTAAATTTCACAGACTGCATATGACATCTGTTTTCCTTTTTGCTGAAGATAAACTGCTTAAAGTGATGAGAGACAGACTGCAAATGTTGTAACTTCTCCCTGTAGCTCTGGGAATACATGCACTCCTCACTCATAAAGACAACCTGAATCTTTGTAATTCCAAATAAAATGTGATTTTTCCTGAAGTTGGCTCAATCCAAAAAGACTGAACTATTCCTACCAGACTGCAACTTTCAGTGATGCTCATAACCTGATATTTCCTTCCAGTGGGTGCCAGTAGTAGTTACAGATCTTCAACACCTTTTAAAATGTAGTCCTTAAATTGCAGTCACTGTAAGTGATCAGATTGTTTTCATTTTAGTATGCTTCTGTATGCAAATTTTCTTTTTACGTTTTGTACCTTTAATTTTTTTTTTTAGATCTGTGAAATTTCCAGAAAGAATGAATAAACTCTTAATCTCCATTCGTGCATAAAAGAACCCAGCTTTTTTTTTTTCCACCATTCTCCAATTCATACACAAAAGTGCTAATCCTGGAAACAGTCAAACAAAAACTATGAAAATTAAACCAGCTTGTCTTTGTGCTGCAGAGCAGATAAGCCGCCTGCATGTAAGGTTTTAAGGTGTAGCAATTTAGTGGAAACCACAATGGAAGAATGAATTTAGGATTGGTTGGGAGCCAGCTCTTTGAAAGGGTAGATAACAGCAGGACAAGGGGAAATGGTTTCAAATTGAAGGAGGGAAAATTTAGGTTGGATATCAGGGGGAAGTTCCTTACTATGAGAGTGGTGAGGTGCTGGAACAGGCTGCCCAGAGAGGTTGTGAATGTCCTGTCCCTGGAGATGTTCAAGGCCAGGCTGGATGTGGCTCCGGGCAGCCTGGTCTAGTATTAAATGTGGAGTCCCGTGGCCCTGACTGCAGCAGGTGGGTTGGAGCTTGATGATCCTTGAGGTCCCTTCCAACCAATTCTATGACTGAAAAGGAGAAAAACTTCCAGAATTAGAATTCTTACAGTGATTACAAAGATATTTTTTTTGCCCTTGGCCCGGAACACGTCTGTCTCCTGTCAGATAGATATTAGAGTAAAAATGTTTGTGATGAATTAATCTATTAGAATTTGGAACATGTTTTAAGTAGAGAAAAGTTTCGGTAAGATTTTCTAACTTTTTTAAATTTCACACATTTTATCTGACACATGCTTCATATGCAATGAAATATTACAATTTTGCGTAACTGACACAGAAATACAAACTATGTTACATTAAATCAGTGAAATCAGGTTCTCAGCTGTACAGTGCAATCATACATATAAAGGGCTAATAAAAGGAAATCGGCAGAAAAGAAGAAAACTTTTTGAAGGCAAAAAGTTTTAAAAATTGCTCTTTCAGATGATGCTAAGATCACTCCAGGCATCTTTCCTGAAAGGTTGTAACAGAGAGCAGTATGTGAAACCTTGATTTATATTTCATCAACAAAGATATTTAGCTTGTATTTTCCTTCGATTTCTTTTTTCTTTGCCAACAGTTTCCTCCACTAAATGTATGTGTTAATGTGAAGACAACTGAATCTAACTGAACTAACAGAAATAACAACACTAACTGTTGGATAGTTTAGAAACTTACCTAACTTGGCACAGAGCCTTAGTTTGTGGGTTTTTTTAAACCTGAAGTTCCCTTAGTCAGGGAATGTGTGTTCCGTTTCATTAAGAAATATGTAGGACATTTGTTAGACCTCTAATTGTGCCATGAGCAATAAACAGAGCCCAAAGCACTTGCTACAGAAGCTGTAATATCCTAGAGCACACCGTAGCTATTTATAGGTTTTACAGACTCAGTGAAAAATAGCTGCATTATTTTAAAATAACTCTTCCAAAAAATAATGAATTGTTTGAAAATGTACTGAAAACAGTTTCTGACGCTAAACGCGTTTTTGTTTTGTTTTTACAAACTAATTAAGTTAATGATGGGGAAATCACCCTTTACTGGATCATTTTTTGAGTACATCTTTTTTTACAGATGCATGATCTAGAAGTAAAAGTCATTTCTCTGAAGCATATCCTGCAGCGCTGATATGCCAAACTTAAGAGCAGAGTCTCTGAAGGCACATCCTGTAGTTGGAGGACAGAGACATGTCTATCCAGGAAACAGCCCAGCTTACCAAAGAACTGAACCTCTTAGTAGGTACGACTGTCTCCTTTCACTTGCTCCTTCCTAAAAGAGCACAGCAGAACTTACACCGAGATCATGAACCTCACTCAGATGTCTGGTCTGTTGTGAAGAGCCTGGCACGTGGCTCTTAACAATGCTATATTAATGATAGGATCTGCATCTTCCATTCCTTTATTGGAACGCACATGCAAACAGTAAGAGAGAGAGAGCTTACAAAAACATATTTATCATTTAGTGACAGGGCCTGTTTTTATGCTTCACCTTCTACAATACTTAGTGCATTTTTACGTAGCCTCAGCAACACCCACTGAATAGCCTCAGAAAAAACGCCATTCAACAAAATCATCATGTTGAAAAACAGAAATAAAGCTATGGCATTTAACTTTGCAGACCTGGCCTATTTCTGAACGTCTCAGAAAGATTATACCCCAGGGAAAAGGCAAATTCCCCATAACTTCCCTTTTTTGTTATGTTCTGGGTTTTTTTTTTTTTTTTTTTTTTTGTATCAAAAATTCTCTAGAAAACAATATTCTCAGACATACTGCTACAAGCAAACAGACCTAAAACTAAATTACTAAGAATCTAACATTTAAATTTGCTCTCATTTGCTTCAGTAATAGGAAAGAACAACCTCACAACTGCTAGAATTATTTCTGAAAAAGTATGCATTTAAAAATAAGTCAGTCCTTCTAATTGCTCTAATATATCTAGAGGGCAGATAAATGCCAGACAGGTGTTATTGCCATGAACATACCTTCTGGTATTTATGAGAATTAACATTCTTACTGCATTTGTCTTGTGCTAACATTGATACTACCAAGAGACAAAATTGAGCACAACCTGTTAAAAACGTGAAGAGAAATTTAAGATAGGAAGAAGACTTTGTAACAAGCTGAGATTTAAGATTTCTATTATGTATTATTTTAGTTGCTACAAATCTCAGATTTTTTATTTTTTTCCCACCAGGTGTTCAAAATGAAACAAAGTGGAAGGATATGAGGTTTCAACTTTTGTTGTCAACACTACAAATAAACATGAATTCGTCCCTAATAAGCACTGCAGGAAGTCAACTATACAATCTTAATTATCCTAGATTCTTTTCCTAAAGCATACAGTTGGTAAACTCAAACACTTTATCTATTAGATATCATGCAGAGCCACAAAGAAGGCAATGCCAGCTGGAGGGCATTCATTGAACCTCACTGTCAAGGCAGTAATAAAAGAAATCCTACTAAAGTTCTACTAAAATGAAAACAATAAAACATAGATAAGCTGAATTAGGTTAAGAAGCAAAACAATCCTGAGATGCCAACTTCAAATGGCTGAGTATTCAAGGTCTTTGGATTATCTATGAGTTAACAGATTAGGGACTGCCTAAGTGGATGTGGTTGCTGCATGTCACTGCTGCTTGAACAAAAAGCCACTGTGCAAACATTTATCAGGCTTCACAGCTCGGAAATGGCACTACTGTGAATTACAATCACCCTCATGTTGACACCCTTCTTTGGCTTGCTCTTCAGTTTTATCACCTGTCCAACCTACTTCACAGGTTGAAATAGTTCATTAAGCATCAATAACATTTAAAGAAGTGAAGGAATAGACTATAATTATACAGCTACTAGCCACTACAACTATCCCAATATATTTTGTTTTCTTTTATAGTAGGCATATCGGGCCTCACAAAATTAAAGTCAGCTTACTTGTGTCTACTCATCACAGAGTTGCACATTTCACTATTGAATGTTATCATCATGTGTTATCATAGCATGAGTTTATTGGCCAGGTAAAATGGCATACACACATCACAAACCTAAGTATCACGTTTCTGCAATACATGTGTTCAAACAGCTAAGGCTGGAAATCACCAACATTCAAGCTGTCATCTTGCTTCAGAATTCAGTCATGATAGAACCTACTGTCACCTAACAGGGATATAGCTAAAACAAAAGTGATGCATTTATATCGTTTGGAATATTTACTTTAGTCCAGTGGCAGATCTGGAAAGAAGAGAAAAAGCAGCCTCGCTATACTGAAGCATTCTTCTCTACTGAAGGAAGCTCTGTGAAAAAAAAAAAAACAAACCAAGAAACCAGCAAAGCAATGAATACCTGAGATCTGCATGAGGCCTCTGCCCATGCATGAAAGGTAGCAGTTCCGTGGCAAGTATTCACTCTTCCCAAATTCTCTTCTTGTGGATTGAGAAATGTTGAAGTGAAAAAACAAACAGAAAAACCCAACTAGAGAAACAAAAGGTTGGTTTTAACAGTGGTACAAGGCTACCAAAGGATCCCTGAGATATATTTGCTGTTCATCATAATCATAGATGGAATGGCAACAAAAAGAATCCTAAGATGACAAAGACCACTGAAGATACAAGACTTTTCATGGCAGCAAGATCAAAGCTATTGTTGAAGAGTTACAGAAGGATATCATGGTACCAAGTAACTGAAGGTAAAATGGTAAAGCAACATAAAAAAAAAAAAAAAAAAGTGATGAACATTGGGAAAAAATAACTATATACAGAAAAATGCAGACTAAATCAATCGCTGCTATTCAAAATCTGCTTTAGTACAAATATATTCTTTGAAAATAACACTTCGGTTTTCAGCAGTGGTCAAAAAGTCAACATCTTGCATCACGTTGTTGTGGCTGCAATACGTTCTAGATAAATGCAATGGCAGTTCCAAAACAAGTGATACATCATATAGGTGGAATAAACTAACCACCTTTCAGACTCTCCAACTCTCCTTTGGCTCTTAGCAGCAGCAGTCTTCAAAACTTACTACAAGCTGCTACCAGTCATTTTCAGTTCAACTATGTCATGCAGTCAAACCAAGGTGAGCAGATAGGGGGCTATAAGGGCGCTGACTAATGGACAACTTTAAATGCTGCTCCCATTGTCCAAGCAATCCCTCAGCTTTGTTAAGCTCCTGCTTAGGAGGAGATTCCCCTCACGCAAAACATCTGCTGGTGGTGGAACCAGACTGGGCACAAATGCAGTTTTGTGGCCACCTTCAAAAACAACAACAAAAAAAGTCCTTCACACAAGAACCATAAAAACTCAAGTATCTGCACAGCCAAAATGTCATAGCAACACCTGGTCATTGGTTGGAAAAAACACCTTAAAAAAGACCTTCTCTAATGTCTCAGCATCTACCAGATGTCTTCTGAAGATAAGCCTTAGAACAAAAACTCATTAAGTAAATGCCTTGGACTCAACGTGATTATTAGTTTTTTTGAGCTATATTAAATTCCCAGCTTGATCATAGCAAATTCCATTCCACTTTTAAAGCAATAATTTACATTGCAACCAGTGATCTCATCACTTTTTGTTTTGTTTTTTTTTTTTTTCTAATAGTCCCACCTTGCACCACAGATGGGAGGTATTTTTCTCAGTCAGTATGATTAAACACCAAAGTTGAATTCAAAACAACCATTCCCAGCTTGCATTTAGCCTCTAAGATTGATGTTTCTAAAATAGGGATAATAAGGAGTTGATGATAGAAAAAAATTGTTATGCTTCCTGGTAAGTCTGTTCTGTGCCCACCTTACTTATACAATTTTCATTATGGCCACTCATTCTGAAAAAGAAGAAAAAAAAACACAACCAGAAATTATATAGATGAAAGGCAAAGAGAACTAAAGGTATGGAACATCTTCCACACAAGTAATGCACAAACCTGTACTCTTTGTTTCGTAAAAGAGGTAGCTGATAACCTCAGGAAGTCCATCATCTTTGAAATGATGTGGAGAAAATGAGAATGCTTATTTACTATTTATTGTAATCATAGAATGGCTTAGGTTGGAAGGGACCTTAAAGACCATCTAGTTTCAACCATCTTGTTATTTCCGGACACTGGACAGAACATGCTATGCAATGCATCCTCTCTCTACCTATAGCTCACAATCCTTCAGGTTTTTGTCAGATGGATGACAGGCTACAGGTCAACTCAGCATGCAGAGAAAGAGACAGATTGTTAAGACTGTAGTGACACTAGCTTCTGAATCCTCAGTTAGAAAATGGTTGCTCCAATTTCTGTAACCTCGATGTTCTTTTGGATTTATTTGTTTTCTACTTCAACAAGAGAACAGCTATTGCTCATTGAAGCCTCAGCAAGGTCACTTGCTGCAGACTGCAAGATGAAAACTAGCTGCAATTAGTGGATGTGAGCAGAAGCAATCATTCTCCTCACTTGAGCAACTGAGTTGTTGCTCTCAATTACATGTATTTAGCTTTTCCCTTTCAAATGTAAATGCTTACATACAATAATTACATCTCATCCTATATCCCAAGAAAGGAGAGAAAAAAAATAAACGATAATGTTTTTATTCTTTTTCACTTAAGTTTTATGCTCTTAATTCCACCAGCATTACAATTAATAGTTTTAAATACTTTTTAAATAACTTTTCCATAGTATTTTAGAAATACTGATGAAAAAACTCTGTGGCTTTGAAAAAAACTTCTCAAAACCTACTTTATTGCTTGTGGACTCAAATAACTTGAGACTCACAACTAAAAGTACTAAGTAACACATTATACTTCATTTATGTGTATCATGTCAAATAAATTTAAGATAATAAATTAAGACAAATAAATTAAAAAATATTCTTTTGTATAAATTTAATAGTCAAGACACAGCTGAAACATGCCATGAGATACTTCCTTTTAAACACTTGTTTTAAAAGTCCTTATGAATTCTATATTCTTTTTCAGCCATTAACGTTACATTTAGTAACAGTGAATTAAGAATTAACACACAGTATGTAAAAATATAATTTTTCTTCAAAATAGTAACAAATTCAGATATTTATGCATGTTATGAGAAAAAGCAGTAATTTTTTTCTTATAAAAATTATTTACTCTTTATGAAATGGTAACTCAAAACTACAAACATATTCTTGTAATTTTTTAGATATGCCATATATGTCCCTGAAATTTGTTCTGTGATGTATCAGTGAAGATAGTGAAGACAGTTGTAATTTTAAACAAGAAATCATGCCTCCCAGCTCTGCTGGAGTCCTTTGAAGGAGCCAACAAGAATCAACTCAGTGCTCATTAACAGCGGGAAAAAAACCCACTAAGTACTACTCAGAAACACAGAATGCACCAGCAAATGTCATTATACCATTTTCTAGAAGCCTGATGTCCCCCTCCAGAGCCTTGTGAACAAGTCTGCTCTTTTCATTCCCTTCCTCTTGAAGATGCTGTAGGCGAAAAGGAATCAGTGCCACAATCTGGATGCGCATCTGACAGGGAGAATAAGAACAGGCACGAGGCTCTGGTACCCCCACAAGTGGTGCTCTGGGTGTTCTATTCTCAGCTAGCTCTTGTGTTGTGCCAAGACTGAGTATTCGCTGCTGTCAGGGCCTCCTTCAGTCCAGGGTTTGGCTCTGTAAGAAGTCTGGTTGCGTGACCACAGATCAGGTTTATTCAACCAAAACATCGTGAAGGTGTGAAACTCTGTGTGCCCTGAAGTTATGTGTGATAAGAGAAGTAAAAGTAATGTAATGGTTGAGAAGATAAAAGACAACAGCTCAGTGGTACCAGAGGAAAAGTAAAAGTAATGATATTGAAAGATTAAAGCCCCAAGACAAAAAGCAGGAATGAGAAGATGGCAACTCAGCTAAATCAAAGATCTGTCTGATACAAGTAAGGAGGAGGACTAATCACTTCCCTGCATGGCTGACGCATACATAGAACAGTAGGACACACAGAATAGAGTGGTAGCTCAAACATTTGTAGTCCTATATACTGCATATAACACTTTATACTCTTCAGTTGCATCATCACAAAGTCTCTTGATGACGAGGTCGTACTGTCCCAGGGACAGGTTTCATGTACAACAAAGATGCCCGCGGAGCACAAGTTCCAGTTTAGCCTCAATTTACAGAATTGTGTGAATTGGAAGGGACCTTTAAAAATCATCTGGTCCAACTCCCCTGTAATGAACAGGGACACCTACAGCTAGATCAGATTGCTCAGAGACCAATCCAGCTTGACCTTGAATGTCTCCAACTTCAGAGCACCCGCTGTCTCTCTGAACAACCAGCTCCAGAGTCTTAACACTCTTATTGTAAAAAACTTTCTCCTTTTATCCAATCTAAATCTCCTCTCTTTTACTTTGAAACCATTTCCCCTTGCCCTATCACAACAGACCCTGCTAAAATGTCTGTCCCCTTCCTTCTTATAGCCCCCTTTACATACTGAAAGACTGCCACCAGGTCTCTTCTCCAGACTTCTCTTCTCTGGCTGAACAGCCCCAGCTCCCTCAGCTGTCCTCACAGGGGAAGTGTTCCACTCCTTCCACCATTTTTGTGGGCCTCTTCTGGACATGCTCCAACAGGTTCATGTCTCTCCAGTACTGATGAATCCACACCTGGATGCAGTACTCTAGGTGAGGTCTCACCAGAGCAGAGTAGAGGGGCAGGATCACCTCCCTCAACTTGCTGGCCACGCTTCTTTTCATGCAGCCAAATCAGAAAAAATTTAGATGCAATAGAAGAAAAAATTCAGTTTGCACATTTCCAGCAGTTTTACAATAAAAGGGGAAAAATTGGTAATCTGTATCAAAAACTCACTCTGTATAAGCAACAGGTGTTCCATGGATCTTACCACTAATTATGTAACGATATTATTTTATAAATAAATTCCCAAACAATTACACAAACTTGCAATACAAAATCCTATTCAGTTCAAAGATGGTAGATGTGATTCAGGAATTCCCAAGGAACAAATTGCTGAGGACAGATTACTGTAGGAGTATATTATGCTGCCTTTTCCCTCTTTTTACACACTTTCCTCGGTATGTGCTTTGAAATTCCCAGAGACAAAACACTAGTCCAGATGGACCATTCACAAAACTGTACGTGAAACTTGTTTGTATTCAGAATTTTGCTTATGTGTGTTTTCACCATTTACAGATCAGTAAATCTTACATGCATGCCCCTTTGCATACCTAAGAAATAGGCAGCAGTATTTTGACATCTTCGCCTCTCCTCTTCCTATGGCAAAATAAGACTTTTTTGAAAGCTTATTTGATTTTACTTTGTCATATTACTTACTCGGATGGTTTTGCTCAAGTACTGCATAAATGCTAGCTACTGAAATATATATGCTTTAAAAAGTTGTTTATACAGAGTAAACACTCAACATGTCAATGTCAGGCAAAGTTAGGATAACTGGGAATCTCGGTTTAGCCACTACCATGGTGGAATACATTTCTCTTTCTTGATAACTCAAAAACTGTCTTCCAGAGACAATTTCAACACAGAATATTTTTATATTCTCGCACTGGTCAGACTGTGCTGCAGTTACAAAAATAACTTAATGCTATACACACTTCTGAATTCATCATAGCTTTAGATTTCTAGCATTGTCATAATGTCAGGTGTTGAGCATGCTTTTCATCTCAAGAATTCTGTCCTGTTACAGGATTTTTAAAGTTTGATTGGATTAACTCTCTGAAAAAGGAACTATCAGGCAGACAACAGCAGGGCCATGGAGTCCACCAGGGAACTCGGAGCACTTCTGCATTAAAATACGAATAATGACAGTTGCATAGAGTGTCTCATATAGTGCCTTGCACTGTGAAGCAATTGCAATTATTCTTTAGCTGCAAAGAAGCTGATTTCAAGGTGCACAGTATGCCCTTGATTAAGGCATACCTTCAGTACACTTCTTACAATGAAATTAGGCATGTATAGACAACATGTTTTTAAAATGAGTCTTTTGCCTGTTGGAGGAAGAAAAAACAAGAAAGCTGTTCGCTCAGGTAATTTCAAAGCCAGGAAGCCTTTGAAACAAAAATGAAAAACATGATTATATTTTTCTTAACCAGGACACTGGAAGACATTTGCTCGGAGAAGAACACACCCTTTGTCAACTTCAAATCTATTCTTCCACCCATAGATTCAGCACTCTGACGTATTTTTTAAGGAAAAGATACGTTAAGTTTTTTCAGTTTCCTGATTGTCAAAGAAGGACAAATTTATTTCAGCTCTGAATACACCAGAGGCAAAGACATTTTCATTAAAAGGAATTCATGAAATGAAATACGAAGGGGCTGGCAAGGTAGGAATGCTTTGCTGCCCAAGCACAGAGCTCGTGAAGGATGCAGCATCAAGTGTAGCTTGTGATTCACATTGTTGTAAATGTGGGTTCTTAAAAATAAGTTTAAAATTCACAAACAGTTTTAGATGTAAAAATGACTTGTATTTAAAGATGTCATGCATCTACATCTCCTGTTGGAGCTGACTGGAACTAGCTTGCCAGCATTTTAGAATGCTTGATCATATTTATTTAATTTACAGAGTTCAAAGGGCAATAATAGAGTACCAGGAAAGTTTCTTGTTTATTTTAGTTCCATATACAATCTCACATACACTATTTCAATCTCTAAAAGTCTGGAGGTGACAGAGTAAACTCATTTACATCAGAGACATCTATTTTGTATTTACCACTTCTTTCTTCTGTGATTCTCTGTGTGTGATTGCCCATCAGTTTTCTAACATTGCCTCATATTTTACCGTGTGGTTTTGGCAATGTTAGATTTGTGTGTAACAAGAAAATGACTGTTTAAGTTATAATTTTAAAGTAGGTATAATTTTGAATTATTTAAGTTCCGTAACATTTTAATTCCCCCAAGTTTTAACATCAAGAATCTGGATAGATTAGTCTCATGAGCAACTTATAACCCACCCTGTCTGCAATTCTGAGAATAATATATCGATGCACTCCATAATTTGAGACCAGAGAGGAAAACATCTTCCTCTGAACATGCATATAATTATTTGAGGATCTGTCAGTGCTGGCAGTAGTATAAATCTGCAGTTTTGTGATGCAGTAGCTCTGGATTTGAGCCTAGAGCACCTACACAGGGTATGAGAACAAGAGCAAGAGCTTGAAATGCACTAATCACATAGATGCTGCAGTCTGGCTACATCACATTCATTGACCAGCATCCCTGGGTACCAAAAGGCTTGAACTTGGAGACCCACTTGATTTGATTACCACTACAATGAGGGAGAGCAACTCAGCTGGAGCTCTACTTCTTGTTCTTACTATTGCCTATTTCTAGGCCATTTGTTGATGCGCGGTGTAGACATGCCCTAAATACTTAATGTCTGAGCACCCACTAATATTCATAGAAAACAGATGGATTGGAGGAGGTTTGAAATGCCTGAAGCTTGATTTTTGGCCTCATCCTGCTCTTGTATGGAGCATCTGGCAGCTGTATCATAATGTTTTCATTTGTTTTGCATCAAATTTCTCTTTGCTCCCACCCTATCCATTTCTTTTTCATATTCTTCTTGCAACTCGGCACATGTGTAGTGTCTGTTGTATCTATGAGTCCCTACCAGCTGGATGCAGCCTATCACAATATTTATAAGTGTGTGGTCCAGATAGATTGTTTAAGCAGTACTCTTAAGGACAGATGATTCTGTTACCCTTTTCAATTCTAGAACTTGCTACAGAAATCATCTTAAAGGTTTTTTAAAACTTTTTTTACTCATGAATTAAAGTACAACAAAGGTTTTGGATTTTGCTTTTTCAATGTGGCCCTGAATTTAGTTGATGTAGTTAAAAAAACACTTCTACACACTGCTCCGTTTTGTGTAAGACATTAAAATAATTTAGTCCCTAATGACCGCATTCCTGTATCTCCAGAGAATTTTATAGCTCTTGAAGTTTCTTTTAAAAAGTCAAATAAATCTGAGAATGGTTCATTAAAAAGTAATATAGAAAATGAATACAAAGACCATAAACTCTTTATATATAGAGAGAGAGATAGATAATAAACACACTTCAGAAAAACAACTCTAGAACACTATAAAAATTTAAAACAGAGATCTGTTATCCAATTCTGATTCAATGGTTATTCGTTATTTGAAGACTGATTAGTATAGTAGTTTGCTTTTCTGACAGAAATGTACATTTCTACTAATGTTTATGTAGGCATATAATTTACCACAAAAAAGCCTTTTTTGACTCCAGAAATGTAGGGTTTCTAGAACCAGCATCAAAAATGAAATTCTTTAAAAATAAATACACGTAAGAAAACATTGAATTTCATTCTTATTCTTTTCCGTAAGTTATTTTAAAAACTGAAACAAACGTAGAGTAAGTTCCATCTATGCCCCGCAGTTTATTCCTCAAAGTCTTCCCCTGCAACCTCTTCCAGTCCTCCCAGTTCAGATACTTCTCTAATTTAAGAAAATAAAAAATTGAATCATTTCCTCTCTGCATTCCTAACCTCTTATTCTAAGTAAATTCTAATAACAAATAGCTGAAAGATGGAAATGAATAAAAATTATTTCTTTTCTTCTTTCAGAATTCAAGTCCTTGTACCAAATGTGACAGTTGCCTCTGCAGTCACAACATGATGTATTTTTGCCATGGCCTGGTCATGCCAGGAATCCTGATAACCTGAGATGTCTTACTAAAGAGTCATGTCAATCCCACTGCCACTCAGATGATGTTGATTCTGCATCCCACAGAAAAACAATCAAGATGTTTCCTATTGCCTGATTTCCTGTCCCCACTCATTTTATGCTTGTTCAGCTTTCAAGACCATCAGAGCTGAGTTAATTCTATATAAATCTGGAACTGTTTTCTCTTAAGAAGGCTGTGCAATAAAACTTGGAGTTTTAGAAGAAGCTGCTTAGCATCACAAAACAAAGGGATCAATCAAAGGATGATTTCTTTAAGTTTAATGGATGAATTACAGTAGTAGTTGTGAAAGCCAAGCACTGGGAAACAATAGCACTGAGCCAGCCTTGGACAGAAATGTTCAGAAGGTTGAGGTATGCTAACTGAAGTGGAAAAAGGACAGTGCTGTCTTAGTTGAGGTCTTAGTACAAAAGATGGACTAGCCTGCTTAGTTCTGTAGGAATGAAACAGAGAAGACTTTTAAGACTAACCTAGACTTCAGAGCCTCTGGAGGAATCTGTCACCCAAGGGACTTTACCTCTTCTCCAGCTCAGGCACAAGAGGCCACTTTCTGCTTGCAGTTCTGGGTCTCAGCACAGAGTACAAAGCAAAATATTGCAGAGAGGGCTCCACCAGAGCCCTCAGGTTTTGGCTCAATCGTCACTAAATGTGCTTGGTAAGATTTCAAAGCCATGAGACACCCAGTAGGCTCAACAAACCTTTTCATTGGGGGTCACACCTACCTTGTCACTGGGGTCAGCTGAATCTCAATGGAAACAGCTTAACAGTCCCTTGACATGATTTACTGACATCCATTCAGATTAGATCTAACAAATGCTCTATCTAACATTACCACCTTGAAGATACTTTATTGATCTGAGATTACCATTGAACATTTCACCACAGCTCTCAGATCAACCCTGTACCAGGAGAGTAATGGGCAAAAGTCAGTCTGGTTCCTGCTTATCCTCTGAGTAAATGACTCTACAAGGCCCAAGACCTGTGATAATGAATTGCAAAGGCAAGAAGAGATGCTAGTCTTATACTGGTAAAACTCTAGAGACTTCAACTGAGTTACTTCTGATCTGGACAATAAAGGTGGGAATGGAAGTTTTACAACTCTTCTTAACAGAAATCTTTAAAGATTTTTTCTCTGTAACAAATTCCCCAGGAGGCTCCAATGTGCCTATAAACAGACAGGGGAAAAAGGATGAGGAAAGGATTTGAAAGAAGTCTCAGTCACCAAATTTGTCATGGTGTATCACACTCCGGTGAAAACAGTATGAATATATTGAACCCCTATGCATCCTGCACATGTGTACCACTGTGGCAATGGGCATGTCTGGGGGCAACCTTATTATATCTGAGAGAAGAAGCAGAAGGAAAGACCTGAGCTGGTGTCTAGCATGTTACATTTTGGAATCTCTCATTTAATGTGCAGAGTGGCAGTAAAAAAAAAATTGAAGAATCCTGAGAATGCAATAAAAGGCAACCGGGTGATGAAATGTGCACAAGCACTTGATGAGAACAGGGGTGATTACTAGAAATGGTTAATCATTTAAAAAGACAAAAACAAACTGTCATTCAATTTGAAACATTTCTGAACTGACAAAGGAAGCAATGAAAAATGTCTACTTTTACGCCATTTTTCCTTATAAACTACTACTCTAATCAAATCGTTACTCAGAATTACAAGTTAAATTTTCAAGGGAACACAAATTAAAAAAAAAATAACGTGAAGGTGACTTGTAGTTCTGACCATTCAAAAAGCATGCAAAGGTTTATCACATGTTAAGAGAAAGAACAAACAAGACTTTAATCCCATCACATTTCAGAGTCTCTAATGGTTTCTGACCCTGCTCATGTTCCCCGACTCACTCACTGAACTGATCACTGGACACATCTAGCAGCCAGCTGTGACTACACAGCACATCTCAAGAAGCCTGCAAGCTGTAATACTGGCCTGCGGCTACTGGGTGGAAATCAACAGATTCAGTATAATTTTTATTTTTTTTTCAAGGTAATATTCACTTAAGAGAAGACAGAAAACCAGTACATGTCCAAACTTTAAAATTCTATCCTAACTTTCAAGCTTTCAATTCTGCCTAAAAAACTTCGTCTCAGTATGTCACACAAAGAAATCATCTCTTTCCTTATTCTGCAATGCCTTTAACTTACTCCTTTACCTTTTGGTTTCCCACGCTGCATTTGAATGTGGGGTTTATATATTCCATCAGGTATGTTCCAGCACAGACATCACTGCAGAAATCTCTCTAAATAATTAGGCACAGTGAGTGGCTTATCTGCTGTCATTGCCAGCTGAGGTCTGTGCAGCCAGAAACAGTGACAAAGACATACAGAACATCCACAGACACATTTCTGACATCTTCCACTGCTGAAGAAATTCATTACAGTCATGGACACTGTTATCATCTCATCTTCAGGGAACTCGTAACAAAGGCTCAAAAGCTGCTGCTTACAAAAAATAGAATAATGTTCTCAAGGAATTTATATTTATTAAAAAAAAAAAAGACAAACATGGGAGAAAGGTAGCAGCACTGTTATTTCCACATTAAACACAGTAAACTCAGAATAACATTCTTTGCCTTTTTTATTGGGTCTTGCAAAGCTTTTTCATTGTACTTACTCCACATGACATTGCCAGTCTGCACAGCCACATGGCAGCTACAGCAAATAATGTAGTTCGCAGCAGCAGGCAACTGGATTAGCAATGTGTCTAGTTTCACTGGTGGTAACATCTTGTAACCTCATTTTGCAGGTAGTTTGAGTATCACTGGTATTAATTACTCAGGTAACTGCTCCATCAGTTTTGACTGAAAATTCATTTAACAGAAGTGAAAGGTTTGGATGCACACAAAAATCAGGCTAAGGAAAAGGGAAACTACAAATAGAAATTACAAGTCTGTATTGTTTTTTCCAAGGTCATGAAAAGGACCATGGCAGAAGCAAGAATACAACATCCTGTTTCTGCATCCTATCTTACCTACACAGCAAACATTCCACAATAACACAACTCAACAAATGAGTTACTATTGCAAAATAGAAACATCTATATAAGCCTTCTTTGTATACGCTTTTATCAGGCTAAGAAGGAATAAACAAGCGTAGAAACGTATAACATACATTTATTTTTCTCACTTTTTTCCGGCCTCTATTGTAAATATCTGGCAGTATAAGAAATTCTATAATTCATGACAAGATGCACAGCAAAAGAAGGAAAACAAAGTCACTTGTGAAGCCTCTGCAGTTGCAGCAGAGATACAATAAAAAGGGAAGAGCTCTTAAGAGTCACCTTGAAAACTACTGAGGCACAGCATTCATCTTCACAGCGGGGAACAAAGAGGAAACACATTACAGCATCTAAAATACACAGTGGTAGTTAAGAGAAAGAAGTTTCTCTGTGGAAGCACATATTTTAGTTTATAAATTCTTTTATCCTAACACCTTCCCTACTTGGGTAAGTTTTGACATGATTGCCTATACTCCCATCGGGCTGAAAAAGAGAACATATTACAAGCACGGAGATGAGTGCCACGAAAATACTTTTACGAGCATTTGAAGAGATAAAACATTTCAAAAAGAGATTAGAGAAATTCCTCGTGGACACATTAATTAGTGGCTCTTAACCACATATCAGCTTGCTCCATGTCAGGACATCAGAATACAGCTGAAGGCTGGTAGCTTGGAAGGTAAAGCAGGGGAAGCATTTGTTGTGAGACCCTGCTCAAGGCAGGATGCTTGACTAGGCACAGTTCACCATAGTTTCTTTATGGCCTTCCATTATGGCACTCTATGACTGCACTGGATCTGCTTTCATTCCAGTTATCACACCTGACATGCCAGCGCTGGCTCCTCACACACGTACCTGACCAGTTTCTGTAAAATAATGAATCTCTTTTTTTTCTCAACAAAAATCCATTAAAAAAAATTCTTCATGGTTTGGACGGCTACCAAGACATCAATGGATTTTCTGGTTGTTATTGCTGTTTCTCAGACAAAGAACAGGTTAAAGGTTTATATTTTATGCCAGATGGTACCAACTATCTGACAAGTACTCCTCCTTTAATGTGTTAGCTCATTACGGATCGCAGTTCAGGTGAAAATTAATGTAGTCTTTTTCATTTTTAAATGTGTCCCAAGTGGAGAACCATAGTAACAGATGTTTGACAGAGTGGGGGAAAGAAAGGGGAGTTTCCATCTCCATAGTATGCTATGCTTGATAAAGCTTTTTTATGGTTCCTTGAATATGTATAAATATATTTCCATGTGCACGTGTGTGAGTGTATGTCTGTACCAATTTGTATTGGTTTATTTCATCTGACCTTCTTAAAACACATAAGTCTAAAATATTTAAATTCTTAAAATTATTTAAAAATCTGTAAGATTATAGCAAAGTGCGTCCAACAAAAAGAAAAAGCTGAACATTGCAATGCTACAGTATTAGTAACAGAAGGTATGATTCCTGTGAAGATGGAGCCATTGCCATGGTCAGCGATAGAAACCTGTAGGATTGCAGTCTTGGCTCATGGCATAACCCAGAAAATCCTGAGGGGTCTGGCAGAGACCCAGCAGCCTGTGATGAGCTGCATATGGACATCTAGAGTGTCCAGAGCCTTCACTACTGCACATGACAGCTTCTTAGCTGCCTGTCACGCAGCTGGCACAACCTGCACATTGAAATCTGAGAATGAAAAGGTACAGGTTAAGACCACGGTGCCTCCCATCTTCTCAGGCAGCCCAAGGGAAGGATGTTAAAACCCTACTCTTTCCCCAGAAAATCCTTTTCTTCGACAAATTTGGATTCTGGGGATTTCCTCTATCAGGGATAATATCTTTCTGCTTTTGATGGTTTTCTCTCCTATGAATTCATCCCATCACTTTTTTTCCGCCCATGTGAGAACATTTTGCACTTATACATCCTGCAGCAATAAGACCAGCAGTTTAACCATTCATTACGTTCTTTTACTCTGAATCTTTTCTCACAAAAGAATAAGGGAGCTTCAAATGAAATCTCTATAGGAAATGGTGAGCTGTCATCCCAATTCACCTTCTGCATGCCCTTCTTAACTTTACAGAGCTCTATTATATCTTTATCCCCACTCCACTAAAACATTTCTTTCCAAGGCTGGAGACACTTTACATCTACACTATGCTTTAAGAGTCTGGATAATACATTTCACAGGAAAACTCTTCCAGTTTTCTATTTCCTGCGATGTCATATCAGGCTTTTTTTTTTTTTTTCCAACATTACAGAGAACTCATCAGGCTAGATACAAATGCAGAAAATGATACACGATGAATCAAGCATATATTTCTTTCTGGTGCTTGCCATATGTAAGCAGATGGCCACTGAAACATTCTAAAAGCAGAATGAATGCTTTATACGGGGAAAACTCAGGAGGAAAGTGCTACAGTGCACGAGAACCAGAAACAGTCATACAGTCAATGCACCCACTCCAGAACACCAAATGTCCACTAAGATACTAACATTATGTCTCTTTTTTCTTTGGTAAAAAGTACATATAGGAATTCTCTGTTGCTTCTAGATGGGAAACAAACGAATCTGGAAGACTCATCAAAGAACAGCTGAAAAAGGCTGAAATCAGTGTGTCTCCACGTTATGAAGCTGTATGATGCGTTGAAGCCACTTTTGCCAGTGCCATCAGATTACAGACATGTTTTTTAGCAGTTTGCTCTAATGTGCCACAGTCCTGCAATTACTGACAATTTTACACAGTATTTTCATTGAAGGGGTGTAAATATTGACAATTGATTAACTTTCCCGTCAGGATGAGAACCTGTTATCTTACGCTTAGTGAATTCATCAATAAACTGCAATTTTACATAGTAGATGAGAAAATCCTTGGGAGGCCAAAAATAGACTGAATGCTAAATTTATCTTTCTGCATTTTTCCACACTCTTCACCACCGAAATCATGACAAAAAAATAAACAAGACACTGCCAAATATCATTTATCAAGGTATCAATTAGCTAAGTCTAACTTATATGATGGGAAACCTACGTGTAGATTCCAGGGCACTTCTGCAAGCAAGAAGGAAGGGAGAAGTCAGTAATGCTCTTACTGCAGTGTTGAAGCTGCCCAACAAGAGAATGATGTGCTGAAAAGCTCAAGTGTCGAAATGTCTGGGAGTGAAAGAACCCAGCACTGATGCCATGGAATGTTTCGATGCTGAACTGAAGAAAGACTGTTTCACCCCTGAGACAGGAAGACAGAGCGCAGTGGGAGCCAGGCTGCTTCCCAGCTAACTGGCATGTTACAAGGATGACAGGATATTTAAAGCCAGAAACTCTTGCAGCATCTCTGCTATTTAAAGAAAGATATATGGACAGCTTTTGTGTAGATTTCCTTCTCCTCCATGCCCTTCCTAATGTTTTAGGAGACCATTCTCCTGGACTAGAGATGGTTCTTGGGCTGACTGGAACTTGAGAAATGGAAAAAAAAGGAAAGAAGGAAGGAGAAAAGAACAATTCACCAGGGAGCAGACATCTTTTTTTTTTTTTTTCCTGGAAACTTAGCTTTGCTGAAGCACATTTCCATTCCCATATTAGGATGGACAGATGCCTCAACCAATTAAATGGAACCAGACCCAGAAATACCCTGCTGAAAAGCACTGATTGCTTCAGTGAGTTATGGGGAAGAAATACCACCAAGCATATTTCACACACTCTTTGCTTGCATAAATACCTTGTTCCAAGGTGGTCTAGTATTGAACATATTTAGGCACAAAGATAAGCAATAACTAATAAGCATTTCTCTAAAACTAGCAGCATTTATATCCTCTTCCTTCTTCAGGTCCTTTTCAATTGCACCTTTCAAAACGGGTAAAGGAACAGGTAGGAAATAAACTGGCTTGGCTCTAAATTTGAAGCTCTAAAATCTAAGTAATAGACCAACTTTAATTCCATTGTAGCATACATTTTTTTGGCAAAAGATAAAGTATTTATACCTAGTCAGCAAAAGTACTAGTTTATTCTGAAACAGTAACAAAACAGTATTACTTGTTTTCCAGCACAGCTTTCTCTGTTTAAGCTTGAGTATGAAACCAGCAGTGAGAAAAATTGCAGAAGTAATTCTACAGATAAATTGATAAATCAATGCTACATTACCATCACAACCTCAACAATCAGAACTTCGAGCTCTTATGCGGTAAAATAAATAAATAAATCATTATTCAGGAATCTGAAACACAAATTTGGACCAAGTTATGTGTGGGCACAACTTTGTGACACTGCCAACAAGTGAGCAAATGGCAGAAAGAGAAAAACTTATGCACTTTTTTAATGAATACAGTAATGACTCACAGGATCAGATCACTTGTCCTTCTCATTTTGCCATGTATTGGCTGAGGAGATTTTAAAAAAGAGAAGGTTTAAAAAGCTAGCAGGGGATTTCTTGGGGTTCCAAGATATTAAAAGCATTTATTTATGCAAGTGAACATCAGAAATTCTCTTGATGTCCAAGAGATATCATACATAATTCTCAATGTATGGCATTACAGCAGGTAAGAAAAGACATTAGCAACTACAGTGTTGGGAGTAGTAGCCAATATGAAGTTCTTGAGGTGTGCTTAATTCATAAACTGTTCAGGTATAGCTCCCATGCACAGCTAAAGGATTCTACTGACAATGTAGTTGCTGGATTATCTGAAATCTTAGCTATGGGAGAAATCAAACAACTGGTTGGTTTGAGGCTGCCAGTGCCAGTTTATAATGAGCCCCAAGAACTCTGCTACAGGGAAGCAGCGGAGTTTGCATTTATGTGGTATTATTTCAATTCATATTGAACTTCTCTTTGAAGCTAATAGTTCATGTGAGATTTAACAATCATATATGGCATGATTGCTCGGGCTGCTTAGCCAAATAACAATTCATATAAATACGATTCTACATAACCAAATATTTATCAGCAGCATCAGATCTTAGTCAATCCTATCAGTAAGTTGTTTTACTCCTCATTTGGGATCATATGTTATTATGAGAAGATGGTAAAGTTATGAATAAATGGGCCTCACTATATTTCAAGATGAAAAGGCTCCTTATGAGAGCTCCAAACCCTATGTCAAAGTGAATAGTCCTCCAGACAGTCCAAACGGGCCATACTCTGGCAGGATCCTATGGAGTCTGGAGAAGCTCTTCATTTTCTTGTCAATGTTTTTCCTTCTCCATCCCTTACACTCCTCTTCTATCCCACTGAAAGTCACTGCAGAAACAATGTTGATGGAAATTTCTGTTGATTTCACTCCCACTAAATTGTGCATGAATATAGCAGAAAGGCCTCAGCTCGAGTCACTATAAGAAACAAGTTTCCTCAAGGAACCAAGTAAAAACAAGAAGCAACACCACTCTCTCCTGTCTGGCAGTTCTGCCAGTCACAGCCCCTGGATGTTGTCCTGCTAAATTTCAGCTTTCAGTGAGACTTCTCATGCCCATCTCTGATGTTTCCCCATCAAAGACAAAAAGGGAACAGCACGCTCTATCCCAGGAGGACAAAGACTGGCCAGATTTGTGACTGCTATGCAGTCATTCCCTGTGGCTACGAAATCCTTGTCACCCACCAAGAACAATTTCAAAAGAGCCCAGTCTTTGAAATACACAAACTTATATCAACAGCATGTTCAGGAAGAGTTTGGCTCCAGCCCCAATACAAAAGATGACATACATTGGTCCCTGAACCTCCCTTCCAGAGCTTAGGTTACAATTTGGCACTGGTCAGATATAAGTTGCTCAAATCTGTAAAGTGCTTTTTGATGATGCTCTGTCTCTAACCATGAGCTCATTATTTTGCTGGTCTACTCACTTAACCAGTCTCAGTTACAGAGATTTCAGTGTTTTCCTATAAAGAAATACAGCCTACATTTTCCCAAAGCAATGCTGGGCTATAAAAGTAATCACCATCATCATCATCACTGCAACTAGATATGTACACTTAATAACACAGTTCTTCATTTCTATTGGTTAATTCAATCAAATTTTACATTTCATTTCTATATCACTTTCCAGTCAGGAGCAACTAGAATGCAGTCATGACACAAAAATGTCAGCTAATGATATTCATGTGATTTCAAGAGCATTAGCAAGATGTTTTGAGATTGCTTGATGTTTCAATAAGGAAACAAACAAATAGCACAAGGATCATCTCATCCTGCAATGGGGTGCAAGAGGAACAGCCTTTTAGATGATGTATAAGATCATCTTCCCCTTCCTCTTTGAAGAAGGTCTTGGGATAGGAAATGAGCTGCTGGCCAAAGAAGAAAGAAGGTTGTGGTCAGGTAGGATTTTCACACCCCAAGGAAAAGCCTGTGTTTGGGCCCTCTGTATTGACAGGTCTGCAAGTTTCTTTGTAATTCTGTTAATGTACTCTATCTGCCATAAGCACTAAAACCTGGAGGAACTGATTTTGCTGTGACTATTTTATTGCCTGACATGTTGTGCCACCAGTTAACATGCACGGCTGCTGTGGGAGGCACAAGGAGTATCTTTTCCAAATCAACATTTTAAGGCACTAAACCAATTTTTAAACTAAAAGAGATGTGGTTAAAAAAGCTAGGTTGAAAAACTCTGTGCAGCTTCAGTGACCTACATTAATCAGTGAATTTATACCTTCCATCTCTAAAGGCAGGTGAATAATAACTGTTTTTATAAAGTAATCTTTAGCTTGTCAATGCTTTTTTTTAATAGTAAAAACACTGTTACCTGTTGAAATACTACCTCATCGGCTCCTCTTAGCAGTTTCTCCTAAGAGATTAAAGAGCTTGTTTCCAGGATACTGAGATTAAAGAGCTTGTTTCCAACACAGTGAAATATTACTCTACTCAGATTAATGTCTTTGGCAAATGGGAGAACACAGTTTCAGTTCTCTTGCTTCTCAACCAAAGCAAATGAGTTTTCAGGGCAATCAATGGGTGATGTTTAGCAGAACTCAATTCAGTCATCCCTTCCATTTTATTTACTGGGAAATAATAACAGAATTTTAAAAAGTAGCTCTTCCTAGAAAACAGCTGAAAAAACAGAGACAAAAGAACAACAGATCTATTGAGAAAGCAGGTACCACAGGCATATAGACATACATACATATGTGTACATATACAGATGTACTTTGCAGCTAATAAGCACTAATGACATGCATAGTTATTCACTTAAAATAATTCTAAGGAATTTTTAAGTCTCTGAATATGTATTCAATCATAAGCAATCTGATTATTCTCAGTGACCTCTTCCCTAACAAAGTAGGAAATGCAAAAATAAATTAATGACTAGTTAGATTGTATATAACACCAGTAAACTAGGAAAAAAGTACTAATTCCATGTTAATTAACACCTTATATGCATTCCCCTGATAGGAAAGGTATTTTTTTAATTGCTAATGTATGACTTTACTACTATTTTTTGGAACAATTCTTAACTGTATGATCACTTATTAATGCATGACAATTTTTACCAGTTCCTTCTCTTCTGCTTTGACTCTCCTACAACAAACGAAAAGCACTATAATCCAGAAGAACAGTTCCTTCATTTATTTCTCACAGAGACTTAACTCAAAAGTATGCCAATGCCACTTCACTACAGCTGGAACTGAGAACTGATTAGCGTTCATTAGGATTCACACGTTGGCTAAGCATCAGCACTTGAAGCTCCTGATTTTTGTAAGTAGTCACCCCTCCAGTTATTAATTGTACTGAATGGGGCTGCTCTGTAGCCCAGAGGGAGAACAAAATCAATAAGCTCTGAAGCAGGCATCAATTGTCTGATTGCAGATGAAATTATAACAAGACAATTCCCAGAATTAGGTCTATATTAGTTAAAATATGCAAAGTCAGGACTTGAGAAAACCACATTCTGTTACTCTATCTTTGACATTATAATGAGACACAGAATATTCCAAAAGGTTAATGAAGGAGAATCCTGCTTCCATTAAACTGTATTTTTCCAACAACATTTCTTAATAATAAGATACTAGGAAGATCTTCTGTTAACCCTTTTCTTTGTGTAACACCCTAACTTGTTTCTGAATATCTGTTAGGATATAATTACAAGGTAACCTGAGTAACTAGGGGAAAAGAATGAAAAAAAAAAAATCTTCCTCTAATTGCTTACATTAACAGCAAAGAGTTACTGGCTTTTGTTTTCCTTCCTTCTTATTCAAGCTGTTTTCTCAGTAGTCACTAAAATATTTTTATATGCTTCTCCGAAAATCTCAGCTAAAGAGATTAAATGTCACAGTCCCCAGCAAATTTCAGTGAACACCGACAACCTGTCTCAAATGCCCTGGAAAATCCTAGTCATTATCTCTTACAGAAAATTTGTATTCTCACTTCTTTACCATTTATTAATAAATGTTTCCTTTTAAAAGACAGATAACGTAAGTAACTGTTTCAGTGGGGGAAAAAAATGAGGACAGAGAGAAAAAAAGCGAGGATATTCTTACCAGATTAACATTTGTCTGCATCTCCGTGACTGACTGTAGTAGCTTTTAAATACAATAGTCAAAGAACGTAAGTAACAGGTTTATCCTGTTATCTGGAAAAACTAATGGAGCACTGAAACAGCAGAGCCATATTTCAGTAAGCCATATATGCTCTGGACTCAGTATGCGAATGTGCAAACCTTCTCTGTTTAATCCTCTGCAAAAACAGTCCCTACTGTTTTCCTTAGTTACTGTGATACAATTAGATACTCCCTGATTAATCACGAGAGAATTTAAGAAGTCTTTCTCCTCCTATCAGTTATTCTCTTCTTATACCTATTTTCTTTGTTGAAAGTCTGCTTCATCTGCAAATTCTGCATTTCTGGCGACACTAAACTGCAGAGATGCAGTAGATATAATCAACCCTGCAGACCAGTGCAGGATGACTGGCATATCTGCAAGTGGCCGCTAACAAATGCGTCCTCCTTGCTACTGAGCTTTTCACTCCTGTCCCCATTATGCCCTCAGGACTTCCAGCCTTGAGCTCGCACGCCCAGCAGCGTTTGCACTCACCATGCTCAAGATGTGGTGCTTGCCAATGAGGATTTCTAACACTTCCCCTTCTCTCTTTGCCCTAAATAAATGCTTCTGAATAGATGTGTGTGTCTTTCTGGCTGCCACAGCTGAAATGCCTGCTGATGGGCTGGCAGCATCTCTCTGGCCCACTTGTGACTCAGCATCCAGGAAGCCTTCAGGAGACCAGAGCTGAACACATCCCTCACCCCTCTGAGAGCTCTTCCCAGCTCAGGAAGGATGCAAGGACACAGTCCTGTGCAAGCAGGCAGGGTACAGCTTGCAGAAGCAGCAGGGAACCTAACCTGGGCGCTGCCCAACACCACAGGCATTTCCACACAGAAGGGTTCAGAAACACCACCTTGATCTGATGACTGCTTGATGGCTTTTTAGCATAACATGCGTAAGCAATATTAACATCCTATTGTCTGAAACGGGCAATATTAGCACCGGCTGATTTCTAGTACAGCATTTTTCCAGCTGATTATTCAGTTCCTCATACATTCCCCACGGTCCTTTGCCAGGTAATTAATAGCCAAACATACACTGTGCTTTGAAGCAGGGGTCTTTACATGTTTCTATACAACCTGGTGTAAGGACTGGCATCATAACTGGAGCATCCAGCGCTATAAAATGCAAATGTCAGATAACAATCTAAATTTAAAGGGAAAAAAAGGCATTTATCCAAGAAAGGGTAGCACATGGCATTGCTGTTGTGACCATCTGTAATGCTGACTGGCAGCACCTTACTAATCCAGATCACACAGCAAACAGCTTTCAGATTTATTAAACTAGCTATTTCTCAATGTTCTGTGACAATCTATCTATTTTAAAGCATGGTAATACCTTCAAGTTGCTGAACACTGAATATAAAGTATTTCTACTGTATTTTCCAAAACGTTTTCTAAAATATGAAAAATTTCATATACACAAAATACTAATGATGTATAGGGCTTTAAGCATTCACTTTGTTAAATTATTAATAAGCAAAAATTATGTAATTTAACTGCACTCCTTTTACAAGGTGGTATCTTTTTTTTTTTGTAGGCTACCCTACACTGGTTAGACAACAATTTGCCTGAACATACCCTGAACTGTCAAAGGTGAAAATAAAAATAATATAAATGCTTTTAAAATCTTTCTCTTTTG
>NW_024884697.1:27084941-27121161 GCF_019232065.1 Centrocercus urophasianus | reverse complement strand
GGTGAATGACATAATTAGAAATAGCTGCCTTTGTAAAATCTCAGTACCTATTTTTCTGAAGGACAATAAGGACAGGTTTTTCCCTTCCATGTACGACAGCTCAGTCTTATATCCAAAAACAGTCTGATCACAGTTATTTACAGGACAGGCAGGCAATAGATTCTGGGACCTTGTTTGCCTGACAGCATTTCACTGTAGTTTGCAAATGTTACAGAGAATTTACAAGTAGAGGAATAAAAGTCAATGAAATTACACTATCATTATTCAGTTAGGACCTCTAATGACATAGATCATGTTATTATATTGATTAAGCTTGGTGACTGTCCTGCCCCTCCCTACAATGCAATCAGATACAGCAGATAAAAACTGATCAGAAACGCACACTCTTGAACAAACTGCAGGATACAGAAAGTAGAACAGTATTTATTCTCAGCAATATTTCAACAACCATTCTCCAACACGCACTCTGGCAGAATCCATATCCCCCCAAGAATCCTGACGCTGCATTCCAGAACAGACATCTGAGTCAATGTAACCACACAGCATCATCATAATCCCGCCTCAGCATATTCCCTCTGCTGCACTCAGAGCTACAAAGGAAAAATACCCCTTTTTACCTTAGGTGGTGAATTCCTTCTTGTCCTTTTGTTCATAATAACTATCCCAAGTTTGTACCTTTGAAAAAAATACAAGATTGGTTGCACCAAACTTCACAGATCCTCTCCTGCGGCAGAAAGCAAATTAAAAAAAAAAAGAAAAAAAAAAAAAGACTTCAAGCTGTGACCTCAGAGCAAAGCACAGCCGTTAGCATCCCTCAGCCAACCTCCGGCAGAAAGCAGGTTAGGCAGCAGGAAAACTGGCTCTGTGCATGACTGCAATGCTTTCAAATCAAGCATTCTGTGCTGTAAGCTCGGGGATTTATATCTTCGTAAATAGGCCGTCCCACTCAATGCTGCCTGTGTGCATGAAAATATGAAGCATTTCGCTGCAGTCACTTTATGCAAGAAACTATCCCAGTCATCTTTACAATCTCTGCCACTCTGCTTTGAGACTAAAGAATGAGCACAGCATGCATAATTCATGCATTAAAATCTTCTGTGCGCTTCCTGCAGCAACTGTTACATCCAGTAATGGGATATTGATCAGCTCCTCACAGAAACAGTTGGGCTAGGCAATTGGCTTACTGCAACAAACAATATTCCATCCAAAATGGAATGCAGACACAGACTTCCACCCCTGCAGCACTCAAGCACGACTCCAACATACGTGGCATAGCATTTACATATTGCAGTGTTTAATCTGGACTCTACATTTCTTTGACTGTGAAAAAATGCTGCATTATCTGAGACTTTTATTTCAAAGCTGTATTCCCTACAGCTTGTTTTTCCTTTAAACTCCACATAGCATGAGAAACAACTGTAATTTCCCAACTCCATGTTCAAAGTACACTGAATCTCCAAAACCAAAGAGAAAATATAAAATCTTTCTACTCGTGATGCAGCCCTTGACCCATATACACCTGTCTGTACCAGGGGATTAAATCACTATCACCGAATCCTTTTATTGTAACACATCTATTATATTAAATCCAAAAGAGATGCACATATGCATCATTTTTGTCTAGCAAAATTCACATAATCTGTATCCAACATATTAATTAAAATCACAGAAATCCCAAATTTTCTGCTTCTTCCCACAGATCTGAACATCTTCCATCCTTTCCAGCACATTCCCTTTTCTTGCACCCTCAGCATTTAAAGAAACCTCATCAACAGACCCCTAGCTCTGTCTCCACCTCTTTCTCCAGCCGCTTCCTGGCAACCCCACCCTTCAACTCCCACATGCCTCTCCCTCCACACACACACAAAAAAAATGACACGTTGTTCCAGAAGAAAAAGACGAGATGGGGAAGACAGACACAAGCAAACACTAGAGCCAGGACTGAGGTGAAGCTCCAAACTAATATCTAACAGTAAAATAATAGGAATCTTCATAGTCAGACTGGTGCTGACAAACAGCACAGTCACCTGAGTTTGTACCAAACAGATTTGCAGTTTCCCCAAATACATGGCATGAGTTTTAGTTCTGATGGAGCTTGGATGGATCTGATCTTTTAATACTAAAATATGTAATCACCACGAAAATAATTCTTACTGATGTTTATTTGAAAAGAAATTCAAGAGGTCATAGAATCAGAGAATCAATCAGGTCAGAAAAGACGTTAAAGATCATTGAGTCCAACCATGACCTAACCTTACCACCCTAACAACCTAAACAGTAGGTCACTAAGACCTACAATAATTACCTCTTGCTGGGACTGAATAGGATAGAATTGCCTAAATCAAAAAATCTTGATAGGACAGTAATATCAATAGGGACGCCATAAAAATTCATGAAAACATGAAGCTGGGCTCATCTACCTCTTCTATTGCAATTGTACCCTCTCAAAGTCCTCTCAGGTGGTTACACAGAAAATTGCCTGGAATAGCAAGATTTTGTTAATAGCTGGAAACCAGAATAAATAGAGGCTTTATCAAACTTCTGGAAGAAGTTTGGCTTGGTTAGTCTCTCACCAGAGCAATAGCCTGACCGTATAACCAATATCTACTGCTTTCGCTTAGGCTAAAGTACGTCCATATACTTCATTGAGTTGGCAAAGGTGTCATAAGAAATCACTGAGAAATCTGGTATGTCCTTTTTTTCCCCAACAGCTACAAGGGCTATAATACAGTTAATCTCTACTTCGTGATAAATCGAGGACGGAAGCAAAAACATCTTCAGCCACTGCTACATCCTGAGTTCTGGGTCACAATAATCTCTGACAAGCATTAAACTAGAAGTTACAAGCCATACCATAAAACATGATATTCTGAACCTACCTGGCTAATTAATCAGATTACAATAAGAAGAAATCTCAGAGAGGTGAGATTCATGCCCCAGGTCATACAATCCCCATGAGTTCACTCTGCTCTTACTCTAATCATCTATAAGTCAAAAATTTACTGGGAAGAAACAACAACAGCAACAAAAAGCCCACACAAAGCACTGAAGATCAACCTGCACTCACCATTGCAGTGATTACCTGCCATTTTTTGCTAGGTTGAGACTGTGCTCCAGTCAACACTGGGTTAGTGAGCTAGATGCAAGCAACATCCCCATCCTTAAGCAGAAGATTTCTAACATTTGTTCAGTTGTCCAGCTCTTGCTGTCTATTTAAGGGGAAGTTGAAGTATTCTCGTCTCTACTCACTGTTATTGACTAGATTTCTACTGACTGTGACTGGATTGTGGATGTGTAAATCCCATATACAAACCAACATGCAGAGCACTAAGTTCAAACACCTAAATCTGGCACTGTATCTACCCTGCATGTAGATTAACAGAGTTTTTCCCAGGCACAAGGCAGGAGACATGATAGTTTGGGGCAATTACATATACTTAGATATCTCCTACTCTCCCTACTCTACCTCTGTTTTGAGTAATTGCTTAGAACTGATCTCATATGTAAATTCCACGAGACCAGTGAAATACCAGTTCTGTTCAGAGTGCTGATTTTGATTACCAATTTTACAAGGAACAGTATTTTTTCCTCTTATGAAGAGCTAAAGGTGAATTTCACATTATACTACGAGTTCATATTCCCATTTGAAATGTAAAACATCGCCATGTGTATATCATTTGTTTTGTAATATCATTCTTAGGTATTTTAAGAAGAAAAAAAAACTCTTCAAAATTTTGAAATGTTTGGTATTTTTTGAATTCATACAGGTTCCTCTAAGCAAGGCTACAAGCTTGGGAAATAAAAGGTAAGTAAGTCTTCCCTCTATCAGAGATCTTCCTAAGGTGCAAAGACAAGAAGAAAGAGAAATTGGTGACACTTTCTTTAGAAAAATACAAAGATATAAAGAGGGTTTTACTATTCAGATAGATAACATCTAAAAAAAGGGTAAATCAGTGCTTTGTTTCTGATGTTAGGAAACATATATAAGGAAAAATAAAGATGCATTTTATTACATTGAAGTACGACCTATGGAGTCACTTTGCTCAGCACACATCTCAGAGAAATCTGTCAATCCATGCTGATAGACAGAAACCTTGTATGTGCATTTACCTCATTTTTTTATTTTTTATTTTTAATGTTCCCTGATTTGCCAGTGTCAGAAAAGATGTAGTGAAAACACCAAGTCTCCTTGTTCTATTACACTGGTTGTACGCTCTTCGTACCAGATGTTCTTATTATGTTCTTATTATGTCTTGGTAGAAATCAGAAGTTTCAGCTCACTACATAGCCTTCCAGCCTTCAGAGCACATTACTCTTTCAAAGTAAAAACTCCAGAAGTAGGAAGCTTCTGCCCAGTTTGAAATGGGAAAGCGTTTGTGAGTCAGGAAGGTTTAAGATGCACTATATGGCAGACTGTCAGGTACTTTCAAACACAGTACCTATTTTTAAAAGAACACAAAGCCATCTCACAGATCTTCATTTTATTTCACTAATTAGTTCTTTGAATCCCCATTTCATGCACCTCTTTATTTTATTCTTCTGCCATTCTCAGTTACTATGGTCTAACCCCATTCTTAGTTCATCATCAACATCTTCCTCTTCTGCTCCTCTTCCAGTATCGAGATAAAACTAATTCTTCCACAACAAATTAATTCTGTCCCCGTTCACTTTTCCTAGGTAAGTAACTCTTATTCAGCCATCTATTTATCACACCCACAATGACTCTAACTCCTTGACTCCAGCTCTCAAACGCTATTGTCACTACTTCTTTCTACATACCTCTTTCTCCAACAGAAATCTAACAGCACCACGATTTTTTGTTCCTTTGTTTCTCTTTCTCTTCCTGTCTCACCTCTGAAACACAGAAAATACTTCTGCTCAGGTGTGCTGTGTGTGTTCCACCTTCCTAAAAGACACAGCCGTCTCTCATAGTTTCATGATTTCTTTCAGAATCTCTGATTTCCTGTAATAACTGCCTTAATTCCCCTCCCATTCTCACAAAGCAAAAATTGCCTCATCTTTCCCTGAACTTCATTTGCTTCTGAAGTCCATTACCTCTCACCCTCTCCTTTGATGTTTGATACTACTGCATGAAGTTCTGTTCCTTTCCTGCTGGCTTGTACCTTTTGCATTCAAATGGAGCAACTCTTAAAATCTCTAGCATTTGTACTTATATACACCTCAGAGACTGAGCTCATTCTTCATTCTTCTTGATATGTCAACTGATTTTTATGGTTAGGAGGTGTAAGTTTTTATGTTTGAAGTTTTTCCTTCCTTGACACTGTCTTATCCTGATCTCTGTAACAGTTGCTTTGGATATATTTCATAGGAACCACTTCATAGTTTCTTCTATGTTTTGTACAGATTTTTTTTGGTCTTCTTTGCTCTTAAAATTGTAGTCTGTAAACACAGTGTCAGCTACCAACTCCTCTTCTGATGCTATGCCTCTACTCCATTATTTCAATACTACTAAATTCTTTTCAAACTGGCCAATATTTCTGATACAGTAGATCCTCTGCCATCAGTCTAAGCTCAATATTGTCAAATTAGGGTTTTCGTGACCCGCCTCCACAAACTTATCCTGACAGATCCTTCCTCAATCACCACCACTTACAACACACACACCGAAGAGCTGTCTTCAACTCAGAAAGTTTTTTATGTCATTAAATACAGATAAACTCTTGCAGAATCTTTCTGCATAATACTGCTTATATATCATCTTTTAAAATGCACTTAATTAGTAACCTTCTGCAAACTCTCCTAGTCTCAAATCTGTTTCTCTGGCAAAGCGCTGTGTGCTGTATGCTATATGAGGAGCGGCTGAGGGAGCTGGCATTGTTCAGTCCGGAGAAGAGGAGGCTCAGGGGAGACCTCATTGCACTTTACAACTTCCTGAAGGGAGGCTGTGATGAAAAAAGGTCTGGCCTCTTCTCCCAGGCAAATAGTAGGACCCGAGGTAATGGCCAGAAGTTGTACCAGAGGAGGTTTAGGTTGAACATTAGGAGAAACTTTTTCTCTCAAAGGGTGGTCAGGCACTGGAATGGCTGCCCAGGGAGGTGGGGGAGTTGCCGTCCCTGGCAGTGTTCAAGAGGCGTCTGGATGAGGAGCTACGAGATATGGATTAGTAGCTTGTGGTACTAATAGGAATGGGAGGGTGGTTGGACTAGATGATCTTGCAGGTCATTTCCAACCTTGCGATTCTATGATTCTATGATTCTGTAGCAAAGACTGTTCTTCCAGTGCGTTACTCTAACTGTGTGACTTTGCTCCCTGCATCCCTCCATTCCCTTCCTTAGTATATCAAGTGCTCTCATTATTATTCTTCCTCACTACTCAACAGCCAACTTACAATTAGCCTTTAAGTTACTTCTTATTAGCCCCTTTTTAAGTTTACAGTCAAGCACTTCTTTGCTTCCTCCCATTACACTTCATACTTTGGAAGAGCTCTTTGCAACACCTGCAAAGTCACTCAGTGCATTGTCCTCCTTCAAATCCTTAAATTTCATTTGCTATGGTAGTTACAAAGAAATTGACAGAATATAGGCTGCTTGGGAAAAATGAGACAACTGCCTATCTTCGTGGCTGATTTTTTTCATCATTTCTTTGCAATTCTCCATCTGTCTTTGCCTTTTATGTTATACTCATGATTACTTATGAGTAACTCCCACTGGGAGACCAACAGACTTCTTGCTTTGTTTGTTCACAGAGGTCTCTTTTTGATGACTGTGGCTTTTCAATACTACAGCAATCAACAGTGCTGAAGGGCATAGAGTGCTCAGCACATTGGGAATCTAACAAGAATTGTTTAACAGAACTTGGGGACTCAGGAATAAAATCTCTGCTGCCCCATGATGCCTACTGAGCAGTTTTACAGGGCTGAAAGAAATCAGGAATGCTAGCTTAATTATTTAAGCTGAAAACATAATTTTGTTACAATATGGAGCACTTCACTACAAATACCTAAACATATTCCTGAATAAAACAACTGCATGTTTTGCTTTACTATTTAAATCAGTGTTCTGAGATATCAAAGATACTAATTAATATTAAAAGGTCTTCTTTAATTATTGTTTTGAAATAAATAATTTGTCAGAATGATAAAAATTGCATGCAAATATCACTGTCTCAACTATACGTACTATGCTGTATAATATCAGTGTATTTTTAAGATATCATACTTGATATTATAGAATATTGCTATGATTATTATAATAGACTACCATCTACTATGTATACATATATATACACATCATACATCAAATATTTAAGAGAGCCCATTTGTACTGAGGAAATGCTACTCTGTATATGTTCATATGTTCTATTTGAAAGAAGCATTTCTTCTCCTTCTGTGGAGGTCTATGAGACAGATGATACTCAAGGTGCCATTTGCCTTTCAGGAACTAACTACACACACACAACTGGAGGGAGCATTACTTTCATGTTCTCTCAGGACTTTGGTCACAACAGCAACAAAGACTTCATCCAAGATAACACACAGAACTTCCAAATACGTTCCCCCACTTGCAGAATTATTTACTTCAAATTGCTACTGCTTTCAAACTAGCATGACCTACAGTATATAAATCCATATAAAGTCCACAATACTGGTGGAAAAACCATTCTTCCATTCTCTTCAACTGATTTTTTGGCCACATTTTTGTCCTCGAGTCTACAGCCCAGTTCTACTACAGCACTGAACTTCCTTGTGCTTAGCAAAAAATCTGACTGATAAAATCTCTTTCTGTATCTTCACTACTGCTGGTCTCACTGTGAGTGCTTCCTTTAAGCTGCTTCTGACCTCTGGACTGATTTTCCTATCCATCATTAGTTTCCTCCATAGCGAAGTTTTCTGGTCCTTATTCATCACCCTAACAACTTACATTACTGCATAAACAAAGAAAGCCCTTATACTCAACCGAGTAGCAATTCCCTGTTGAGCTGCTTCACTTTCAAGCCAGACCCTTCTGATTCTCTTATCCATACACCCACAAAAGTGCACGGAGCACCACAGGAATCAATTGAATTATATGTTTTGGTGAAAAAAAGAAAACGCCAAATAACCATCAGTGCAAGCAGACATTCAAGTACTCTGCCTGCACACAGCAACATGTTCACAGCTGCCAGCTCTGTAAGAATGCAGTTCAAGCCAACAAATGTTTCCAGTTGACTGAAATGCTTTCACTACAAGCAGTTCACCACACAAATAAAAAACAAAATGCGGGGATCTTATTGGGGTTATTCCAGAAAGGGCTGTGTGGAAGGGGGCTGCCAAGTGAAGACAGGAGCAGGGGAGCTGGGTGCAATGCGCAGCAGATGGGGCCCTCAGCCCAGGGGCACAACCCCTTAGCCTCTGAACAACCATAGGGGGCCAGACTGAGAGCAAGCACGGTGTGGCCATGGGCCTGGGCCTCTGGTCAAGGCCCTGGTGTAGGTCCCTGGTATTGCAAGAAGATGGCAGAACAGGGGCAGCTGAAGCTCAGGCAAGGGCCAGGTTCTACAAGAAGCCCCCAGATAAAAGCCTTTGAAAAGGCTTTATACAGCTGTCATACAAATCTGATCCCAAGCTATGTAGCCTAATCATTTCTGAATTGGGAACACCTGGAGCCAGCTCCAGAGAGGGAAACCTCCTGGTGCACTCAGGATCTTGACATCTGCTGCAAGAAGGAAAGAGGAATTTTCCACAAAGAGTGATGAGAGAGATTTTCCACGAAGAGCAGTGAGGTGAAAGGGAAAAAGAAGAGGAAGGAAAAAGGAAAAAAGATGCAATAGAAAGAGATATACAAAAATGACATGAGGTTTGGTCTAAGTAATGAGAAAAAAAGCAATGGAAACCGTGAAATTGAAAGGCTACCAAAAGTGTCAATGGCATCAGCAGAATGGTGAGAAAGGAAGGGAATTGTGAGCAGGGGGATGTGAACACTGTGAGGCAGGTGCAATAAAATGGGTGGAATGAGTATTAGGGGAGACTCACTGCCAGCCTGGACTGAAAGCAAACAGAGGGCTTAAAATGGGGTGGTGGCTGAAGTTCAGGAGAGGAGCAAGGGCTTAAGGCAACAGACCTGCCTGTCATGCATTTTATTTTGTGCTGTTTCTAGGGAATGGAATGGTGAATATCTCTGCCTATGAAATCCTCTCTACATCCCAGAGAGCAGCGTGTCAGAAAGGAGAGACGAGGCATGCAGCTGAGCTGCTTCCAGCTTCTCTGTCAGCCTGTGCCCCAAGAGCCAAACCTGTACATTCAGCCTCTGCCTACTCTAGCCTACAAGCTGCTGGGGAAGGGGAAATGGCTTAGCTCTTCTTCATCACGAGCTGCTCTCCTCCCCACTGCACTGATGGAGGAACTGAGGGTGCGCTCGCCCATAACAGCTCACTGATCCTTGCTAGCTCTGTATGTCACACTACACATTTGAATGAAGAAAATGTCAGCATGTTCCCTGATACTCAGCATGAGAAGAGTTTGGCTGCATGCAAACGACAGGAAAAAACCAAGATGGGAGGCCAGTATTTAATTTTCATCCTCATGTCAAACATATTTGCCAGTCAGTACCACCTAGCGTTTTCAAATGCAGGTCAGCTTACATCAGTAGCTTGTCAGTAAGGAAGCAAAAGTGCCATGAAATAAACAGAACGCCTCCTACTTTCCTGACACCAACAGCCTGCGTTGTCAGTGACGATCATCCTCTGCTGCAACCACCAGCACACAGCCTGCACTCATCTTTGCCAGAACATGGCTTTTAACTTTGTCATCTCCATTTGTTTACAGTGCTCTGAATCAACAGCTGCTCTACCACACAACACACACCATTCGTCTGACCTGAGCAAAGAGAAAATAAACATATAAATACAAACTGCAAAAGTGCCTCTTTTTAGCTTTTTGTAACTATATTCCTTCAAATAAAGTGTGAAGCAGATATATTTTCAGGTTCTCGTAGGCAGGAACTGCCCTGCAGTAATATCCACTCCCAGGTCCAAGAGCAATCATGTTTTTAATTTTCCACAATCTCCTCAGAAATGATCTCTGAGAAATTACTAACAGCAAACATACAGCTCTAAATATACATCATATTTTGCAGAGAGTAGAGCCTAGTAATTAATGGAAATAGAAAACTCTCAGTTGTCTGTGAGAATTTAGTGTGAAATAAATTAAATCTGTAAATTTCACTGTTGTGAGAGAAAAAACTAACCTAAACTCTTTTCAATTATTACTTTTTTTTTAAACATGACCTTCTTTTCAGCTAAAGGCAGATGTCATCAACATATTGAGAACACGGTATTTCCACAGTGGAAACTGAATGAACAGACTATTATCTAAGATAATTTTGTAGCAATAGATAATGGGATAGTAGGCAACACTTCTTCACAAACATAGCACATGATATGGACTGCAAACCATGAAGGACCTCAAACATTACACAGACTACAAAAGCTGTTTTGCATGTTTTAAGAGAAATATCAATTTTAATAAAAGCAATAAGTAGTCGCCTTTGAGGCAAGAAAAGCCTAATTTCATGTCCAAAAGAAAAATGTTGTCATGTAAGGGATATACTGAGGAAATACTGTTTTGGAATAGGTAAATACTAATTATGTAAATAACAAGTGAAGGAAACAAGGAAACCTTTGAAAAGGTGTCTTTTGTTTCTGATTGTTTTGGTCAAATGACTCATTGCTGTTCATGTCATTTTAGCTGTAGAAATCAAAACAAAAATTCAATCAAAGTGATAAATTACATACATATTGTTACACGTACATCTTATATACTGAAAAGTAAATGTTCTCCAACTTTTTTTAATACACAAAAACTTCACCTAACAATCTGACAGATAGGAAGAAACCTATACAATTTAATGCTTATTAAGTTTCTAGTCACTGGCTGGCAAAGAGATGGCTGTAGGACTGTAATCATCTCCCACTACCTCTGTAGACAATCATGTTGTCTCTCTACAATGGAGACAGTCCTATGAAAATTAAAGAAACCTTCAAAAAAAGCTCTTTTAATAACTGAGGTTTACAAAAAAATTAACACCAGCTTCTTGGCTAATATGCAGAATATGCTCCATTCAAACTGTAATACAATTTAAGACTAAATACCATTCCTAATGGGATATATCAGCTAAAAGACAGTAAAATGGAAAAAAAAAAAAAAAAAAAAAAAAAAAGCCGTTCAATTTTGCCTTCTTTTAGCTGTGAAGCTAAATATCTGAAAATTAATTGTTTTGTCCTTACAGTTTATAGATACTTTCATTTCCTTTTTTGTTTTTTGTTTTTTGCTTTTACAGTTGAATTAACAAGCAATAGATACTTTTTTTTTTTTTTCCTGCAGAAAAAGTACATATTTAAAGAAAAGGAAGCTCTTATGAACAGCTTAATGGACATCTACAGGAACCCTCTTTAGCATCTGTAAAGATAAGTGCCAGCGTTAATAAAAGGTACAAACTGCGTCAAACTCCTCAATAAAAACAAGCCTTTCAGTTATCCCAGGTGAAATTTTTAACTTCCCACAAGCTACGTACATTCGCTTAATTGCATACATGGAGACAGAGTTACAATTTCTAAGGTTTACATCACATGATGGACTCCTTGCTGTACACAAAGCCTTTACTTACAACAGCAGCATAAACTAAGGAAACTAACAAATAACGAAACTGGGATCACATCCTGAAATACAATTTTAAATATACCATCTGGCACTTAAGATTTGACTAAAGCTTATCAATGCAGCCAAACTGTTCAGTAACAGCATCATCACATAGAAGGATTCACCAAATTTGACATATAAAGTATTAATCTGTTCAAGCACAATGTCCTAGAATAAGAGAACTGCAGGCATACAGCTTTAAAACTAAAGAACAGAATTCATCCATTACAGTATGAAATATAAATGTATTTAATGATCTTTAAAGTGGAAAAAACCCAAACAACTAAGTCTTAAATTCTTAAGAGTGCAACTGACCATGTTCCATTTCTTTACCCTGTTTTCAAATGTATTTTCTGCTATAAAAGCTTTTGTCCCTTTCAGGATAAGTAATGTCCTAAGATAACCTAACAATAAAAATGGACAGGAATCTTCTGAGCAATTCAATTATGAACTTACCAAAGTATTTTCAGACTACTGATTTGTTATCACCTCTTAGAAAGCTAGCAATCTTTTGTGATAAGAGCATAGAGTTTGCTAGATGTCTCTTAATGGAGAAGGTTCATCTCATTTTCTAACATAAAACTGCTGCTATGCTGCACAAAACACAAATTAGTGACATTTAAATGACCTATACAAGCTTATAAACCATGGTCAGAGTTTGAAAAATCACTTTTTACCTACGGGTTCCAATTATGCCTTAAGGGTATAGGCAGTTTCTATTAACATCAGCAGTACTGCACTGTGTCCAAGTGTGAGAAACTTGTTTTTAGTAATTAGTTATGTTCATCACAAAGATATCTGCTGTTGTCTAGGGCAACAAGGTCGACTCCACGCCTCAAGACTGCCTCCACCAAACAGGAAAGAAAGGTAATTGTGGGCAACTCCCTTCTGAGAGGAACAGAGGGTCCTGTATGTCACAACAAGGTGCTGGCAGGCACCCTCAACCTGCTGCATCTCATGATGAACATACTAGGCGGCAAGTTGGTGGAGCTCATCACCAGGGCTTCAAAATAGATTTGATGGGGGAAAGGCATGCACTGCTGAAGAGCAGAGAAGAGCAAGGGAACACTTGTTTTTAGGAAGCAACGGGGGAAAACCTCAGATTTTTCCCAGAAGTTGGGAGGGCTCCTCCAAGAAGGTAATGTGCCTCCATATGCACCTCTATACCAATGAACACACAGCATGGGAGGAGGAATTGGAAACTGGTGCAATCGAAAAACTATGAACTTATTGCTATCATGGAAACATGGTGGGATGACTCACATATCTAGAATACCATGATTAATGTTTGTGAGCTTTTCAGAAGGGATAGATGAGGTAGGAGAAGTGGGGAAGTTGCCTTCTATGTTAAGAAGTGGATACACTGCAAAGAGCTGTTCCTGAGAAACAGTCATGAATATGCTGAGATATTGTGAAATTTGGGACCAGACCAGTAAAGGTCATCTGGTGACTGGGGTCTGCTACAGGCTGCCTGATCAATGGAAGCCTGTTGATAAGATCTTCTTGCTTCAGCTGCAATAGGTGTCCCATTTGCAGGCCCTCATTCTAATGGGGGATTACAACTGCTCAGATATCCGCTGGGAAAACAATATGGTGAGGGCAAACAGCCCAGGAAACTCCTGGAGTCAATTTATATCCTCTTCCTAATTCATGTATTGGACAGACCCACCGGAGGTGAGGCACTGCTGGACCAGGTGCTTGCCAACATGGAAGAGATCATAAAAGATGTCAAGATCGGAAGCAGGCTGGGCTGCAGTGCTCATTTCCGAGCTCAGTTTATGATCTCAAGGAATACACACCTAGCAAAGGGTGGAATCAAGTCCCTGAATCAAGTTCAGGAGAGTAAATTTCAGGCTGTTTAAGGAATTGTTGGATGACATGCCCTGGGAAACTGTTGTTAGGGACAAAATAATGGAACAGAGCTGGCAGCTCTTTAAGGATGCCTTTCTGAGAGCACAAGAGCCCCCCATCCCTCAGAATAAGAAACCAGGCAGAGGAGGCAGGAAACCAGCACAGCTGAGCAAGGACCTGCTGGTCAGGCTGAGGGAAAAGAGAGAAAAAGTATAAGCAGTGACAGTAGAAATGAGTGGCCTGAGAAGAATGTAAGGATGCTGTCCAGATACACAGGTATGGAGTCAGGAAAGTGAAGGCGCAGATGGAACTGAACTTGGTGAAAAATGTGAAAAACAAGAAAAGATTCTGTAGATAAATTGGGCAGAAGAGACGGGCAAAGGAAAGTGTACCCTTTCCTTTTTCAGCATCCCCTCTGTCTCCATTTCTGGTTCTTTACTGATGCACGTGTATTCTGGAAAATAGTGCAGCATTTTAACTGGCATGTTTTCAGTAAAGTAATGTGTATAATGTGTATTGTACAGCAGGGCAGAAAGGATTTGGGTTGTCTTTCTGTGCTGCCTCAGTACTGGATTCTGGGGTCAAACATCTTCAGAGAGAGAAAAAGACTGTGATTCCTCCTTGTGCTTTGCCTCCCAAGCTGAGAGAGCTCGCATGGTGCCCCACTTTCCCAGGGAAGTCTTTCCCCAAAGGGTTTCCCCGGCCACAAGCAACTAGTCAGGGTAGAGTGACCTTAGCTGATAGGAGAAGTGTAAGACACTGGGACCCAACAGCTCTGGGGTAAATAGGAAACCCCTGAGAAGGTGGGGCACTTGTTCACATTAAGGATCAGATCTGCAGCCAGCACTCAGTGGTTACAAAAGCAGGGACGACCAGGGTGACCGTATGCACTTTGCTGCGCTTTACAAGCAAAGCTGAAAGAGCTAGCTCCACAAGAACACAAAGAGAAGGCTTTTCAAAGCCTTTTATCTCATTCATTTTACTTTAATGTATTTCACCTGCAGTTTTTCCTATTCAGTGTGATACTTGCTTCAGTTTATTGATTTGTGTCCTAATGAAGCCTATCTTTTAAATCCTTTCTGGGTCTTTTGAGTATGCTGTTAGATAGGAAGAAGATAAAGTTCTATTACCTCAGTTTTCCAAACAAACATAAACTCATCATCTATATTACACATACACTACAAAAACACTTTGACTTCTCAATCCATCTTTTAGATACCACAGAATGTTTCTACAAGGTAGGAAAAGTACCTATAGTGTTAATTGTGAAATAATATTTGATAAATCTCCGTAGATGTACATCAATATAAATAGCTCGTACACTGCTCTATGGTAACCTTTGCCCTTCAACCAAAACAACTTCTTTGATTTTTCCTGTGAAAATTCCAACTCCTACCATTCTTATGCAAAAAATCAAACCAAAAATCTTGTAGAATCTCCAATTTCTGTGGTTCCCTATCTGCTGCCCACTTCAGTCTACAAATCCTGCAACAACAGATGCCATGTACTCCATACACGACTTCAGTCACGTTCTCCACACCTTTCACAGCTTCCCTTCAGCCATGACATCATGCTTTTTCCTGCCAATCAATCCTGCACTGGTACTTATCATCAGACCAATGGCAAGCATGGACACAGAAGACACTCAAGACTAGAGTTTTGCTGGAAACTGCTGACAGGAGAAAGGACTCCAGCTCCATGTTAATGCTCAACTGGATGAGCAGAAGAGAGGAGTTGTTCCAGGTGCTCCCTGTAAGCTTCACTGTTAATTCTCCTACTACTCAGTCTATTCAAATTATTTAAAAGACTATTAAATGACATTTCACTATACATATGCAGCTGCAAGAAAGAAGAATGAGCCCAATCCTGGACTGCTTCAGCATTTGGTAATGCCATTGGTGGCAGAGGACACCTGCAGCACTCCATTTAAAGCTCCTCCCAAGCACATTCAGTACCAAAGGGATGTAAAACAGAAGGATGTGGATGCCACCAGGAAGGATCAAGGGCTTAGTGCTACCTTTCTTCTGTGGCGTTTTTTTTTTTTCCTCAACACTCATCTCTAGAAGTTGTATAAATGGTTACAAAAAAGTGAGAAAATCTTGTGCAAATGACCAGGGCTTGATTTTATTACTTCAACTCATTTTTAAGTTCTAGTCTTTATTAATACAAAGATCTAGATCCAGTGTCCTTATTTTGCTCCCTAACTTCTAGTCTCATCTAATTTTCTTCTTAGAGTTGGAAAGGAAGGCATTTGATGTTAAATTCAACTCAGGCTTTTGTTTTTTTTTTTTTTCAACACATGCTGTTTGGAAGAATCGTAACTCCATGTTATCAAAACATCTTTCTTTCAAGGGACTTCTCTTTACCAGGAAAAGTAATAAAAGAAATTTATTTATTAAAATTATTAGTTGGTCAGAACGTAAATAAATTGCATTAAAATTGCTCAAGTATATTTCTGAAATACTGGAACTAGGCTCTAATTCCTGTATGCAGTTACATTCGCAGGAGAATTTACAGAGTAATACTATTCATTAATAATTATTGGTATAATTCCCTTAATTATGACGATCAAGGAAGATTTAGAACACTAATTTGAAAGAGGTAACAATCATCTGGGCCCTAATCCAGGAAAGCACTCAAAAGTGCTAATTTTGACCACAAAAATAATGACCTGGATTTGAACAGGACTGACATGCCTAAGTTAAGATAATCTTGGCTTTGTTAAGCCTGTAGTGGGAAAATCAAGTAGAAGTATTACAAGAGTAATCCACGAAATCCTGCCAGAATTTTTCCTCAATATTATACTATTATCAAACATTCTCTAAGGGCTGCTTTCTTCTGGAAGATTACCGAGTAAAAGTGAGAACTCATATAGGACCTGATTTTGGGGGAAAAAAAAATCTATTGCAGAATCAAGTACTTTTAAAACCCATATATGGAACAAATATAGACAGTGAAAAAATCTGTATCTGCTATGGATGGCCAGGTCTGAAGTGTTTGACCTGAACCTTCACTCTGAACCTGGTCTTCCATATCTGAATTTGAAATGCATTTTCTTCTTTATTTTATCTTCAGTAAGATGAAAGGGACTGAAGCTGGATGCAGGCAGAATGCCTTCCAGAAAGATTATAGAATCTGGATGGATTATTTATTTATTTATTTATTTAATCCAAAAACACAGGCAAGGTGTCTGGATGCTCAGCTGTAATTTGCAGAACAAAAAAAAAGAAATGCAGGAGCACACTTCAATGCTCATCTGTGTGACGTTTGTCATTGGAGCTCATCATAGTAGTTACGGATAAAAAGCTTTCTTGGAAGGGATTCTGCCTGCATCCAGCTCCAGTCCCCTTTACCTCACCTAAAGGGGAGAAGCTCCCTCCTATGGCTGGGAACTAATCACATCTTGTCTAGACTCTCAAAAGCTATCTACCTGTCTGCTTAAAACAAGCAGTGTCTTTGGAATCCCATATGGAAACATGTTCTGTTTTGACCAAAGACTTTCTCCAGCTCACAGAAATAAAAAACTAAACTGAAGTAGAACAATTAGGATATTCAGCCTCAAATGCAGATAAAGCTTTGTGGAAGCATGTATATCCCTCTATTTTCTTCCACTGATTATCAAAACAGTGGCATTCAATGAAGAGTTTCTTTGAATTTCTTAAACTGGTTTTAGCTGCAGCAGAATAAATTCTGAACAACTCAAATAAATTTGATTTTCAGCAGTTTTTGAGAATCTGAATCATTTCTTTCCTTTTTGTTCTACATCTGATCATGTTCTCTTTTTACTTTCCTGTATTATTTCTGCCATTTCAGACCACTTTAAAAATCTTTATTGATATTTAAAGCATTTCATTTTAGATATACTGAGTCCAGTAAATTCATCATCAGACATTTGAAAATGAAAACTCTGCCTACAACATTTATCTATCACTTGCACCATGCTACCTAGAGATTTCTCCTTCTAAATGAATTCAACACAGTGAGGAAAGAAATGAGAGGATGATTATCACATTTCAAATACTCTGTCCACATTCCAGACACATTTATATTGTAATCAACCAAATTCTCAATATAGGTTCTCACCTCTAATCTTCTCTCCCCGAACTGCCAGTGAACATTACATTCTACTCCAGTGCACATATCATTCATAGAGACACCCATTTCTCTTCTCCCTACCCAATGTACATTTATACACAACACATTTTAGTTAATCTTGTAGAGTACCGTCATGCTGAGATTATTATCACGGAATATCTATGGGTCATGCAGATACATACATAAATACTTTTAAACTTTTATATTAATCAAATCATTCCACCTTCTCCTGCCCGCTGTTCATCCAAAGGAGCATGCAAGAGAGTGACAACAAAATAGTATCATACTGAGGCCTCGAGAAACTCAGAAAAGATGGAAGGGCATGAAATTTCGACTGTATTAAATACAACTCAGTACAGAAAAGATGACTGCAAGTATAATTAACTGCACTAAAACAAATTATATTGGAGTTACTGAAAAGACTACGTACTGCTGATGGAACTTAATGGATTGCCAGACTCTGGCAGAAGGTTACTTATAAAGGTTTCAGAAACCAAAGCTAAGAATAAGCAAAAAAAAAAAACCCACAAACCCACAACACCACTGAAGAATATTTCATTAATTACACACATGCACCCAACCTTGTGCAAACACTTCCTAGAGAAAAACAGGGTGACAGTCTAGATTATAAGGTTTAACTCTGTGTCATGCAGGGCAAGATTGTGCAGACACTCAGCTAGCTCCAGGACTAGGAGGAGTAGAGATGAGTACAGCTGCATACCCATCAGTCTTTCTCACACGTGCACTGGTGGCACAGACACACCAGACCTCTCTAATGTGCCATGGCATCGCACAGGTTGGCTCATGCAACAGAATCTAGAAAGGAACAGATCAGGAAAGCAAGAAATGAGGACAGAATGGATGTTATGAAAGACAGTGTGGCAGCAATTAGATCAAACGTAGTATTTTCAGTATTACATGACTATAAGGATATTACACGCCACATTCCAGTTAAGTCCTGGTTTGAGATGAGATCTGGATGAAACCTCCTCTTGCTTCTATTCGTTCTTCTTATCCTCTCTACTCTCAGTCTGTATCAGTTCCCTTTCAAATGAATTCTGAGAAGAAGCTGTGCTGTGTGTAATGAGATGCACTATAAAAGGAAAGGAAATAAAGGCTGATTGAGAATGCACACAACTCAATATCAGGATTTAGGGGTGATGGCACTCGACCTGCAGGCATCAAGAGCTTAGCTTCATCTACTCTGATCTCCAATTCAACAGCAGCACATTGGAGTCTGAACAAAAAACTGTTTGGATGTTCTTAATGAACACCTCTGCCTTCAGTCATTTTCAAGCTTATGCCCTGGAACAAAAATAGGCACGTGTTTTTTTTTCCTCTCTCAGGGAATAATCATTGAATGTTCTCTGGAATTTTATTAACCTCTTTATATATGCTACACTCTGGTGACAAATTTCATAAATAAGTAAAGTATGTTTCCTTTTATTAATTTTAAATTACTTATACTAAAAAAATATTATTAAAATTATTGAAGTATTAAAAATTATTATTTTTTAAATAACTTGAAAAGGTACGTGAAGCTTTATACACATATACACTTCTATTAACCATATTGTAGGTTTCTAGTTGGCAGAAGGAATAGTTATTTATTTTTTCTTTTCTGGTATTCTTTGTTCAATCTAGTTTGATGCACAAGGCCACTCAAGGTTTTATAAAAGCGAGGTTTATGAACTGATGTTATGCTTTGTTTGTTTTTAAAAATTATTTACTGTACCAAATCCTTTTGTCATGATACAGTAAATATATTGATATTAATGGAGATACAAAAATAAATAACTAGCTCTTGGAACAACAGCAATAGTTAGGTGTTTAAATGCGACTGTGAATCCATACTGCAATCTGTTGTTTTTCTTTAATGGTCTTCTGGAGCATATTTCACTGAGCACTACTGCATAATGTCTAATGAAATTATTCAGAGACCAATGGAAAAGTTTTCTGAAGCTGCAAGTCAGTCTATAGTTAGAGGGGAAAAAAAAAGGAAAAAATGGCTCACTGCTAATAAGTCTAAAGATAAAATCTGAAGCACAACACAGGTAGCTGTATTAAACACTTAATATCCCACTTGTTCTCTTCGTAGAGGCATCTTGTACTTGGCAAGTTCAATAATTACATTACTTGAAAATGAAAATATGAATGGTGAAATGAAAAAAATAGCTTTTCTGGAACCAATAGGTGTAATAAAAAATGATCTCCTACGTCTCTCGCATTCCTTAACCAAAATAATTTCAGCCACATGTACTTTCTGACATCTCTTCTGGGCAGGAGATTGCACCTGCTGTGCTTAGCCTGAAGGCATGTACATATATTGATTGCTGCCAAGGAGAATATATAACAGCTTTCCACTCCATAGGACACTGATTTGGATTTTTCTCTTTCTGCTGAACTATAGATATTGTGAAATTTGTAAGAACTTAATTATATTCAAGACTTGCATACTTTCTTTCCCTGCGTTGCAGAACCTGGATGAGCAGTTCAACCTAACACAGGGGATTGGCAGATGGACAGTGATGGCCTAATTCTTATTTCCTTAGGAAACAAGTTAAAATATCATAACAAATTAAAGCTACATAACATTAATGGTGCAGGCAACACAAGCTCTATGAAAATTTTAGCAGCTCATTACATTTATCAATATAGGTAGCACAAATACCTGACTTAAAATGATTAAAAACTATAAAAGATGTAGGTTTTTCTAGAATGTACATTTTGAAATTTATACATAATTTTCACATGATAGATTTTATATATAAACCATATATGCATACATAACTATACGTAAAGTATGAAATAAAACTCCCAGAAGAAAGCATTTTAATTGTACCGATGCATATAAATTTCAATTCCAAGCCTTTCGTCTAAATAGAAACCAATGTAAATGAGTGATTAGATATTTCTGATCCTTTTGTGAGCTTCTGGTGCTTGCATGCCTGTGGGACTCAGGGGACTGAATAAAAACTGCTTGCTGTTCCTACCACAGTTACATCTGGACGCAACAGACAAACCAGAGAAGACCAGTAGCTCACAAGCCAGCCACAAGGCCTGTGTTATTCATTACTCTTGTAATGAGTCTCTTTGAGGGCTTCACTACTTTCTTAAATTCTGTCAGGAACATAAACAAGCTTTAGTTTTACTGTGGAAAGAGAACACCAAATGGGATTCCTGTCTAACCCAGCCTAATGTAAGGATGTTGTCGCTTTCATGCATTCCCTAAGGGTGTATTGCTTTGGATTTGAATCGCAAGTCTCTGAGTACTTCTGCTTAAAATCCAGAGTTGCTTAAAGATTTTCCTCCTGTACTGACTTGACTGATTACTCATTTCTTAGTTAAATCCCTGAGGAATAACTGGTCCAGGTTTTGGCCTGAGCGCTTTGGACAGACAGCTCTCCGTGTCTGCTTCACTTGGCTTCCAGTCAGAGAAAACCTCTCTGAAAAACCTCTCTGACACAATCCTCCTCTCTGCATCTCTCAAGAGGAATTTCCACGTTCCCTGGGCCAGCCCCATTCTAAAAGGCATCATTCAGAGTGGAGCAATACTGCTGGCAATGTGCTGCTTGTTTTACTTGTAAAGTCACTCACTGTGTGATTGCTCCTGTCACAATTTCCCAGATGCCGTTTGGCTATTACATGCAAATCCGTTTCTTGAAATGCACATACAAAGCTAAATTAAAGTCTCCTGTCAAAATAGAGGTTGTGATAAAGACGATGCTCATAGAACCAACACCAATTTTACACTCCCAAGCTACAAAAACATCTCTTTAAAAAGTGTATTCTTCTATTGTTCTATAAAGCAGAAAGGGAAATTGGCTTAGAAATATGTAGGTTGCTTCTCACACCTTAAATATAATTCTCCAAACAATTTTTGCGAGATGTTAGCAGTAGCAAAGTAAATCAGAGCAAGCTGATGCAGTTCAGTAACATTCTCTTAATAACACATCAAAGCACCTTAACCTGATTTATTTTTTTTTTTAAAAGTAAGCCTGCAATCTCAGTAGCATATCTTCTACTCTTCAAGGACTTCTCTACACAAGAAGTGTTTTGGCCAATACTTCTTGGTTGAATTTCACTACGGAAACTGATAAAAGGAATTTAATGAGCATGGAAGCTAAACCGTGCTCCAGGCAAAAATACACATACGTATATGCAGCACATACATATCACATGGGCACAGCCACAAAATGGCAGCACAGCTCAACACTCTAAGCAAAAGGCAGTCTTCAACTGTAGACCACAGCTTTCACGTATGTTTAAACTTCAAAATATTTTTGAATGACCAATAAAGCTGAATCTCCTTAACCAAAATAGAATGAAACATACACCAGTTTTCCAGTCTATATTCTCTATTTGATTTGAAATTTAGGATTAAATCCTTTATCAACTCAAACAAGTATTGTGGCTACAGAAGAGTATTTTCATTTAGAAATTATTTTCATTAAGTTCTGTCACAAAACAGAAGGTAGAACATTTTTACGGTGCAATATTACTTACGGCAATCTGTTTCCATTTGTCCTTTTTCATATGCTGACCTGGTAAAGAAATGGTCTAAAGAGTGGGCCTGTCATCACTCCAATCATTTTTACACAAGAAGTTTGCTCACTGATTATAGGGTTACTATGTTGGTAGTTTTTGCTAGGAGGTTGGTAGGAACCCATAAAAACTCAAGGAAGCAGACATGGTGAAGAAGCTTCTACTTTCTGCCCAAAGCAGGGAGGTTGAAACTAGATCACATATAAGGACCCTTCCAACCAAAGCCATTCTATGATTCCAGCTTTTCTGCCTTCTGAAGCAAGCCTTAGAGAAAAAGAGAACAGCTGCTAGCTAGAAAGACAAGAAAGATCCTGGCTAAAATCCTATCTCTAATACGGGGTTAATGGCCATCACATTTTGGTGAAACTAATTACTCCAGAAGAAAGGAGATAGCAAGAGAATACAAAATGAGCTAAGAAAGATGGCAGATTATGGAAAGGAAAAGAATGATGTAAAAACCCCAGAAGGATAAAGAGAAAAGAAACACTTGTACCATCTAGATCAGTTTGCATATAACATCAATAAACAAACTGTCTTGCAACACTTCCTATTTTAAATATCTATTTGTGACAGTTTTAGAAATAAATTTAATTTTCAAAATGAAGTTGTCCCTAGCAAAAGTAAGTGGCCCCTGCATGTCACTGCCCCTCATGCCAACACTAAAAACATTTATTTGGATAAGCAGGGCTACTTCACAACTAAACAGATGAGCTGTCTTCTGCTCTCCAGAAATGCTCTACAGTTACAGTTCTTGTTGATAATAGACTCAGTCTATTAAGAGCATTAGAAGATCCAGCTAACACAAGTCTCATCTACAGATGCACAAACCACCGTTCTGATTCCTTAACTAACAGTGGACTTGACTGTTGCCTACACAGACTTGCCTCTTTTCCCATCCGCTGTCAGCACAGTTCCTCTCACCCTGAGAATGGCACAGAGCAAACAGCAGATGGCCTCTCTCCTGGTGGTATCCAGAAGCAAACCCATAACACTATTTTTCAAGTGAATATTAGATTTTTCTGAGCTACTGCAGCAGCAGCACAGTGATTCCTAATCTAATTTGCATAGTAACCACTGAAATCTTAATATTGTTTTGCCACTGACTGTTTTCATATTTGTGATTCTCTTTACTCAAAGGGAAATGCTAAGGGTTTGAGAAATTTTCAAAGGTTGGGACAGTAACCACCACATACAGCACATTAGCCAAATCCTTAACAAGAGATTACTGAGAATCTCTGAAGCTTATACTGGGCAGATGAAAATAAATCACACGTAAGCATCACACAACTGTATGCACTAGAGTAACTAAAGCAGGTATGTCCCAGAAGAGACCAAGACAACAAAAACATTCCTTGCTTACGTTTATGTGTTATTATACATGTGTACACAAGTGTAGGTAAAGAGATGCAGAAAGGTACTTAGATGCTTACATTATTATGACTGAGAATTAACAGAGCACACATAAGAACAGCTGTCATAGTGTACTGAGTGGGGACAATGAATAATTTATAATGCATGTTTGGATCAAGTTTTTAACCAGTTTCTAAGACATATAATTCTGTTCTACAAATGAAGAGCTACAGTTTATTTCAGGGACTTGCAAATGCATGCTGTCAATGCAGGTACTTTGTTTCCTCCAAGGTACTGCCTTTTGTGACCCAGCCTAGAAAACATTTCTCTGCACAGAAATGTGCATGCTTGACCCTCTGTATTTACTGCTGCTTTGACAACAACTCTATCCAGTAGAAAAAGGGCAAGATATGTTATGTGGAGTATTGAAATGTTTACTGAATGTGTCAATGGATGGCACAGTCACTGCAAATTCCCAAGTTTCAACAGACATTTCTGTGCATACTGCTACCTTAAGTAAGAGTGGTTAAAAAACCTGTTAGTTTTATTAAAAAAAAACAAACAAACCCACAATTAACTACTCTGTTGGAAAAGCTGGTGTGTATCCAAAGCAGTTCATAGGTGAAGATCTTTCATGAAGACGACAGTGCTACATACTTATACAAGGGCTGCTCTGAAAGTAAAGCCTACTATTTTATTATGTTGTCCCACAACACCAGAGGCAGATGTTGGTCGTATGGCAGTAGAGGTTGAACCTTCCCACCAATATTCCATTATATTTTGTTGCCATGCAACAGACAGCAGCAGAGGCAGTCTGACAAAAGTGAGTCTGACATGGAAGTGCATATGAAGCAAAGGTATGTAACTACATTCCTCCACGTGGAAAAAAACTGCATCCATTGACATTCATCAGTGCTCGCTAAACATTTCTGGAGACCAAACTGTGGACATTAACATAACGAAGCAGTAGGTGTTGTGTTTCAGTAAAGACACCATCATAGCAGCTGTGAAACAGTGGGTCATCTCTGCTGTGGAAGATTTTTTATTTATTTATTTTTTAATGAGAACCATATGCAGACTCTTATTCATCACTAGCTTAAATACATAGTTAATGGTGGTGGCTATGTCGAAAAACAGCATTTTGTTGCTGTTCTACCAACAGTATTATCATGCTCTGTATTTGTTATGGTTTCCATGGAAAAAAACAGGAGGCATAACTTTTGGATTGATCCATGCATTTTGTCAGTTGCACTAGAATGTATTCTCTTTTAAAGGCTGCTAAGCGAGGAGTTGTAGGCCATTCCAACAATGCAATTCTTGGGTAAGAATGTGGAGCAGCAGGAGCTGAGGCAGTTGTGTAATTCATCTCTCTTGAGAGGAGTAAGACACGATTGCACTCTCTGTACTGGCTGGCACAAACTCTTTAACAACAATCTACTATGTGGAAAACAGACTGGCCTTTGTGCTTTGTTTATGCCTTTACAAGAGCATAGCTCTTCACATACTTCAGTAATTTGAAAATAATGTCAACTATATAAAAGGCAGCTGCACAGTTATAGAAATTAATGTAGAATGCATCCTGTGTAGGCCTTCCTAAGAAAATGTTGATTTGAACTGCTTCTACTTACTCAAACATATTCAAACTGAATTCTGAAAGACTGTCAAGAAGAATTTAGCGTGAAAAAACAATTACATCCACACACAGATCCAACTCTTCAGTACTTTCTGGGCACTACACTACTTAGTTTTAAAAGAAAGTGATCATTCTGCATCACAGAAATACAGTTATGTGGAAAGTATTACTTCGAGTGTTTGGATATTCTATCAGCTTATAACATCCTTCGAAGAGCTTTGTTGGGTGAGATTCTACAGCTGATGCAGTAATTAACAACGCACAGCATACCCTCATTGCTCCTGCTGAATACTCACTGAACAACAGACTTGCCGCCCAGCTTTCCCCTTTGAACAGATGAGGGCCATCCTGCCCTCATCACAGAGCCACCTCTCCCCATCAACCCACAGCCAAGGTGCTCAGCAGGCAGCTCACCCTGCCTGCAGTAGCCAGACAGCAAGCCGCTGCCATGGCTCAGCATAGCACCACACCTCTCCCAGCCTGAGCCCTGCACAAAACCCTGGCAGGTCCTACAGGAGGCTGTCTCATCCCATCAGCTCACTGCAATGTGCAGGCTGCCACAATGGTGCATTGTGGCTGCGCTGCTCTGCTGCAACCTCTCTGTCATCCTACATGACAGGCCGTGTCAGAAGATGGCCATCTGAGCTGCAAGCTGATCATGTGGCCTCCTTCTTCTGCAAGCTTGGCAAAAGCCCTGCAGGAGACTGGTGTCTTACTCCCAGCTTTCTTCCCTGGGGTAAAATAGTGGGTGGGACTTGCAGACTACAACACTGCACCTGGTCTGCCAGCTTACTGCACTGGCCCTGGACAGAGTCACAAGCTGAGGGACCAGGAGGCCGGTGTCCTGTGCCTGTTTCTGCCATGGCAGTAAGGTGCAGGATCCTTCATTTCCACCTCCTCCTCCTCCATAAGGCTTTCATCCTTCATTTTGCTCCTTTTTCAGCCAAAGAATAAAAGCAATTCATCTCTGCTGATGGCAGTTATAAATTAGAAACAGCAGGAAATGGTGGCCATTTTGAATGAAGACAAAAAGCATCAGGTGTATCCAGCTGCTCCTGGGATCACAAGCTCATTCGTACAGAACAATAAGCAGGGGCATGATTGTGTTATAATAGGAGAACAACAGCATGCACCATGCCAATTTATGGAGTTATTAGTAAGGAAAGTATGATATGTACATGGAGCAATTGAACACGAGCAACAGTGCAACAATGGTAGCACAACCTTCCTCAAACAGAGAAGCTGCATGAGTGAAATTTAACAGACCTTATCTCAAATAGAAAATGGGTTTCAGCAATGGAAGATGTGTGCCACAAACCCCCATCTCATGGAAACAGAGGTAGAATAAGCTGCATTTGTAAGCACAGAGAGCAGAACTACTATAAAAGTCTGTTTATTACGTGGGATCTACCTGAGTTTGTCATTATACCAAAATTAACTGAAGCAGTATGTGAAATAGAAATGCAGGGAGGCATTTCACATACTCAAAAAAGCAATGTGTAAGGAGAATTAGTATTATTTGTGTATATAGCAGATTCTCTAGCCTCAGTACTATACAGATGTCCAACAAAAATGTCTGTCAATATATCAAGGACACGAAGATTTTAGACTCCCCAAAGGATTACAGTTAGAGATAAGTATCTTCAGGTTTCAATACAGCACAATTCTGAGCTGATGCTCCCCTTGTACAGCAGCAGAAAATTAATAACCATATAGAAGGTAAATGATGCCAAAGTTAAAAGTGTCAGTGCCAGGGAACTTTAAGTCAGGGAAGTGTTGCCATTAGGAGCCATGAATTCCTCTGGTCCCATTCTACATGAAAGAGGATTTCACAGAAGAGTTTTCACTTAGTGCTTAAAAATTCTATTAAAATGTCTCTTGCTTATATTCCTACTTGAACAATAGCCTTAGGAATATTACATCAACTTAATGCAATCTTTAAGTGATCTAAAGGAGCAAAAAAACTAATTGCTTACCCCAGTGAAAATCAAACTCCTACTTGCGGACAAGACAGGTTAGAAATGACCGTGCTCTGCTCAGTTGCTACAGTTACTTAAGTTGTCCATCTTAGAAGACTAGCTAAGAGTAAGAGACGCATAATGTTGCCTACTACAGAGTAACATGATTTTAAGGGCAGCCCAAGGTTTGAATATAGTCATCACTGAGCTCTCAGCTTCCTCCCACCCAGAAATGTGTACATACGGAAATGTCAGGAAGGGATTTACCCTTCTCAAACCTGATCAGCAGGTGCCACCTGACACTTTAAAACATATTTTGTAGAGCTTAATAGGTCATTTCTGAATAATCAATAAGTACAGATCAGATCCTATGCCTCTATATTACACACACAACAAGTTCATTTGGTGTGGCTCTTACAGAGTGTCCAATCTCAGAAGTACAGATTACTCTAACCTCCTTTCTACAAAATATACATAGTAAATATCAATTCAAATCAGAGAAGTCTTTGAATCAAAAAACTTTGCAGGTATATCTAATAAAAAAATGCTGTATATCAATGTAGCTGACAATAATTTATCACGTTGAGGTCAGAAACACTGCTTTCTGAATTAACTGTGTTCTTACCACCTACTTCACAATTCTGGGATTACTATTTTTGTTAATAAGAAGCTCCTAACTTTTATTTCATTACTTAAACATGGTAATAACTTAGAGAACTGAAAGTCACCAACCTCCAGCAAGGTGGACTCCGGTTCAGAGCAGATCCAGAGGCAGTATCTAGGATTGAATAAAAACAGAGTTCAGTCTGGTTGCTGAACACTCAATTTTGCAATTACAGATGATGTCAGAATTGCATACTGTCATACAGTGATCTTACAATCAGCTTTTTACAGATGTTTCTTGCAATTTGTAAACATGTGGGTTTCAGTTACCCACTGTCCTGAACAGATCTAAGACATATTAATAAAATCCTAGTAACATTAAACTTAAAAAGCAGAGGGATCTTGTGTGGTTTTGTCTTTTCCTTATTGCTTGATAGACAAGCTATAAGATCATCTCTGAAAAGTAAATTTAAATGTGTATTATTGTTTGTCATTAATACCTTAACAAATAAACTAGACCTAAAGTTATCTTCTGCAGTAAATTACACTGCCGTGCCTGATAACATTCTCAGTTACACAATTACTCATTTCTAGAATATTTCATTCTTCCCTTTTCAGTACGCCACCTGATCCCTCCCTATTCTCATTTCCACCCTGTATGTTTTGCCATATCCACCCAAAATGATTCAAAAACCTTTAATCAATTTCTACTTTGATTTCTTCTTTCCAAACCTCTAATTCACAGCTGCAGATACCCTCTACCTACTTTGAAGTCTGCTTTTCTTCTTTTAGCAGCTTGGCTGTAAGAACCACAGTATGTTTGGATCAGTGGATCCAAGATAACTACACAACACTAGCACTAAATGCAATTTTGCAAATGTTTCCAAAATCTAGGACAATCCAAGTACATAATATAATGCAGAGTACTCACTTCAGAAGTGGGCTACATAAACTAACACATTTACCGCTCACTCCTGTGCTTGTATTTCCTCTTAAAACAGTAGCTCATCCCCAATATATGAAAGCTTTCTAAGTTGTGCTGATAGCTAAATGGGCAATGATTTAGGAAGGTAAATGTGAGGTAAGAAATCTTTTAGATATGTAAGGTCTAATTGCTAATTCAATTGATGACAAATGAACCAAGCACTCAGGCTTCAAAGCAGTTTTTGTCTGAAGCCTATGCTACTTTATAGGTAGCTTAGTCAAAGTGCTGTCAATACACTTTCTATTGTGCTCTGATTTACTGCAACACAAAATCAGATCTGTCTTCAGTGGTTTTAGGACTCTTTACAAGACTGGAAATGTAATAATGTCTCTCAAGGCTTCATTAAATGGTGCAGTTCCAGTTTCTTTCCCCACATGCATGTCTACGTAAACCAATGCAACACTTCTGTGGCCCTGGCAACATTCTCATTAAAGAGCCTGTTATCTCTAAAAGTTTAATTTCACAAGTGTTCCACTATGCTGAGAGAAGAACAATGACTATTATTCCAGGCTCATCCCTTCTCTCACTTGTATACAATAAGTAAGTGTACTCTTTAATATGCTGCGATTTAATCCTTCTGCTGATGATTACATGGAGAGACTATCAGAATATTCCATCTATGAACAACATTCCTACTATTTCTCCCTTCTTGTAAACTATTCTTGAGAGACTGTGGACAAAAATAATTTAAACTAATCCTACATAAACACATACACAAAATTTTGTAACTAAATTTTAGTCCCCATTCACTGAGTACTTGCTGAGTACATACTTGCATATTCGTAACTCTTAGCAACTCTGAAAATTGATTTCCAAGCGACACGTTTACACTGAATAGGAAATTCCTGAGGTAAGAAATTACGTAGTATATCATCAAGATAATACAATATATTCTGATCTTCTAACACTTAACAGGAAGGTTCATAAGTTTCCTTCATAATTTATTATCTAGGGTGGAAAATAAACTGAAGTACTGAAAGAAGAGCCTCAAGGTTCTGAACAGCTTTAGAAAATTATATACACTTAAAGAATGCCAACTGAGGTCCCGCGGTTTACAACATATTTTTAGTAATAAGGGGATGAAAGCTATTACCTACCACATTCAGTGAAACATGCTAACATTACTCACAGAATCACAGTCACAGAACATTGAAGAAATCAACAGGCATTAATTTCATCTTTAAGAAGGCAACACTTGCTAAGAAGTAAATGGTGATAAATGTTATACTTTCTTTCCCTTTTATAGGAAATTATGCATATTACCAATTCACCATTTGAGAGTATTTCACCTCTGTAAGTTTTAACTAACAGTGTTCTATAGAAAAGCCTATCAAGCCCATAGGCAGCCATTCAAAGAAAAGACAGACTATGGATATTAGGAAACTAGAAATGCATTTTCCAAGTGTGAAATGTAGGAGGACAGCAGAAAAAAAAAAAAATATATATATATATATATATATATAAGGCATAGAAATATGTAATTCACATAACAGAATATCTAGAGTGTTACAGTTATTAAAGGAAAATATGCAATATCCAAGAATAGTGTGGGAAACTACCAATTAAGTGCTTGTTCTTACAAGTGTAGAACCGAATATAAAATTTTCTTGCTTACATGGCTAGCAGAGGACTACAATTTTTAAGCTAGTTTGGTGAAGAATACAGAACGCAGGGTGAGAAAAGGGGTTTACGCAGCTCAGTGCATTGACTTGGAATAAAGGCAACAACTGGACGCTTATGAATGGAATATAGGAACTCGGATGAACGACTGTTCCTCTGTTCTACTCTGTAGGACTTAAATGTGAAAGAAAAAAAATGCATCAGTAAAACCAAACAGATTCAGAGAACTCTGAAAGTAGAAGAACTCTGTAGGTCCATAGCCCACAAATGAAAGGGAAGCAGGCACAAAAACTTCATTATTTTTTTTCCCCTTTCTTATGCCCTAGAATTTGTTGACAATTATTTTAAAAAGTCAATCCTTACAATGAACTAGAGCTGCTAACAGTTTGAATGTGCCTACAAAATACCTAGGTCTGCAGTGGCAGAGATGTCCTGTTCCTGCTCCCTGACAGCAGCTCACATCACTCACAGGATGTGCTGCTTGGTTCTTCCCTGCTCACCACAGGCACAGAGGAAGGACGGATGTGCTCCAGAAGTAGTCACTCATGGTGACAAAACAAGCTGTCTTCCTCAGAAGACTGCTGGAACCTCCATATTGTCCAGGTGGCCAAGAAGGCCAATGGCATCCTGGCTCACATCAGAAATCGCAGGGCCAGCAGGACTATAAAAATGATTGTTTCCTTCCACATGGCACTGGTGAGACCACACACTGAGTACTGGGTTGCTCAACTATGTGTAGAGAAGAGCAAAGAAGGATGTATGAGGAACTGCTGACGGAAGTGGGACTATCTAGGCTGGAGAAGAGGAGGCTGAGGTGTGACATTATTGTTTTCTTCAGCTACATGGAAGGAAGCTGCAGGAAGGAAGGTGTCAGCCTCTTTTCTCAAGTGATCAGGATCTTAAGTTGTGACAGGGGACATTTAGAATTGGGTAACAGGAAACATTTATTCATAGAGAAAGTTGTCAAGCATTGGAACAAGTTGCTCACAAAGGTAGGCAGTTCCCCTGGAGATATTCAGGAGACGCGCAAACAGACTCAGTATGTCAGGTTGGTAGTTGGACTTGATCATCTTGAAAGTTTTTTCCCAGCTTAAATGTTTCTAATATTTTTTCCTCTTTTCTTTGTTTACCTTTCAGTTTTATATCATTTTGCCTGTTCAGTGGTTGGTGAAAGATAGTGAAGTAATTTACTTGAATCTCCATACATCTAAATTAATGAAAAAACACATCAAATTTTAGATAATCTTTGCAGATATAAATTCACTTCTTCAGTCTAAATAACAGCATGAGGTAAGAGAGAAGTGCAACTAAGACAGATTACTGCTGAACTCAGTAATGCCTAAGCCATGATTAGCTCTTGAAAAAGCCACTTCCAGTCTTCACTCATCAGTAGGACCAATCAGTTCAGCATAAGGCATTTGATGTGCACAGTCACTATAAATTAACCTCCACGAAAAAAAAAAAAAGCTTTTCTGTAATACTTATTATTCTTTTGATGACTCCGTTGCAGAGGATGCTATATGAGAAGCACATCATCCAAAACATCAAACAAAACACAAAGGAGATTAACTTTACCCAAATAAAAGATAATTTATTATTTGTCTTTGAAAGATACCTGCGTATCTGTTATCTACTAAAGTCAATCAGAAAGTAATGCTTCTACTTATTCCCATGGAAACTACACCAGATATAAAGTGCTCAATAACACTATTTGATAAAGCAAATTCTCAGCTACAAAACATTACTTTTCCACATAGTTACTATCATTAGCTATGCATTTTCACATGTCCAAGAGATATTGCAAAGCACAAAGACAGATAAAGCTGTAATCTACCTAGGGCTATACTGTGCTCAGAGCTGAGTAATCCCTCTGCACACTGCCCTGGCAAGGCTGCATCTCAAGTCCTGCGTTCAGTTTTGGGCCCCTCACTACAAGAAAGACCATGAGGCCCTGAAGCATGTTCAGAGAAGTGCAATGAAACTGGTGAGGGGTATGGAGAACAAGTCTTACGAGGAGCAGCTGAGGGAACTGGGATTGTTAGCCATGAGGACACTCAGGGAATAAGTTACTGCTCTCTACAACTGCCTGAAAAGAGGTGGTGGTCAGCCTCTTCTCCCACGTAGCTAGCAATAAGACCAGAGGAAATGGTCTCATATTGTGCCAGGGGAGGTTCAGATTTGTTGTCAGGAAAAAAGATGTTTCCTGAAAGAGTGGTCACTGGCACTGGAACGGGCTGCCCCGGGAGGTGGTGGAGTCACTGGAGGTGTTCAAGAAACTATCAGATGTTGTACAAAGGGACATGGTTCAGTGGGGAAATACATATTGGTGGTAGGTGGATGGGTGGACTAGATTATCTTGGACGTCTTTTCCAACCTTGGTGATTCTATGATTCTATCAAGACCCAATTGAAAACCACGTGATTAGTTTATAGCACTTAAAAAAACTGACCTCAGTAATAGCTTTTAGGCCAAGCTCTTCTAAAGACATAAACTATATTCAGCTTTAAATTCTGACTCAGAATGTAAAAGACTTCTGACTTTTTTCTACTAGTTTTTATCAAAGTTGTCAGTGATAATTTGCTTCCTTTCCATACAGCCTTCCTGTACTTTTTCATCTAATCTATTTTCATGTTCTGACACATACGGCCTTTTCCATAAGGCCTTAAAAAAAATGTCAGAAATTTGCAAAAAAAAACTATGTAGTTTAACTCTCCTTGCAATCTCTTATCATAATAGCTAGAAAATTCAACTTGCACTTATCACTTGCACCCTAGTAAAAATGACAGAAAATAATAAGTGAGGCTCAAAAATTACCATGAGAAAGAAGCTGTGTTTAAAAAAAAAGTCTAGAAATTTTTTCACATCTTTTAAAAAATAATATTTCTTGTAGTATCCAGGCAATTCTGAAAAACAGAAGCCAGAATGAGTATTCTTCGACTTACACAAACAGTAAGAAAGAACAGTTTCATAGTTTCAGAAAGAATACAGTTGCAATATAAAACAAAAGATACAACCAGCACAACAATGGCACAAAGCACTGGCTCGGAGAGAGATCCAGCTCAGTGGCCATTTGGGTAGTAATGTGAAAGACATACCGAGACATCATAGATGCTACATTAGAAAGATGTCAGTCAAAACCACGCAAATTAAACTCACATTGTTGGAAAATTATAAATTAAGTGGTTGGTTGAGATGTTAATTGAATTTTCCATCAGCTTTCTAACTTCAGTTCCCATCCTTTAAGCAATTCGTAATGCAAGCTGACCTTACTGCATTTTTTATACTTCCCCATTTTCTAATTCTGATGATGGAAGTTGCTTTAGCACATACACACTTTTTTGTACCTCATTCAGAAAAAAAAAAAAAAAAAAAAAAGCCAGCAAGACAGGAAGTTTAACCAAGTCTGCTTCCAAATACATCACTCAGCCTCATCCAGAAATTTTAGAAACTTCTGTTTCTTGGAAAATCTTCTAACATGAAATGCCCATGTGATCTCATAAAACATCTGAAATGACATTTTGATAATCTATTCAGTATGTGCTCAAGTATCACACATAGAATCTCTCATACTGAATCTCCCATTCACTTATAATAAATGTGTGAGTGTAAACTGATGATCTTCATCACTTTAAAAATGAAGCTATATCTTTAATTTATATTTTATTTTTCCCTACAATTTCAAACAGCATTTCCTCAAACTCAGCAGTTGTATAAGAGGCCTATTTTGATGGATGGAATCTTTAACTTTCATGTAGTTGCTATTAAAAAGAGCAATTTTTAAGAGTAAACATTGAGAAAGTTGCAACAACAGAATGTAAAAAGCAAAGCATGCAGATGCAGCAAGGATGAGCCTACCAATTCTAGAAATACAACCTGACACACAAAATATGATTTATTAAAACAACTGTTCACATAAATCTTCAGAGAGCTTATTTTAACAAAGACGTTATTATGATGATGATCACTGAAGTTTTAATGTATACTTTATTAACTCACTGGAAAAAATTTGCATGAGCAAAGCAATGAACTGCTTGAGCTGGTAAGTATTTTCCATTTACCTTTGCTATAGCATCTATTGATGGACATTTTGACAGAAATTATCAGGGGAAAAAGAGGAAGAACTTTATCATTCAAGTTATAATCTTTCAACTCAGGCTATTAGATTTTAATCTTCACCTCAAGAAGAGCTTTACATTGGTGTCAGGAAGCAACAGGCAAAACAAGGCTCTGAATTTAATTTCTTTCACCTATGGTTTGTGCTCCAGACACACTGCTGAGGACACACTCCTTGCCGGTCCCCAGGTCATCTGCACCACTCGCAGATGGTAACAGTTTGATGTGAATCTACCATGGATGTGCTCCAGTTTGATCATCCCTCAAGAGTATAGAAAACACTTGGTATTGACTCCCCATCACACAACATAGTACGTAGGCTGGCACAAGGAGAGACTCCAGCTCCTGTGGTGCATTTGCCGTTCCTAGTTCTACAGTCTACCCAGCATTATGGAACAGGAGGGTGTATGTTTAAAATTCTCTTGCAAAAGTAACTGCAATATGCCCTCTGGGCAGAATGACCACAGCATCATCTCCTTCAGGATGGGCTGCTGTAGAAATCCCACCAAATTTTCTTAAGTGGTCTTGTAAACCTAAGCTCAATTACTGGATTCTAGGCTTAGACTGACTTTAAAAAAAAAAGTGCGTTCACATTCAAATCTATGAGTGTAAAAAATTAATTAACCAGGTGCGATCTTAATATTTAGAAAGCTTTTTAGTTCCAAATTTCCTTCCTATTTCTAAGTGTTATGGAAACAAAACATCAACTTATGCATGAACTATCAACTGTCAGATCACGAGAAAATCACAAAGCTATAAATAATCTTCAGTTAGGCTATAAATAAATTTGGAGTTCCATATCTAACTGCTGCCTTTCTGCCTGTATCAGGAGCAAAACACCTGCAGCTCCATGTGATGCGCACTGCTCTGACCAGAGCTACTGGACCAGATAGAGAAAATAGTTCCAGATGCTACTACTGAGCTAGAGGGGAAAATGGTTTTAACAACACTTTGGTTAGTCATGTCAGCATCTCATCATCTACTAGCTGCAGGCTGTGTCACTAGATACAGAGGTCTGTGACCAGGGGGATCTAGATCTGGGCGCGCTGGAGATCCTAACTCCTGCTTTCTCACCAGATAGTCCTTTGCAAAGCCAGGCTGCAAAGCAGGCAATTCACAGTGCAATAAGCAGGATGCGACAAATCTGCTTGGAGCCTCTGTAACACTTGCTCTCCAATTATTTTGGATTTAGCTCATGCAAAAAAAAACTGCCACTGGCTATAGCTGGAGGCACTGCTTTCACATGGAATTAAAACTGAATATTATTAGTTATGCATTCGTACTGGAGGCGCATCACAAAGCAAGCAGACAGATATGGTTCCTGCCCCAGAAATTACAAACAAAGGCTTTATCCTGAAGATTTACACAAAAAAAGCTCTATTCACACAAGCAATCCTGCAGGATTGAGATCTTCTTTAGTATTTCTTTAGACACTGAGCCTGTAAGAGCAGTATGGAGAGAAAGCCTCCACATCCAGTAGCAAGTCATTCATTTTATATCACTAATTTAGCAGTAGTGTCAAAAAGAGAACTTCTAATACATTAAAATATTAAAATGATATATACAGTTTGCATTTGAACAGCTTATAGACTAACAAAAACATAGCAGATGATCTCCACTTAATGGGAAATCTGTAACTTAGCAATGCATAGGAAATGCAATGTTACATGGTGGACAGTAGGAAATTCTGTTCAAAACCTTCTACAACTCAACTCCTTCTTGAAGTGAGAGGGAAATCAATCCCAGCAAGGCAAAAATGATCTGCCTGTGGCAAGCTAGGTCTACCCACTCTGTTAATATAAGCTTAAATAAGGATTAAAAAAAAAAAAAAA
>NW_024884697.1:27076310-27084841 GCF_019232065.1 Centrocercus urophasianus | reverse complement strand
TATCTTCAAGCTAGTGCTGTTCTGGAAACATGAGAAAATAACTACTTGCTATGTAAGCCATCAACTGACACGTGCTATAGCACTCGAAAACAGAAAGTCTCTTTGCAACTGCCTGTGATGTGTGATGTGTAGTATTCTAGGAAATCTCATACAGACAACAGGTTAGCAGCATACTGAACTGTAACCTCCCCTCATTCCTACATGATTTTAACACAGAGCAAACACACAAAAAACAAAAAGTCATCCTTTTCATAGCTACTCTCACTATCTGCATAACAGTAAAGTGAACAAGTAAACAAGCTTCTCTAAAAAGACTGTGATATCAAAATGGCAGAGAATATTTTGAAAGAATTGGTAAATTTTATTCTGCACAACATCAGAAATTCCTAGCATGACATTCATTACTAAGCAATCTTTTCTTGCTCTGACTTCACTGACATTTGTCTGTCTTTAAAAAGCCTGTTCAGTGAAGGACAAAAGAGATCATTAGTAGATTCCAGTAATTCAGGGAGCATGTTGTACTCTAAACAGATTTTGCCTACACACTGTATCTTGAGTTTAAGATAGAGCAAATTGTTGACCCATTCTGGCTGTGGGGATTTAGCATCAAATGACTCAGATGGATTTATGTAAATGAGTGGCTTTCATTATGTAAGCTAGACGAGAGACACTATCTTGCATACTAGGTTATTAGAACTACACACCAATGAAGAATTAGGTGGTATTTCAGTGAGGAATTAGTATTGCAGTTAAGGGTGCTATTTCAGAGTTGATTAAAAAGGATGTTCTTCAACACTAACCAGAGCACTTCCTGGCTCAATTAAATATGAAAAGCATTCTCCTATTTCAGACAAAACATCACAGGGAGATGAAAAAAAAAAAGTCAAATCTTTACTGATTCAATCTTATTTATTTTACCACTGTTGTGTTTGCTTAGAAAGATAACAGGACAGGTTCAGTAGCAGGGTGCAATACAAATGTTTTTGCCAAAACAAAAGTATCAAATCAGAACAGCTTACCAGAGTGGACCAAGCTCAAATGATGTATCTGAGATGTCCAAATTCAGGACTGTCAAGGACATGTAAAATATTTCTCTCAGTAGAAGAAAGAAATAATCTTTTAGCTTTGAGAATAATGTCAGCAAGCATATCTGATCTGCACAGGAAAAGTTATGATAAAAACCTTGTTCACCTCTGTACGTGGACATCTTCAATCTCCCACTGTAGAATTTGATAAAAACGTTTCAAGAACTGACGAAAGGTTCAAAATTAGTAGCAGTGTAATCAATAAAGATTGCAGAAAACTAGTTCTACATCATTTAAGTTTTTTGATTGCTGACTTGTGAGGTTCATAGCTAGACCTCTATTACCTTCTAAACTGTATTTCATCTAGTGTGGAGAGAGTAATTCATTTTTACTCCAGAGAATATGAAATTGTCATCATTTAAAACTACATTCCCCAGGCCCAGATTTATTGGGGAGAGCAAGGAGTTGCATCTGCCCTCGTTTCTATCATGTAGAACACCAATTAAACGAATGATGTGATTCTTCATTACAGGATTTTCAGCTAATCAGCGTGTGCTGAAGAACTACAAAGTGATGTGGATTTAACTCCACTTATGAAACCAGAAAGCACATTTTATCTGCTCCTCGGGAACAACCAAACAATTTTTAGTCATTACTTGACTATAAATGCAGTAAGACTGCCTTAAACTTTCTGCCAGGTAGCAGGATGATAAATAGCTTACTCAGTCTGAGAGCTTTAACTGGAAGACAAGAATGAAAAATCACTAATAATTCTGTAATCTTCAAGATGCTAATTTGTTTCCCTGACAGAATCAGATGAGATATTCAAAATACCATCATCACAAGTACCAAGCCTCAGGAATAAGCATGCTATTATTTAAATAGTATGAAATAAAATAACTTTTAAAAACAGTGTTTGGCTATTAGTCTTTATTTATCATGCATAGCACTGAGCAGAACCTCTAAAAAGAACCATACATTAAAAGCATTTCGTTTTTACTATCAAATACTGACAAGTCATTTATCATCTTTATTAAGAAAAAGTACCTGGACAAGAAAAATGTGCACTTCTGGCTGTACTAGCAAAAAATGACTTTTTATATCTGACTTGTATTTCCCTGTTGCTTAACAGCACCGCTCTGTGTTGTACACACGACACGTTTTTCTTGCATTTCTTTAAACACATGTAGAGACAGAAGCTGCTGCGTGAGCAGACAAATGAAGAAGCCTTACAGAACATATGCCTCCTGCGAGTTTACTGACTCCACTGTCTACGTTAGAAGCCCAGCTCTCTTCCCTACTCCATGGCATCTTTAAGTGTACCGCAGCACTCACAATTCATCACCACATTCCAGAAATTACTATTTTCAGTATCCCTGAAAGCTGCCATATATCTTACTTAAGATCCAGGTGAGATGCAGCGATCCCTGCAGGTGTGTGCATCACATACAGAACTGGTAACCAAGACTCTGCTGCTCTGTCGCTGCCATTTTTGAAAGTTCCCTTCATCAAATTTGAAGTTGAAATTCATACAATAGGTTCAAAAGTTATCGGGGAAGTACTGATAGTACTAAAGTATATGTGCCATTTCTTTATAAATAGGCTAAAAATAGGCTAAGGATTATTTTTTCATTAAATATTGGTCTGGAAAACTAGATACCCTTAGCATATCAAAGCCTTTCTTTCACATGCTATAAACGTAAATCTCACATTTACATACAGCCAGTGTAAATCGGCTTCTCTCAGGTTATTAATGACAATTTATCATATTTTTTTCACTTCTCTGAAATGAATCAATTACCGAAAATATTATTTTTATGCAAAATTAGTCCACTGAGAACTGAATGAAATCATCAGTTCCTGTCACATGAATTACCATCTCTAAATGTCAGATATTCATCCTGTTAAGATACTGATCACTTGGGTTGGATTCAATCTGAACTAAAATTAAAGCCGTTTCTGTTCCATTACATGCTCCCTTATCAAACTGGCCTTCCACAGAGGCAATTTTTGGTATTAAAAAAAAAAACAAACACAAACAAAACACAAAAGTGTTTCCACTAAGTCAAAAATATCATAAATAATAAATGCATGCTTCCTCTCTTTCGTTACAGCCCAATTTATGAGATAACAGCTCTATTCCACGTTGAATGATTTAATTTAATGATTTTATCTTGGTACTTTGTGAACCACAGTTCATTCCGTAAAGCAAGTATGTATCATTTCACAGAGATGGCACAACCAGCATTCCAGACCAATAAAATGATAATTTTGTTTACTGCAGAATCCCCAACAGTCTATCTCCAATTTTTTTCTATTAAGCCTACGCCCTGGGCATAAAAATCTACAAGACAGAGGAAACATATCCATATATCAGGCAGGCAGCCAAATCAAACCTATGCAGAACTCTGACCTCCTGCATCCATTAGAAGATGCATTACACAAACAAGGAGTCGTCTCCATTCTGAAACAACGCAATAAAAGCATCAAAATACATATCCTAATGGTGTAGTATATAGATGTGGATTTACGTTTAGCTTACTAATAACAAGATAAGATCCAGAACAACCTTCAAATTCTCTGGCAAGGGTACTGTCTTATCCCCCAGCATGAACTAAACAACACTTGCCTAGCTCCAAATAAGAAGGTGGTTTGGTGCAAACAGATTAGAAATGAAATGCACAAGGTGGAGAGAAAGCTTTTTTTTTTTTTTGGTAGAACTTACAGCTACCATTGCCATTTCCCCATAGTGGAGTGGAGAGAGAAGAATGCCAGTGTAAGCATTATTAAGTTAACTACAGGACTATAAATGTAGAGGCTAACTGTGCTGAAGTTCAGATCACGTATTCCCATTTATCTCACAACAAACAATTTCTCCATTGGCAAAAATAAGTTTAAAAATATGAACTTTCAGGTTTTTAAAGAACTTAAGTGAAAAGGAAGAGAATAGAGATAATTCCTCAAGCACACGAAAGGGCACATACGGAAAATGAGATTGCTAGTAAAACACTATGGAAGGTTCCAGGTTAACATTACGTACGCTGTTTTAGGTCCCTGATAGTTCAGTGACTTTGGGGCTCCTCTCCCTATCTGCAGCAAAACAGTACATCATAGTTCAGCCTACAGGATTACAGACTATTCTTTTTTAGTCTGATTTCTTATTCTTCAACTTCCTCTTTCAAATACTTTCCAAATCAAATATCTCAACATTCACGAGCTAACAAGTAGTCCTAAAGCAAGAGATGAGGAATGTAATCTGCTCCAAGATCTTGGAGCATGAGTCAGGACAACATACAGCCACTCAATTACTATCATCAGGGAGAGACAAAAGGAAACATAGTTTTCCCATGCAAAGGAGAAGAGGGAAGACAGACAAGTGTACTGTACCCCACTTTCCCTCATTCAAAAGAGGAGCTGTTTGTGCTGGAGCACCATTAGTCATCCTAGTCACCACCACCATTGGTCACATGGCTTCCACAGGACTTGCCCAGAAAATATCTCTTTCTGGTGGCTCCAGATTGGTCTACCTGGCTGAGACAAGTGGCTCCAGTAGAACAGACTTCTCCAGAGTCATGGGCTTTCCATCCTCTCTGTTCTAGGAGTTCACAGGACCCAGTTAATTCTTATGCTCTTATGCAGACATGATTGCTCAGGAAGTCCCCTTTGTTCCACCAATTCCCTCCTACCTCTGTGGAGGTCAAATCTCACTCCCCTTAAAGGGGAGGAAACCAAATTCCTGGCCCCTATTCTTCCTCCCAGCCTTTGTTCTATATATTTGAGTAGCTTTTTAAAGCTCTAACAAAAAATACTTTGCTTGATAGTCTTCTGTTACTCTACCATAATCAAAAATCAGAATTAGTAAAAAATACATGCTAGTTCGTTATGGTTACCCCAGCAAGTAGCTAAGCACCACACGGTTGTTTGCCCATTCCTCCCACTTCCCAGTGGGATGGGGGGTGAAAGAATAACAAATAAAAAAAGAAGAACTTGTGGGTTGGGACAAAAACTTATTTATTAAGAAAGAGAAAGGAAGAAGGAAAAAAGATCATTCTTATGAGTATACATACATACATGCACACAAAAGTAGCAAGGCATATGCAATTGCTCACTACCCACTGACTGATGCCCAGCCAGTATCCAAGCAGCAGTGGGCCACTTGACCAACTCCCCTCATTTTCAAGCTTTCTTTTTCAACATGATGCCATATGGAATGGAATATCCCTTTGGCCAGTTTAGGTCAACTGTTCTGATTCTGTTGTACCTTCACCTCCCTCCCTCCCACATCTCCCCCAAAACTCCTTTTCCCCACTCAGCCCCCCCCACTGGTAGGACATTTCGGGAAGATGAATAACTAAATTGTCCTTGGCTATGTACAGTGCTGCTAACAACTTGAACCACTGCTGTGTTATCAATGTTGTTTTTCTCCTAAAACCAAAGTATCCCAGATGAGAACAGCATAGTTTTGTTATGCTTCATTAGTTTCATTTACTATTTTTAAGTTACAACTTGTCTAGTTATTCCTAGAAAGCCTTTGCTAATAAAGGAATCATTTCCATCTGGCTTCTGGTAAGAGTCTGCAAAAAAAATAACCAGTTCCGCTCTGACTGAAGCCTCTGACAGAACTCCCACTAATCAAACAGGACACAGCATCATGTACTAATTGCGGTTCTGTTCTTTGACCTCAACAGCAACTACGTCTTTCTAGCTTTTCTGTTATTTTATGAACTCAGTCTAGGTCATTTATCTTCCCATGTCACAAAAGAAGTACAAGAACAAACGCTGTCTGCCTAGGAAAATATTGCCCTCTTGACAGCAGTGCTCTGAACCTTGCCATCCCCAGCACAAGCCCTTGAAAGCAAGGAGCAGAGGTTTTATTTGCACTGTGAAACTGATGTATTATATCATGCACAACATCTAGATCTGATTTATCACAATGACAAATTTGATTTATCATGCAGGAAAGTTATCATTTCACTTTTACCATCAAAAGACCATATATCTCCCTTTACACCACTGTCAAATTCCAATTCTGTTTATGCTCAAGTCATGATGCTATAATATAATGCGAAGTTTACTAGGCATGGCTTAACCATGTCTTGTAAACTTCAATACCTCCTGGATGTCTCAAAAATCTGGCATTGCTGCTGGTCAAATTTGGCTAAAAGCCAAAAACAGTCTCAGAATAAAATCATTATGGTTCATTAAGTAGGTTTCTAGGCTTTTGAGACAGACAGACTTTGATACATACTCATACTTCCCAAAACTAAATTATTCGCATCAAAGCCCGTTAGCACCACTAATATGCTGGAAAAAACCCTCATAGCCAGGAAATTGTTCATAATGCAAATGAAAATTGGTTCTTCCATTCCATTTTCAACCCCTCATTACTGGGCTGTAAATTAATTTGTTACATTTCTGTTTATTCATTACATTTCGTTTTGATTTCTCCCAAATAAATCTGGTGAAAACTAAAAATAAAATAAAATCGTATGTGAGTGGTACATTTTTTCTTTAATGGCCCTTAACAGGTTAGCACTTGCATAGGTATTACAGTGCCATTTAACACAGAATACCTTGCAAAAAATATCTTTTCAAGAGTTTCAAGAAGTAGCAACTTTTTTCCAGTCAGTAAATTAAAGTTCCATGAAGAGAATTTATCCTGTATCTTACACATTTGCTGTATCAACTACTCCACAGTGTCCTATTAGAAGTAATTTCCTGTAATAAAAATGTAACAGTCTGCAACATGGGAACAGACTACTAATGAAGATGAGGAGGATTTTATGTGGATGCAAACTTCTAGAAGATTAAAATGGTTTATGAAGTAGTACAAAAGTGCCCGCTACAAAACAACACAGCAAGATAGGCAGTTTGCACATCCTTCTTAGGTATAGGCTTAAGAAATATTTTTTATTAAAAGGACAAAGGGTTAGGCATCGTGTGCAAGCATTTGTTTCAATTCATTAACAAAAATTACAGAATGGGTTGGTGAGGATTACTCAGCTTCCCAAGAAAGACTGGTTTCCAGTTGCCTGTGAGATCCAATCTGCTTATTCATTTGCTATGTTGTTGTCTTGTTTTTGTTTTGTTTTTTTAATTGATCAAGAAAATTCAACAGTCAAACCCAAAAAGTCTTATTTTTCTAAAGGTAATTTCTGCTGCACCCACCATCTTTCAAAGACTGGAAAACTGAGCAGGGAAATAATTCCCCAGCCTCCATGACAATCCAGTGTGGTTTTAAGGGAATACTGACCTGAAATTGATTTTGCTAGACTCCTTGTTTGTTATCAAGTAAACTAAATTCCTGTAATTCCTATAATTAGATGATTGACAGAAAAGCTACACTTAGCAGGTGACAAATAGGAAAAAAAAATCCTGAAATTCTTATAGACACAGTGACAGATTCATTGCTAGAAGTAGGGCATATTCAAACTGGGAATGCTCTCAATAGAACTTTTTCACAGTTAAGTCTATTCAAGTAAGTGATACTCAATGACAGCTGGGAACCAGCAAAAATCAGAAACAGACTAAATACTACATTCAGTTTTAACTGATACACCATACACGTTCAATTGACAAATCTGGAGTTCAGTTCTTCGTATGAGATGAAAAGGTTTTGAATTGTCATCCTTTTAAGGTTGTAATCCAGTTGTGATTGGCTGTGCTGTTTCTCTATCCTTAAGAAGGAAATCCTGAACCTCTGACCTTCTGCCTCTGACTGTAATCTTCATTATAAACTCTCTGAATCCAAATTAAGTTTAATCTTTGAAAGCCAAAGCTATTTCTGAATTATGCATTTACTTCCAGATTAGGAAATCCACTAAGTAGCCTGTTACCTGGGTAAGAAACTAAAATCGATAAATACATAAATTAGATTCCAGAGTTGGGTATTTTAGTTTGATGCTTCAGGCCAGGTCCAGTATGCCAGACTTTCTATTGCTGACAGCTATAAAGTCAAGTAGGAAAAGCAGAGTCTGAACATTTTGCATTACCCTAGGAGAAGACTGAAGAAATGTCAGGAAATGAAACTGATCAAGTACTTGCTGATTTACTAAAATGTCAATGTGGGCATCCTACCAAGAATCAGCAGCTGCTTTCTCTTAACTGTACAGGGACACATAAAAGTGGTTCTGTTGGAGTTAGGCTTAGTAGCTTCACAGAGTCAGTGATGAGTCAAACTAACTTGTCCTGATACACACAGCTGACTTTGATAGCGTGTCACCATGCCTGACTATCCACTTAAAAATGATTAAGAATCTCCATTACACTGATTATTTAATTTTCTGCCTCTGTAGAAAACAATGAATTAGCTACAACACAATACAAACTGGATCAAACAGTTGGGTAAGGTGCTACGTGGCTCTCTAAGGAATAGCAGCCAGTGACAGTTTGTCACTTTGTTCTTCAGCTTTCTAACCCCAAACTGTGCCCCAGATCGGTATTCCTTTTGCTCAACATGATGGATTTGATTAAGGAAAATACCTGAATACTTTAAGTATCTTTACT
>NW_024884697.1:26993009-27075778 GCF_019232065.1 Centrocercus urophasianus | reverse complement strand
CCTGTCTTGCATTCTTGACAGATCTAGCTAAACACCTAAAAGCACCCATCAACACTGAGGAATAACATAATACAAATCTTCAGTTGTAAGCACTTGCGAAACTAGCAAGCTACTGAAATCTGAAAAGAAGCTGTTTGTATCCCAAAATGTCTTTTGACAATTTTCTGTGTGTGTGTTCTTGAAAGCTCTTGAAAAAAGCTTTTCATTTCTAACTGCAGAGAGTTTAACAAGTGTAGCTGCTGCACTGACCCTTCAAATATTGTACATATAGTCTCCTGTGTTTTATTTCATTGCTGTCATGGAATTCCCCAGTACATGCAAGATTATTTCTCACCTTTTAATTAGAATCTCCTGGCCATCCCAAACTGCCTGTATTTTAACTACTCCCCAAGTTTAAAATGTACATATAAACAGCACTGTTTCAGCTCAAGCAATCCAAACTTGGATCCTCAGAATCCAAATTAAGTTTAAAAAATTTTGGGAAAAGCATATTTTTTTTTTAAAGTCTCCTACTATTAAAAAAAAATAAAAATAAAAAAAACAAACACCAAAACACCTTCTTCCATTTCCTCTCTTTCAGTGAAGATTCACAGACTGTTTTTCTCCGCTACTAACCCGCAGTACTCTGCCTGAATACATTCTGGAGAGCGCAAGAGAAAATATCTCTTTCCTCAGTAGAGGAAACACTGCCAGCAGAAAGTCAATAAAAATACTTGTGACTATAACTTTTACTTACTCTGTGGATCCTCATTTACTTTCTCATCATATCATCTTGTGGTATCTTGGCAGTATGTTTTGCTTGTGTTTGTGCAAGCCTTCAAAATAAACTGATGACAGATACCTCAGCATTGCTGAATACCAAGTGGAGGAAGCAGGATCAAGGGGAAGTACACCAGTACCTTTCAACAGCATTTTTATTAAAGGAGCAGTAAACATCTCTTAATGCAAATGAAAAAAAAAAAAAAAAAAAGACAAGAGATGCTCACTTGTCACTAGAGACTACATAATTTGCCCTTAGTATTTTCTACAGGAATGACTGCTCTGCATCTTCTTTGACTGCTGCATCAATTTGTAAACTGCTGAATAAAAGCATCCTATTTTGCATCATATGACATCGATGTGCAAAAACACACATGAATGCTGGGAATAAATAGTAATAAGCATACAGCCAGCACAGTGCTACAATAATTGTTGAAAGGAACTCCTCATACTCCCAACAGGAAAGCATAATCTGTCTCTGAATTCTGACAGACGAGAGTTGAAAACTGCATTTCTGATGCAGAGAAAAGATACTAGTTTAATTTAGTTTCTTGTTCCGCAGCTGCTTTCCCTACCCCTTCCCAGCTTAAGCATTCCCAAGACTACACGGGATCATTCATAAAGCATATTTTGCTGCAGATGTTGACAGCACAGCATCTTCCCTCACATAAATACTTACATGCAGGTTTAATAACTCAATAACAACCTCAGTGTGAGGAAAATGAACTAATATGAAAGAACTTGCAGGGAGAGAATGGCTTACGAGGACCCCAGGACAGTCACTACCTTACTAGCCTTTCTGGCTCAAGATGAGAAAGGAGGGCCATTGCAACACACAGCAATGAGGCACAGCTTGGTGGGTGTGCAGCAGAAGCATTTGAGAAACCCAGCACAGGAACCTCCCCACAGCCAGGACAACCACTGCTCTCATAGCCCTTGGCAGCCAGTGAGCTCTATTGACAGAGACACACGCACACATTCACCTATGCCCAGAATGGTTTGAGGCATAAAGGAGGCAGTAATGCTGAATCACACTTGAGGGATTAAGGGTTTTTTTTCCCCACCACTTCCCTTTAACATCAAGTGGAAACAAACCCTGGGGTTTGCACTATTTTTTATTGTTCTCTAGAGCAGCAAGTGCTGCACCAAGCACTCCTACTGTAACCTTGTGCTTCCACAGTGCCGGGCTTTTTTATAACACTACATTTAATACTGTTACCCAAACTAGCCCTGACAAAATAGACGTAGTGGACACCAACACAGTAATTCCCAGTGCTGGTTCTGGTGGTTTCACTGTGGTTTTATTACAGTAAAAATTCACCAGAGCACACAACAACACAAGCATGAGTAAGATATACCTTTTTTTCCCCTTTCACTTTGATATTACATACCCTGAAATTACACAGTGAAAATGACGCTTGGCTACTCGCTGTTGCTGCAGATGACTGCATACATAAAAATGAAATCCACCCGACCATACTGACATTTTCTTAGCACAGTTGCAGGTTTCAGAGATGCAAGGAGGAAAGAAAGTATCATCAGCATACTGCACATCACACCATCAGTTTCCCACATACAGTGACCTGTGTAATGCACTTGAATCCACAGGTTGCCAGCAGCGCCAGGGGTAACCTTCATATGCACTTTAACAGCAAAAACAATTTAAGAATTTGACTTGTACACGTATTTCCTCTTTCTCTTAGTTTCCTTTACTAAGGCTCAAAAAGCTATGTTTTAATGCCATGTTTTCCCTTCTTTCTTTATACTTTCAGTTAACTCTAATGTACAGATTATTTGAAGACAGTGAGATTCCTTGTGATAACATAGCAGATACCAGTCAAATTTCTGCCAAAAATACCCTTACAGACTGGGAGAGGCACATCATATGTGCACTGTTATTATTTTATTATTATCTTATTATTTACTCTTATTATCTTATTATTATTTAACATGCTTTTACTTCCTATTATTTATCAAAGATTGTATTTACATTCAGGCAACATAATTTAAAATACCTATCAGTTTGCTTACTAAAGGATTTTTAAAGGAAAGAAATAAGGACAGCAAATTGAGTTGATGTGAATAACCAGTGCAGATAATGTGGACTTTCCTTTTTGTCATTTTCACAACTATATACACCCAGAGAAGGCTACTGAGGTCAGAGAATTAGCTGCACATCTTGAATGGTGCATAAGGAGCACCTTGTATGTTGATACTCAGAGTATCATCAGCCTTTAAGAGGGAGGAGCCACTATGGGAAATTTTTATTTTGCTCAATTAGAAACAACAACAAACTTTTTCCAGTCTGCTTACCATTGAGTTAGTTTGCCAGGGCTGTGCTGATACAGGACTGTAATCACAGCTTCCTGTCCTCACTATCACCAGAGCAAGTTAGCGTGACTGAAAAGTGAAGCGTATTACATGATTTGACTCCAAAAGTAAAGATTTCTCCAGACCATTGCTCATGGCAATCAACATTTGTTTACATGAGGATACATGTGTATGTTTATTGCAGGTATTGTGTCACAAAAACTTTAAGGTCATTTTTAGAATACATGTTGCTGACAGTGGTCAGCACTCTGACTAAAGGAAAATACAAAAATACCTACATTTTACAGACTTTGGCATTGTAGAAATGGCCTTTTAAAAAGGATTTTGCTGAACTATTTGACACTATCACAAGGATACCTACATAACACAGTTGAAAACATCTGCTCTACTTTATATCTTCTAGTCAGATCTTTGAAAATACTTCCATCTCCTACCTACTTATAAAACTAACTCTGATTTCTGTACTTATCTCCTACATAAACTGCTGCTTTTATTAACATTTTATCTGTAGAAATTGAGTGACTCTTTTCCTTCCAATATGGAGTAAGAAATGCAGACACTTAAAAAAAAATCTCTTATTTTACAGACTGCAAATGTAAAGCACAAGGAAAATATTGATCTGTATGATTAATTTCATATTCTACTGAAATAAAAGTAGTGGAAAAAGATATAGGCAGCACAAATCAAGACTGCTTTTATATCTATTCCTTCTCTGCCACAAGAACTGTCTTCTCTAGATTTGTTGTTCCTCCAGTTTCATTACTTTCCCTAAAATTGATTTTCTTTCCCTTTATACTCTGAGGGCACTCAGAAAAACCTCACATTTTCCAACTTCTACTGCTTCCACGATGTAGTTCCTTCTACCAGCTTTACTTTTAGGAGAGCAACAGGACAGGGACCATTTTCACATCTCTTACTGTGGTGCCTACAACAGCATTTACTGTAAGACATAGTTCAGATGACTGAGAAATCATTTAGTACAGTGTTGAAGCTCCTTAGAGAAGGGTGGCCATGCCACTTCGATTGAGCATGTATACTAACTGCCTGCCCAGCGTAAGCAGCCTACCTCAGAAGCTTCTTTATACATCAACCAGGCTGCATGGAAATTGGGATCCATAGAGATGCCATGATGCAGCACAGTGTCAGGGCCCTCCACAGTCTGCTAAAAACACTGGGGTTGGCTCTCAGCAGAGAATACACACACACACACAATAGTGGCAACCACTGAGTCTCTACAGCTGGACTGGCATGGCACCATGCCAAGCCAACTCATGTGCTCTGTTTCTCAATGGGGTTGATTTACTGGATAGAGAATAGCTGTACAGAAATATCTCATGGGTTACGCTGCAGCATATGGGCACACCCTCATCTCTTGTGTCGTTTGCATCCATGACCCTGATGGATCTGGCAAGTATATAAAGGTTATAAATACACACCATTCTGTGCAGTGGTTGTTTTAAATCTTAGCTTTGGTTTCAAATATGAAATAACCAGCACATCTCTCTTCCACTGTGTGTCTTCTACCATTATTATCATCAAACATTGACAGGCACTGAAGTATAAAGAATTAAAAATAACACTCCTGAAGTTACACACTGAGATGGAGGGAACAGCACTGGGAACAGAACTGCCTCTTCATTTGCAGCCTACTGCCCTACTCACCAGGCAGCACTCGCTGCTGCACTGACATGAAGGGACTAGAAGCACCCCAAGGAACACCAGCTGCATTAAAAGGACACTGCAATGTTCTTAGTGCTGGTTTTATTAAAAAGTAAATAAATAAATAAACAAGAAGGAAGAAAATAATAGAAGACAGCAGTAAAAACATGAAAATGATGCTGTTCTTCAAACTGAAGAATCTCTCTTAATGACGAAGGCTATTTGTATTATCAAACCTTTCAGGATTGTCACTGCTTCCACTTTGCTATCTTTCATATGACACAGTTGCAAGACTAAAATGGATGCGATAGATAATACCAAATTATAACAGCTTTATTTTTATTTTATTTTTTTTTTTTGGAGCTTTCTATAATCTATTAAGTTACCAGAGACAAAAAAATATTTAATTAAAAAGAACATACATGTAATTATTTTCAGAAATATTTCAGTTATGCCTTTAAATGGACCACTTCTCTCTCACACTACATGACAGGCTGTATTTTCCATATAGAGAATTAGGCCTGTATTTGGCATTTCAACTCTTCTTCCTGAAGACACTGAAGAAAGAAAATGGAAGAATGAGCTGCTGAAAAAAAACACCAAACACGTTGGTGTTCATTTCTGTAAATCATCTTCTTCCTTGAATAGCCACTAGAATGTTAGATCCTTGAACAAGGCTAACACAATGTGAATGAATCAAGAAAAGTGGGAAACTACACAGCCTGCAACTATTAATGACACCATTCTATCTCACATGGCTTTGTTATGTTAAACTAAAATAAAAAGAGAAATAAATGAGAAGGATTCATTCACCATGATCAGTGATAATGAATGTTGCAACTGCAGTGTTGCAATATTTTTATTTAGTGCAACAATTGTGTAGTAATTCTGAAGTCTACATCACAGACTGATGGCTATGTTTACAAAAGGAAACAATTTCCCAGAAATTATGTGATAATTGCTCATCACCATGTATGGCAAACATGAATAAAAAAATACATATATTCACATAAACACACTGTATAAAATGAAAGCAATTTCAGTTTTTTTAATTTTTAATTTTTTTTTCTTTTCATATGAGACCTTAAGTGTGATATTTGATTATTGCTATCTGAAAGAAAATCCAGCACACCTTAACTGAAGCATTCCTTAAGCTCTTTGGGAATTCAATTCTCAGATCATCTTTTCTGTCCCATTTCAATCTTCTATATGTGACTGAAGTATTTGGTTTGCTAGCTTTAGAATTTAGGAGAAAAAAAAAAAAAAAAAAAAAAAAAAAAAAACACATCTGGAACATGACTCACAGCCAAAAATACTCTGACAACAGAAGTAACATAAAGCCTAATGACTTAGTTGTCTGGAGTAAAAGTGAACATTCTCTTCCATTTTTATGTTTTGAAAGGTCTGAAAGATCTTCACAATAACCACGCTATTGGAGACCTCGAGGAAGAGTAAACGTTAATTCATGGTGAAAAGTTACAATCACAAGCAATTATCTGTCTAAATAGCTAAAGCCTTTTAATCAGTAGGTTTTCCTGTGCAATTGCTGGTGCAGTCACTTGTTTGGTGACAAAGATTTGGATGGTGTTCAACCAACACCAGAACCACCAGATTCCTCTGGCAGTAAAACAAGGAACCTGCTTCCCCCCACCTGGAGCTGGGGCCTAAGAAACGACACTGGAGAAGCCAGTATGTGTAAGAATAGACTACTGCTAAATGTAACGCCTCTGGTATCCTACGAGCAGTATACTTAAAGTGTAATTAGATATATATTTTATCCCCGTAAAATTATGGATTTCTCATGTATTTGTGTCCAGGAGAGAGATTATTTCCTCAAGTATCACAGAAAAGGCACACAAATACTTAGACCTGAGCAAACAAGCCTGGCCAAGGACTGCAGAGCATGTCTGAGTTCTACTCCAGAGCAAGATCAGAACTGCAGATTTTACAGCCGTCTAAGGCAACATTTTTACATGAGGGGATTATTTCCATCAGCACTGTTTCTCTTCTGAGAAAGAAAAGAACGCTGGATCTCTTGGTTTACATCCTTCTGAAGTATTCCACTGCACTACTTTGTCCATGCTTCCAGAGCCACTGCCGCTGCTGAGGCAACCCAAGTCTTAGGCAGATTGCTGGACTTCTAGTCTCCAATGATGAACCTTAGACTTCTGGAGCATACATTTTTCTAGGATCTCAAACCAAACAGTGTAGCTAAATAAAGGGCGAGAATATTAAGCCATATAAATGGCTAGCAAGAATGCAGCAGTAACTCAAAGAACTTTCCCATTTGGTCTTCAAGCAATTCATCAACAGAACTCATCAGAAATTTGAAACTGAATAGTATTTTCAATGTGCAAACAGAATTGATCAACAACATAAGACAACAGCAAAACAGTTCTTCTCCATTATGGGAATCGTATCATCCAAAATAAATAGCTTCCTCATGTCCACCAGCTGCATCTAAGAGTTATTTTCAAGGCTGACAACTATTTGCCCTATTTATATAATTTAGAAATCTGAAGTATTGATGCTATTAAAATTCTGCATATGCTGGAGATCTTGAAGAGATGCAAGGCATAGACTAGATAACCTTTTTTCTAACATGAATGAAAAAATATTCTTTTACTGGGTTCCTAGCAACTAATTGTTTCTCTGAAAATGACAACTCTGGAAACACTAGAAGTTACAGCTTGATATTACAACAAATAAATTATAAGAACAGTTTTTTTTTTTTTTTTTTTTTAAAGTAAATTTGAACACACTGTAGATTTCTTGTCTGATATTCCTTAGTCATCAGTTTCTGTTTCTATGCTTCTCTGAACTTTTTTCCTGCAAATAAAGTGTACATTTACAACCCAAAACAATCCAACAACATTCATGAAACAGCAGATTTTAACAGAAATTTTCAAGTGTAGTTCCAATTAAATAATACCAATTAAATATTCAGAAAGTTCTATTCAAATCTTAGCCTTATTTTAGACATATTTATTTAAAAAACAGTATTCTTGCTACTGTACGTAAAAAATAAGAGTCAAGTTAATATTTTGTTAACTATTGTTGTGTCAGAAATATTACTACTGCTTTATTATGTACTTTTCTGCGTAACGCCAGCAAAATTTCTGTCAAGCTTCTTTTTGAATCTAATCTTGTCTCTTGTGACTTTGAAGGGAAGAAAAGAACAGAAGCAGAAAATTGTCTCTTTTCCTAATCTATTTTGCTGTCTAACCTTACTGCATACAGAGAAATTGTCCCTATCTTCTGCAGATTTTGAGAGTTTCTATAAGATTAAAATGTCAATGTTTTCATGGTTAATTAATATACATTATCTAACATTTATTTATATAATTCTATTTGCTTCTATTCCCTTCTCATTTTGCATTCTGAAGGAGAGAAAGGCAGTTTTCAGCTGACCTAATGAAAACGCTGCCACAACAAATGAGAAACCAACCTGTGTGCAATGGAGTCCAGCCAGAGAGAATGCTAATTCTCTGCCTCAATACTGCCTTCAAAGAGATTATTCAAGCCTCTCTCTGACATGGAACACAGTGATCAGCCAGCAAACGCTGGAGATGAAAATAACCTTTATCTGTTTTAACAAAAAGGTGAACTAAAAAAAGCACTCAGTCATGTCCTGAATGTTTACTATTAGCAACGAACAAAGTGACTTTATTTAGTGTTTACTGAATAACTTTCACTGATAGATGAGTTACCATATATTTCGGAACTATAAATCAGTTTATTTCATCTATATGAGGCAACAGAAGGAATAAAATAAGTCATGAGAATCTGATAATAAAAAAAGAAAGATGAAGAAAGAAAGAAAGAGGAAAAGACCTGTTTCTAAAATTCAGGAAATGCCATAGCAACACTGAAAAAACAGTTAAGCTGTAGTATGTAGTTTTCACATACTAAACACCAGAGCTCTGAAGTTACTGTCCTTGTAAACTGGTTGGAAGTATTTAGAGATCAGGTATCAAATGCCTGAGGACAACCCAGATAAAAAAATGTGGCACAGATCCAGTCTGTCAAAAATGCACAAGTGAACTGAAGTCAGGAAATGAATCAAAAGATTAAGCCTAGGAAAAGCTCTGTTGAGATTATGATACCACTACCAAAACAACTGAATACACTTAATTCATTAACAGACACTAACTTTTGCTCATGATCCCTATTCTAAACATATCTTGAACTCTTACAATAATTAGTGCCAGAGAGAAGCCAATACACTGTATTATTATTATTATTATTATGACCAGAGAAGGTCTTAATGAGAGAAGGCAGATAACATTATCTGCAGTAGAAATATTTCTAAATAAGATCATGACTGCAGTCTTCTGCATGAAGCAGAATTTTATCTAGCAATAATCATACGGGGCAGTACCTTGCATGATGTAATTATATTAATATCAAGCTTTTATGTAGTGCTATCCATCAGCAATATCAAAGCACTTTAAAGCAGAAACATCAATATTTCCATTTCACGTATCGGGAAATCAGAGACAAGAATTATCTGTCAGGGTAAACATTAAGAAAAGATGAATACTATTTCTAGACATTGATGATTTTCTGCAATTACAGGCAAGCATTCATCAAATCTTACATGGAGTTGACCTCTAATAAGCAACAAAAGGATAATTCAATGCCAAAAAAAAACAAAACAACACAAAAAAAACACCAAGAAACCAGCCTACAAATTGCAGTATTTAACATTATGGATTCTAAGGGGAAAAAAAATAAACACACATCAGCAATTGAAAATAGGAATTTTTTAACTGTATTTGCATAACTTCTCCTACTCAAGATAAGTTAAGCCAGAAATACTCAGAAATTATGTCTTCTTGTGTGGCCCCACCACACAAAAACATGCTATGTACTTGGTGACAGGAACAGATTAAATTTCCAGGGAGATTTTGAAATTCAACCTCTAGGAGTAACGTTATTCAAAGTAGTGCAGTAGTGATGTATGAATTTCACAGCAGTAATACATGGTGGTGAGTTACCATGAGAAAAGGCCCTGTTTTTGTCCTGACACAGAACAAGACTGCCAATGACCATGCTGACAAATACATTTATCATTTTACATGGGGTTCCATACCCATTCAAGTGATTTATACTCCTATTATTTAAGTTTTTTCTACACCTTTCCTATCTTACTTGAAAAATAAAAAGGGCACATCTTCTGGAAAGTGGAATGATACCTTGCACAGATATCATTCAGTGTGCAGAGTCAAGCCTTATAATTCAATACAGTAAATACAAATGCTAGCAGTCACTGTAACAAATGTAGATCTACAGAGTGGCAGTCAAAAAGAACTACTGTCACAAACAGCAGCCAGTTAGAGAATTTTTACAAGAGAAATAACCCAGAATAGTTAAAATGAAAAACTAAAAGCCCTTCAACCAGAGCTACTAACCTTCAACTTTTTCCAGAACTCCTCCACACATTAAAAAGGATCTCTGGCATCATGACACAAAGAAGCAGTATTCCCTTTCTGCAAAGAAGGCCAATTATATCCTGAACTTCACCAGGCAAAGTACTGCCAGTAGGTGAAATGAGGTGATTGCTCCTCTGCTCAGCACAGCTGAGGCCACACCTGAGGAGCTGGGTCCAGTTCTGGGCATACTGGAGAAAGCCCAGTAATGGGCTATGAAGATAACAAAGGGACAGGTGCACTTATCCTATGAGGAACAGCTGAGAGAGCTGGGACTGTTCAGCCTGGAGAAGAGGAAGGTGAGGGATCTCATTAACATCCATAAATACCTGAAGGGAAAGTGCAAGGAAGATGGAGTCAGTCAGTTGTGCTCAGTGCTAGGATAGGAGGCAATGGGCACAAACAGGAACACAGGGGGTTCTGTTTGAAAACCAGTGTTCTGTGCAGTGCAGTGGCAGAGCGCTGCCCAGAGGCTGCCCATAGGCTGTGGGGTGCCTTCCTGGGAGACTTTCAGTAGCCACCTGGACGTGGGCACCATGCTCTGGGTGTTCCTGCTGACCAGGGGCTGGGACAAATGGTCCCAGAGGGTATTGCCAACATCAGTCATTCTGGGATCCTGATGCTCCTCAAAAGGTCACAAGCCCTAGTTTAGATATTTGAAGAGTGGAAATCTTTTCTGAAAAAAAAGATGAACTGACTGTCAGGAACAAAATCCTGAATAAGTACCAGTTTGGATCTGATTTTTACTGCTTGTCCAATACCCAAAGAATCCCCTTCAAATTCAAATTAATCTTTTTGCCTTGAGAAGGTATAAAGAAAAAGACTGGAAATCATTTTTTTACTGATTTGTTAAAAGGAATTTGAATTTCCAAGGACTGTTCTTACTCCACTCTATAAGCTACGCTTTCCAAAAGAAATTTTTAAGACAAGCCAGTGCTGCTTTGCCACACTAACGTTACTCTTTTATTTTGCGAAGTTGAACAAAACCTGATATTTATATACACTTCAATGTTAAAGACATGGTTTGGAATAACTGGACAATCATTCATAAAATGTCTGGGACTTTTTGCACATTTTGAGTGCTGGTTGCCCAACGATTCTGACGCAATCCTCGAGCTGCCAAGCAGTAACCATCACACTATAGTGAGAGAGCTTAGAGAACTTCTGGAGAACTCCAGCATCTTACTTCACTCTTTAAATGCAGTTGAAGGGAATACTGGGGAAAGCAGAAATACACATGATGATGCAATCAAAAAGTTATGTCAACTAAAATCCTTGCTTGGAGTGGAAGTATGTTTTTACATTTACATAAACACTAACACACTCACAAATATTCTGACAGATGCACTGCAAGGTCCTTAATTAAAAATAATAATAATAATAATCTCAAACTAGAAAATATTTAGACTGCAGAGGAGATAGGAGGGGAAAAAAACATATATAGAACTTCTCCTGACTTGAGATCTCTTATCTAACAAAATACAAACCCTTCCAAATGTGATTTATTAATGAACAATGCTTTAAATTTCCAATTTGACTAGTGTAAAAAACATCCAGAATTCTAAGACAATTTGTGTACGGAAAGAAGCAAAAAGTAATGGTGGAGTGAAATGGAAAGCAATGAAAGTCATCTTCCTTCAGTATCATTACCCAAACTGAAGGTCATCAGCTTAGGCCTCCTTCATTATTTGCTGGCAAAAACAGAGATATGACATTAAGAGGCATGACAGGGGATTCCAATGCGTACTTAAAGCTCCAGGTTTTCCTCTACAGGTGATTTTTTTCCATTTAAACTTCAAATTTCAATGATGGGCAGCTTACATCCTTTGATCCCTAGTCCATATTTAAGAAAATTCATGTGTTAGTTTTAGTTTTCTGTAAGTAATCAGGAAGATCACACAGCTGTACTTTTCTCCATAGACTGCAGTGACAGTGTTTGCTAAATCCTTTTCATCAAACAGCCATTACAATTCTGCTGCTGGAACCACATTTAAACCAGTATCTGCCCTTCTGAGAACTGAATCTTAAAGTAGGACACTCCTGTGACAATTCTACTAGAAACAATAGATTTTTAAGATGCCTAAAATTGCTGAAGTGTCTGACAGGAAAAAAAAAAAACACGTTGCCAGCATTGCACAGGATACATTTCAAGGGCAGAACTGCAAACAACTTTTATGGATTGCGCAGATAAAGCAGTCCAAAAAAAAAAGTATTATGAAGTCTTCCTAACTACAGCAAAGGTCTTGGAGAAATTGTATAGTCTTTGCTCCTAAATTTCTTAAATTGAACTCCAGAAACTACACATTTCTTACTGTCTAAGAAACAAGGTATATCAAATGGCATAGGAGACTTGTCAGTCTCTCATCGGCCAGATACAGGAAGAGCACTCCAGAATTAAGGTGCATTTAACATTCTTTCTTCAGGGCACAATGTTTTTGTTATCACTATTGGAATTATAAAAATGCTGAAACAATTCATCCAGCAGCTGCTGTTACCTGTCTCCATAAATGCTCCCCACAGAGAGGGAGAGAGAGAAGCTGTGATTCCTCAGAATAGACTCAGCACCTGCAGGCACACTGCCATGCCACACAATACGTGCCTGCTCCTGCACCTTTCTGGAGCTCATTTCTCCAGACCTCTCCTGTACTTTGTCATCCTAAAAATGATAACCATACGTTGATGAGGTTGTGGTTCAGGTTGACTGATTGCACATTTTGAATTACGATGAGCCTTAAAAGCCCTTAAAGGCGATAAGTCATTACTCATGCATTCCTGGGAACTACTTTTCAATCTGGGAGCATTATTAGCTATCTGATGTCTTAGTTCTTCAACAATTGTACCATCCATATCTTCAGGCTCAGACACTGTAAATGCCAGACAGCATTACTAGTCATGATTTATCACATTATTCTTTCCCTCAGTGGTATTTGTGTCACTTAGTTCCGCTAGTTTATTGTACATCAGTTTCAAAAGTGATCATTTTTAATCACCATTTTTAATCTGTTCATTTGTAGTTTTCTACGACTATTCCTCCTATTACAGTTATGAGAAGCAAGAGATAAAACACCTATTCTATTGCTATTTGTTATCTTCATAGCTTCACATTAGCATCTCTATCATCTCTATCTTGCTTAAAGAGTCTGAAAAGGTACTGAACCAAGTGCTTTGCTATCTATTAAATCTTCATTTTGGATTACTCACAGCTCACTGTGAAGGTATGGATAGGCAGCCAGTAAACCTTTCTGTACCTATAACTGAAAGGTAGAAGACACAGAGCACAGTGGGAAAATGAAAACTGTTTTCTGTGTAGAAGATCTACATTTTGGATGCACCGAGCTGGATGTACAGTGTCTTTCTAGGATCACATGGAATGTTGCCCTCACAGCTCTATTCGGTTGCTTTCCCCCACAGCAGTTCTGGTGCTGGCCATGATAATCACAGCACCTGAGAGACATTTAAACCATCTCCTGAGCTGCCACCATGCCAGCACTACATCATGTCCGTTTTCTTCTGAACACTTTAAATGACTCTTCCAAACTCACCAACTTCTATCCTCACTCATAAAGACTTTGACTATGCTGTGAACACTGTGCACAAATCTGACTCTAAAAAGAGAGTTAAGGGCACCTGACTGGCTTTAAATGTGGTCAGAACTGTTCCCAGTAATCTTGGCAAGCTTATGAAGGTGATGGTAATTTCATACATGTTCACTTCTGTGCAATACAGAATTCTGTATTCGACTGCCTGTCAAGCAGAACGAATTATCAACTGACTTCTTGACTTCTGGCTGAGTGTAAGGGCTATTTCTATTAAATCAGATTGTGACTGTGTGAAAGGAGTGTGAAATAAAACCAGGATTAAATGTTGGGAACACTCTCTGTTCTCCTGTCATCTCTATAATTTAGCTTACAGATCTGAACCTCCTCCCTAGACAGAATTCACTTGCTTAGCAGTCAGATTTCTCAGTTTATATTCCATTCAATTTAAGTGTGAAATTTGCTATGGGAACTTCATGGTATTACCTAGAAATTAATTTGCAGTGTCATATTGCAGAACTATATATTCTCATATAAAAATGCATTGAGACTCAATCAAGTCAGTCAACTCATTGCTTGAGAAGACAACGCAGGGCCTCACATATTCTTCAAAACACCTTGCTTTCAACATAATAATATATTTTCAATACTGAGAGTCGTCCCCTTCCTCCTAACTACTCTCACTATTTAGCTTACAAAGCAGATTGGGAACTCCTCTGAGAAGCAGAAAAAACAATCAGTTGCATTGCACTTACAGACAGATGTTCGAGTTCTTGGGTCAGTGCTCTGTATAAAAAGCTACACACCATATTCCCTGCCTGTTTCTTAAGGAAAAATAACAGCTGAGACAATCCTGGATTTTTCTACAGGTCTGCTTTTAAATGGATTTATGAGGCACATCCCCTGGATACATGTGAAACCAAACTCTTCAGAGAATTCAGGTGAAGAAACACTTAAAACAAGACTCATTACATCCAATTACAGCACTCCACGAAAATGTCAAAGCTACAAGCACAACCATTCCACTGTGTAGGCTCCTAATATGAACCATGAAGCACAGACAAAGGTAAGCACCTTCAGCCCGTGAGTCACACGATGGGCTGTCAATATAAAATAAAAGTTGTCAATACAACTGGAGTTCTGGGGCTTTGGACTCAGGTACCTAAGGTCTGTCTCAGACAAAGCCCTTACTCGGCTGTATTTCTTCATTTATTTACTAGGATAATTTAAAAGAATGAGAAATAATATTAAAATGAACTGGTTTACTACCCTGACATAAGCATGTAGTACCCTGTGCTTGGGTTCTCAATTCCTAAAACTCTGTGCTACGTCATAGAAGTTTTGAGTACAAATACCAAAACTGAAACGACTTATCCTGCCTGGTAAATGTGGTCTCTTTACTGCTAAATTAATATTTATTATTCCACAAAAACAGATGCAAAATGCAACCACCCATTTTAAGTTGTTCTTTAGAAGTTATGAATAATGATAGATACTTAATGCTCTAATAACTTATGGTCACAAGCCATTAAGGTGGAATCACAAGATTACCAAGAATAATTTTAAATGTGAGTAAAACTTGAATAGCATATCAGTTAGGGGTTGTAACAACAGAATGAGTGTTTCCTGAATACCAACAGCCTGAATTTTTAAGTCAATTTTCTTCAGAAATGCTATTATGTATTAAAAATTCTAGGCAAAATATGCTCTTATTCAACCATAAAGTAATAACCTCCTCTATACTGAAGTATATATGCAGCACTGACAAATGACTCACCAGAGCACATTTCCATGAACAGCTCCTAAGCATGAATTATTTTTTCCAGTCCATAAGTCACTCTGATTGCACACTTGTGGACCAAAACATTAGAATGCACACTCCACATTTGTTCATTATATTTTTCCAAAAAAAAAAAAAAAAAAAAAAAAGGAAGACAAGTCAGTTCCTAGCAATAATGTCTAGGTAATAAAATTAATTTTAATTAGCTCAGCTAGGATACAACTTTGCCCACTGCAAGAAATGAACGGCGTTTTCAGGAAATTTTCTCTAAAAAGATTGCTCAGCAAACAGAATTTATCTTCTCCTTTGAATTGTTTCTCTGAGAGTTTATTAACAAATTTCTCTTTCCTGTCACCTGTCGATCAATTGAATTAATTAAATGAAATTGATAAGGTCAAAATTAGAATTCCTTGAGAGAGTGGATTATTAAATGCGTGCAAGCATCAGGACTAAAAGGGTGAAACATAACATGACTCTTATCTAAATTTTGCTGTCCAAAAAAAAGCCAGATTTCAGGTTAGTCATTCAAATTAGCCATCTGCATGACTTTTATACATCCTGTTCAAAATCTGGAAGAATGGTTCCTCTCTGGAGAGGCCTCTATCTCACTGTTTAACTAGGCACACAGCTTTAGAGGACTAAGATTAGCAAGAGGACACCTAATCTATGCTTAAACTGGCTGTAACCAGCATCCCAAGCTATTTCCGATCCCTTTTTATCTGCACCAATACAATGAATGAATCAGATCACTGTGAGTTTTCAAGTGTTAATTCTAACATGAGACAGTGAGACCCTGCTCAGAGTGAGAAGGATGCCAGATATTCTCTTTCAGTGGCTGGGCAGATTTATAGGGAAGAAAATCGCCTCTCACAGTACAAAGGGTACAATTCATCTCTCTGTTTTTGGAGCAGAAATCCTGTTTAACCATGCAAGTTTACTGAGCAATATTCCCACTTAGAAAACTCTTCTTCTTACTATGATTTCTAGCAGTTAACTTCTCTGATATTTATTTTTGCTCGTTTAGCAATATTACAAAACAGTACTTTGTGTCAAATTGTACGCAGCCAACTCCCATAATTTAGTTCTTATGCAAGTACATTCCATCAGCTCACAGCTTCTGGATGAAAGCGAGCCACGGCCACTGCTAATATTTCAACACAGTGATACACATATACTTAATCTTTCTGTGATATTTCTGTCTTCCAGACAAAAAGAAGAAGGCATCTTTACAGTTCTAGAAATCGCCAATACCAGATACTGGATCTTTAAGCTGCCAAATCTATTAAAATCACACTAAAGAAGAGAGAAGGCAAAATTGAAGAAACAGCAACAATGAATACACTGCTTTATACAGTTACAGTCTGCCAACAAGGACACCTACAGTGAAATTCTGCAAGGCTTTTTCTCTGTAGCTTCAGCAATAAAACATATGATTTGAAATATTTAATAATACTTCATAGAAATTACGAAATCTGAAGTGCTCGTAAACAGCAACAACAGAACTAGTGCTCCAAATAACAACTGGCACAGGGCTAAGAGCACTACAATGCAGGTGAAAGGTGTCAGCAAGAAGATTCCTCACAAACTGAAACTGAGTAGGATCTGGCAAAATCCCAAGCAAGCATTAAACAGCTTTAAGTACAATCCCTGACCCTGTTTTGAGCCAGAGCTTCTACAGAATCTCAAATGCCTTGCGGGGTGAGGAAAAAGGATAGCCAGACTGAAAAGCTGGCAACTAAGCATGAAGGCTTAAAAAGGCAGGTGTGCAACTGAACTAACAGTGAGCTTAACTGATAAACATTATGAAAGTACTCAATGCAAAGACTGAAAATGTTATAAAAGACATTGGTGTTACTGTCCAAATAAAGCTCTTGAAGATACGCAGTTGAAAACACAGCTGCTTCCATCTACAGTATACATATTTATTTTATATATTAATATATATATATATATTTATAATATTAATATATAATATATTAATATATATAATAATTAATATATATTAATATATAATATATTTATATATTAAAGTATATAATCAGTGGAAAATACACTGCACCCAGGACACTAACTGACAGGTGGTGCATAATGCAGTACATAATGAAGTGACTGGAATGTCCCTAATGGAGAAACATAGCTCAGATCTGAGCTGCTACTCAGTGAGGCCCCTCAAGCAGCTCTTCAGCAGCGGGTACTTAGTGTGATGCTACCAAGTCATCCTGGATAAAGAAGCTTCTCTGACAAATCCTCTGACAAACCAGGTTACGTTTCTGATCTGTGCTGTGCAAGTCCAGTCTCAGGGAGAAATAGCACTGCAAACACAGTGGACCAGCTGACTGCTGCTTGGGAAGGCACTGCATACCAGAGCTCCAGCAGTGGACCAGGGCTACAGCATTGCCCACAGTGGTAAGCAGGTCAGGACAGCAGGGCTGGATGGAAAGGCAGATGCTGAAAGCCATGCACATGAAAACACAGCTCTAAGTTCTGCAAACAAGCTCATCTTCCCAAATGGCCAGTGCCGAAACACCAAACTTCAGATGGTAGGTAAAACTGATTCCCTCTGAACCCTTCACATGAGGTATGCTCTGTTATTAAGGCTAAAAACTGGGGAAACTAAGCTCCCTCCAAAGTCTGCCACCTCCAAGGAGGAAAAAAAATTGAGTCAATGGAGAGAGATTATGAAGACACTGCTGGATCTGCACGGTAAAGCTTCTCCTTTTTTCAACTTTAAAAAGCAGAAAGAAAAACACAGAGAAAAGGATGACAAAAACAGAAATGGAGCCAACAACCTCAGAAAGGCTGCGGAGGCAGCTTTACAGATCTCATTTCAAACACTTAGCAAGCAAGCATGATAGCATCAGCTACAATTAGGCTGTGTTTTAAAATGAGAGCTTGAGGAACAACTAGGATTGTGGGAATGGCGTACCACGCAATACCAACGCACAGCAACACCATTTCTTCAAGGAACTGCTCCCTTTCAAAGAAGATCCAAAAATAAGGATACTCTAGGCTCAGTATCCTGAGCCTCACTGGACTGAGTAATAGCAAGGGATGAACGGTGAGGTAACCTCCTTCACCTACTAAGAGCTCAATAAAACACGTATAAGCACTGGTGAAAACCTCCCTTTCCTCACTTGAGGTGCTTAATACTCCTTCTGTTCAGCTCTCCATTTGACCACAAGTTTCCAAGGCTAGAAAGGCAAAGAAAGCAAGTGCCCCCATTCCCAAGCGTGCAGCCTTCCCAGGAGGCTGCACACAAATTGGTTACCAGAGAGAAAGGTTGTAACACCAAGCACTTACACCATTTAAAAAAGCATAATCAATTTGCTTCATTTGCTAATACTGAAAAATGCATTAAATTAATAAAATATGAAAAAGTATTGACTATTTTCACAATTCATTAATTAAAAAGATATCTGCAATGACTAACTTCACAATCTCCATAGCATCTACTGTACTTAGAAAACAGCAACACAGTACACTTCATTCACCACAAGCTGAGGGGTAGTGAGCTGGAAGTGTAATTAGTTAAAAAGAAAATTAACTAATTTTAGCAGTTACTTCCAGAGGAGATGAGCTACACGTGAATGATTTTTCCACTTCTGTGCAAACTACTAAAATAAAAGCAAATACAGCTTGGGAAAGTCTGTATCCTTTTCATATTTACTAAGCCCTGAGACACTAAAAATGAAATTAAAAACAAACAAAAAACAATGCGGAAGAAAAACCATTTTTTAAAAATTATTCATTTTTCAATTGATCATGATTTCCTATTTAATAAAGTCATAATTTAAGATTACAAATAGGCTGGTTTTAGACTAATAAATTCTAAGTAAAACCTAATGTTTTTATGGAACTTGTAATAGCAACATTTTATGTGTCAGATCACAAACTGAACTAAAAAGATTGGTAAAGCTATCTAATAATCTCTTTCAGCAGAGGCAACACATTTCAGAGAAAACGTTACTCTCCCGTTAACCTCCTTTTAATATGGGTGAAAAAATATTATAGTAGCTCATATAAAACAAAAGAACAAAAATATCTGTTCTAGTGTATTCTTGTAGCTACTATTAGTAAACAAAAAAGTAAAAACAATTCTGCATGTTTTTTTTAACGTGCTTGTTAAGTACATGTGCACATAATATTTGAACTAATGCATCTGATGTTTGCCTGCTTCACACTTTTTGTTCACTGAACGCAAGAACTCGATGAAAAGAACCACATTATTTAGTAATAACTCGCCTGTTACTTTTAAATAAATTCCTACGACTAAAAAACTGCAGCAGGCAGCACACGTGGTTTAACGCTTACATTTTTAGACAAACAAAATCCCTAACTCACTGCTATTTGACCCTGTTACTTCAAATTTCAAACAGAAAATTTTAGAAAGCCCAGTAAGAAAAAAACATAGGCTAATCAGACACACTAACATATTTAATTTGACTTTTTTCAGCAGCAAGGCAATCCAGTATATGAATGAAAATTCAAACTGAATGTCAAAGAACTCTTAATTATCTGAATTATCTTTATTTATGTAAAGATCAATGCAATCGTAGATCATTGGTGCAATAAGACAAAGAATTCACATACTGATAAAATCACCTAGAGAGAACAGATGAAAAGCAAAGTGTTTATGGGCTCTGAAAAGTCTTAATTTTTAATACCTTCTTAACTTTTCCTTTAAAATGACAAATTACCTCATTGAAAAATTATTTCTAATGAAATGCTATATTTTTATGCAGATTGAATTTCTCGCAATCTACTTACAAAATGTAGCAGTTTTAATATGCATTTGCCATAAAACACTCTAGAAGCTGAAGTCAACAACATTCACAAGAAAACTCGTAAAGTTTTGCATGCGAAGAAAAAAATTTACCATTTTTGACCTCTATTTCCTTTATGATTAAAAGAGAAATATGAGTTACAGTTAAATTGGTATCTTAAGTACCTGCAATGTCATACGGACACACAAAAGCAGCAAAGAAGCACTTTAACTGATCACATGGGAAACGGTATTTTAAACCTCACTAACTATACAATGCAAAGAAAGCCAATGAGAAATGATCCAGGTAAAGTGGAGGTATTTCTTATTTTTAACATGTTTAGTTGAGTCTCATTTTGCATTAACTAAAATCTTCTGTCTAAAATCCAAAGAGGAAAGCCTGCACAAGGGAAGAACAGTAATGAAGTTTCAGACTGCAAGGACAGAATGCAACAGTGTGACACCGCCTGAGCCTCCCGCATGGGGTCTGGGACTATTCCTGCAACAGAAAGGCAACTGGAAACGCTAAAAGTAAGACAAAATCAAACATTTAGCTTGCTCTCTTAAGGATGAAGAATTACATTTGCCTGCTGAGATCTCCGTCAAGTAAGCTGAAAACAGTTTTCACACTTAAAGTTGTTCAAGCAGAAGTTTCTCCTTTACACCGCGTTCCTCTGAGTCGAGGGAGTAAATCCAGGACAAGCTCAACAGCACTACAGCATGGACCAATAAACATAAAACAAAGCCAGCACTGGCACCAGCAGCTCATCATTCACAAACATGTGACTACGAAGAATATAGTGATAGCTTTGTTCTCACTCTGAAGCAGTTATCAAGGAATACTCAGCACAGAAAGCAGAGATAAAAGCACATGTAAGTAGAAAACTCTTCATGGAGTTCTGCTAAAGAGAGGCTTTCAAAGTTTCAATTTTCTCATTTAGGGACTTTGTAGCAGTATCAAAAAATAAAGTTCAAGCTGCTTCCTTTTTCTACATCACTGGAATGAAACTGAAGTTTCTTTGAAAAGGGCAAAAATGGAAATAAACATTTATTCGACTTATCAGTTTAGAAGATAGTAAATGTATGACTACTCATACTGTGACGATGCAAACTATTTCAGGAAGCTAAAGACTGCTTTTATTTAGGAAAGCATGTTTAAAGTTTGAAATGAAAACATGAGTAGCATGATATTGTGTCACTGCTCTGTTTCAGCAATCAGTAATGCTCAGTATAAGTAAAGCATAACTCATCCCTAGCCTAATTCTGTATTCCAGCAGGAAATCCACTCCAACAGTCAAACGGAAGATCTGTAGAGAGGTAGAGCAGAGCTGCCGCATGAGCTGGACTCTGCCACCAGGTCCCATGGGGAGACACGGGGCTGCGGCAAGGCACAGAAGTGCTACAATCCTTCTCACCCATGAAGCAATGGGAACCTGGGCTTGCGTCCTACTTAACGACTTCGATTTAAATTCTTACAGTGAACCAGAACAATCACGTTCCGTGATGTGGACATTGCTCTTAAATGGGACTAATTAATAATAACAAATAAATAAATAACTGGAGGAAGGTGCAATCTCTCAATGTAAGCGCAGGAGGAGGGCAGGAGGCGCTCCGGCCGCGGAGCAGCAGCTCCCCGCAGCCCACGAGAGACGCACGGAGGAGCCGCCGTCCCCTGCGGCCCGCGGACACCGCGCCCAGCCGATCCCCAGCTGCGGCCGCGGAGGTGGGGGGAGACCGCGGGGCGGCAGCGGATGCGACCCGAAGGGGTACGGCCGTGGATACCTCCGCAGGAGCAGCCCCGGGACGGAGCTGCCGGCCGTGGGGACCCGTGTGGGGCAGTGGCTGAAGGACGTGGCGCGCGGTACGGAGCCGCGCTGGAGCGGTGCTGGGAAAGCAGGGTGCTGGGATCAGTCCGGGCAGCACGGCATCAGTGGAGCGGGCGCACGCTGCGAGCAGAGGAGCGGCAGAGACGAAGCGTTACGGGCTGAGCGCTGCCCGTTTCACGTTCCCCCGCCCTGCTCAAGGGAGAAGGTAGAAGACGGTGGATGGGGGAAGTGTTTTTAGTGTTCTCTTTTCACTGCTCTAGCCTGTTAGCAGTGGGCAGTAAATTGTATTAATCTCCCCATGCTGAGTCTGTTCTGTCCATAACGGCAGCTGGTGAGGGAACTCTGTCATATCTCCACCTACGAGCCTGCTTTCATTCTACTGTCTCCCCCAGTTCTTCTGTGGAGGGGAAATGAGAGAGCGGAGCGATGTAGTTTAGCTGTCTGTCAGTGAAAACACCTCACCCAGTCTCGGGTGGCCATATTCTTTAAATAGATGTGTCACACGTGTGCCCCTCGTACTCACTTAAGGTTCAGAGGAAAGAACGAGGGTAAATTAATCTTCCTATTAGCATGTCAGTTTTTCCCTTCTGAGGAATTAACTCAGAATTGATTGCTGACACAAGTAACTTTTAGCTGCCTGAATTAATTTAGCTGAGTTTCACCAAAATACTTAAGAACTTCCCAAACTTCCTCTCAGTTCGCAAGACCTGTGAATGCAGAGGAGCTGGTTGCCATGAGCAGTGCAGTCAGGGATGGCTTCATACTGTGAGCACTGTCCTGGTTTTCTGATTCTAAGCTCCTAATGGAAAGAAAGTCCTTTGCATTTGGGATTCAGCTGATGTAACTCTTGTCTGTTAAAAGGAAGATGAAATCAAGATAAGTGAACTAATTATGGAAAGTAATCTCAGTGTAATTCTTGATACTAACCTTTTTTCGCTTTTCCAGTTAGACACTGTAAAAATACCTCACAACATTTCCGGGGAACTAACAAAAGCAGTTTCCAAACTCTTCACAGAGACATTCTCAAGAGATTACACTTAATGAGGAAGGCTAAGGCTGGAAGGAAAGGGAATACATATAAAAGGAAAGCAAGCAAGTTCCTCTGTGTGTTCTGAAGGTACTTGACAGTGCATTTGTCTCGCAATCAAGCATATGAAAAGATCTAATAGGCAAGGAAAACTGGAGGTCAATGAACACTAGAGAAGACATTCAGTCAAGTGAAATTATAACAGTGCAACATAAGAGTAACTTGATTGGGTTTCTTGTATCTTATTTAATAATTCTTACAGCACAAATGCTTTTCCTTGCTCATTAGATTACTGAATTAGGTACTTCAACTGTAAAGGAGTCTGATGTTCCCTCAGGAGCTCAAGTGTAATTTACGAATTCACCTGATAGTATTTTGAAAACTTTTCAAGAGCTACAACTAATTGTTAGCTGTAACACAATACCAAGAAGAAAACTTTAAGGAACACATTAGAGGACGATTTCCCTAGATACTGGATACATAGTACATACTAATTGTACTATGCTGAGGACATTGCACACTGTCACTTTCTCGTTAACTACTGGAAAATAGCCAGGGAAAAGAAAAACTGGAAATTGTTTGAATCTAGTGCCTTTATCCAAGGAAAATGTGTTTTCCATGTGACCCTTGAGGAGCACCTCCATCTAATGCTTTATCTCTGTTCTTCTGTAGCCTCTTACACCTCAGAGCTTTCTGCCAATATTGACTACATTTCCTGGCAACCTTGGAAGAAAATAAGCAGATCACTCTACAATAAACAAATGGAAATATCGTAAACTAGGTCAACATTACAATGGATTTAAAATACTCAAGAAAATATATGTGAGGAAAAAAGTGTATATATAAAAGGAAAGGACAGTGTTTTTAAATGACACTTCTTTATATACATCCACACATGTAGTAATGTACTCAACCACAGTAAATGGTAACTTATAGCTTCCTGCAGGTAGCAAAACAAAGCACAAATGCACTTGACATGATTTGGTGACCAAAAACAAACCACAGTAATAGCTTACTTTGAACTCTTGTACAATACACACTGCAAACCATTACTAGTAATACTTTCATCAATTTGCATAACATATTCACAGAATGATGATCAGAGGGCTGGAGCACTTCCCCCGTGAAGACATGCTGAGGGAGCTGGGCTTGTTCAGCCTGGAGAAAAGAAGGCTGTGGGAAGACCTCACTGCAACCTTTCAATACCTAAAGCGAGCCTACAAAGAGGAGGGGAATCAACTCTTTGAAAGGGTTGATAACTGCAGGACAAAGGGAAATGGTTTTAAGTTGGGGGAGGGAAGACTTAGGTTGGATGTCAGGGGGAAATTCTTTACAGAGAGAGTGGTGAGGAGCTGGAACAGGCTGCCCAGAGAGGCTGTGGATGCCCCGTCCCTGGAGGTGTTCAAGGCCAGGTTGGATGGAGCCCTGGGCAGCCTGGCCTAGTATTAAATGGGGAGGTTGGGGCCCTGCATGTGGCATGGGAGTTAGAGACTCATGATCCTTGCAGTCCCTTCTAACCAGGGCCATTCTGTGATTCTGTGATAATGGTTTGGACTGGAAAGGGCTTGAAAGACTACAGAGGTCCAACCCTCTTGCTGTGCAAAGGTTTGCTATCCAGTAGATTAGACTGTCCAGGTGTCTAACCTGGCCTTGAACACCTCCAGGGATGGGACATCCACAGCCCATCTGGACAAACCGTTCCAGTGCCTTACCATCCTCTGAGTGACAAATAAAGTTAGGATAGCTTTAAATACTGTCAGAAATTCCAAAAGAACAGTCTGCATACTGTATTTAAACATAAAAAAGAATACTGATGGAATACCATGTGAAATGACTGATCCAAGGAACTCATAGACTAGTGTTAGTCAATGAATGATACTTCTCCAGAAGAGGACAGATGTGTCAGGCAATCTATCAGCTGAACCAGATAATCAAAAATTTCTTAAGTTGCAATGATTGACTCACAAGCATTTTACTGGCCGAACTCCATGACATACACTAATGATTTCAAAAAGAAAAAAGTTTTCACCAATCTGTGAAAATTATTCTCTGCTTGCAGAAATTATAAAGCATGTCTATCAAGTTCTATCTTTTTTCCCCTTTCTGTGAAATTATTTATCAAAGGTTTGGAGGCAAAGGACACTATCAAGGGGTTGTTCACAGACTCTTTCATTAACCTGTCTACTCAGAATCAAAGTTAAGTACGAAAATCCAGAAGTTCTAGATATGTTTTCAATTTGCAAAGTCACCTTGAAGCCTTACACGTTACTCTGCTTTTATTACTAATTTTTTTGCACAGAATATTTGACTCCAAGTCACTTGACACCAAGTGCATCATTTTATACACAAACACACGCATAGGAAATCTGTATTTGATATTAAATTATTTTGTTATTTTTGACCAAAAGTATTAAATTGTTCATGTGATTTTCTTGGGCTTAACTTTCATCACTTAGTACGTAACATACACTGAAACATGTCAGGAAAACACTGACATTTTGATGGACATCACATTACGTACACACACTTCCCATTTAGCAGTCACCATTCAATGATTTAAATTTTGCAATTGCTGGTATTTAAGTTAATTACCTTTCAACACACAAAACATCATAGCTCTTTTTTCATCAAGGAAATCCTAAGGCTTTTTCATTTAATAGATTTATGGAGTATTAAATGCCATTAATGGAGCACTCTTTAGTTAAAGAAAGAGAATCTCATTTTCACAGGATTAACAAACTTTAAATTGCATTAAATCAACAAAAGCACTAATCATGTACATCTACCTCTGTCATTTTCTTTTCTAATATTGTTTGGCATGTGATGTAATTCATAATTCACCATTCACTTTCAAGAGAAACATGATTCATACTTTTGTGGGCACATTAAGTCATCATAATATTTACTTTATAATTGTTGCTTTATTAATAAGCACTTAGCTGCATGCTTGTACGGAGCCCAAATTATATCATTTTTGCAGCTGTCAGTCATGTGCCACACAATCCTACAGTACTAGAAAAATTCATAATCATTTTACTAATTGCCAGCAAAACTACAATGGACAGTATTATTATAGCTGGCCAACAAATGTCAGAGAGCCCTCAGAGAGTCATGCTGCATGCGAAACACTGGAAATCGTATTTCTAGAAGGGTTCACTACTACTCCCATGCCTGTCATTGCACAAAGTACCCTACTAAAGACTGAAGGCCACATAAAAAATGAGATAATTGGCAATTAAACTGTTGGGAGATTCTAAGCGGTTCAGTTGTTATTGGGCTTCATCCAAGCCTGAAAGAAATCACTGAAAGCCTCCCCACGATGATGCATGTTGTAAATAAAGCTCTTGAAATAAAACCTATTCAACTCTAGGCCTGAAGTTATGTTCTATATCCTACACATTTATAACTACTGAGAACAGTGAATTCCTACCGTTCATCAGTTTTATTTTTAGCACATATCCCTCTGAAATGCTTAATTAGGTAATCTAATGTTCCACTTTACTATGACATTTATTTCTGCAGAGATATCAACAAATGGCACACAAATAAAAATCTAAGCAAAGCCTGAAATATTTCATGATAATTCTTGTGACTTCAGAAGATACAGTAAACATCAGCCACTTTAATAAATAAGCAAATATTGACATTTTAAAAATAAACCAGGGCATCAAATACAGCTGGTAATGAAATTAACAGGAACTAATATACCAAAAATATCCATCTGTTGCCTGTGTAGTTTCTTGTCCTCTTTGCATTTCTCATCTTTTTTCATTCAACTTACAAAATGTATTTGAAGTGAATGGCTTGAATTTAGTGGCCATCAGAGATGACCTCATGAGTATACCTTTCACTTTTAATCAGATTTAACTACTAATGCTTTCACTTAGGATAAATATTAAATTCTGGAATAATTTTCCCAAGACCAAACAGAATTTTTTCTATACCAGTTACATTTGGCTTCCTGAGTAGCCTTTGTTCAAACATACTGGCCATTGCTCAGAGAATCTTTTCACCTAAGAAAGTGCAAAAGCTAGTGAGACCTACTTTAAAATACTTGTATGCTGACACTGCTTTCAAATGAAAATCTAATTCATGAGATTAATGATGCAGCCAAACAGTTCAATGGGATATGCAAATTATTTACCCTGACCAAAACAAAAGGAAAAAAAACTCCAAACCTACCCCATACTCCACAGATATACAATCTGTTGTGCATTACTGGATAAGGAAGGAGAGAGATGCATGACTTGATGAAAAAGCTTGGAACCCTTTTCTTCTAAAATGTTCACTTGTAGCTTCTGTATAATTTTTCTACAGTGTAACTCCACAGACTACAAAGATTTGTCTCCTTTGTATCCTGGAGTGTGCCACCAAAAATCCACATGCAGCACTGTCCTCGTTATTACAGTTCTTATCCTGAAGATGAAGACAAAAACTTTTTTTTTTTTTTTTTAATGGCAGAAAATGGCAACATTCTGCTTTCACTAACAGGTCTTTTACACAAACCAATGCTTTGAACTTATGGCACTGTTTCCAAAGTTACTTATATAATTTACACAAAATTATAATTGCAGCATATTTACACTATTTACTTCCACTGCTGACAGTAGCATCAGTGTGGCAGCTTGGGAGAAACTGTTGGTTAATTGCTCAAGAATTTGCCCAGAACCCCAGGAAGACTCTGCATTCATTGTTGAGCCCCATTGTCCTAGTCTTCTTTCTTAGCAATTAACACATATAAGTGAGCTTAAAATTAGCTCACGCATAATTAAAAATGCTAATGCCTCTGACAGTGGAATAGGCACCTGCTGTTACGTACCTATATTTCTTTACCTTTGCATGGGATGTAGGTTGCTTTGATTTTTATTTTTTTTTAACCAAAACTAGAATAACAACTAGATAAATCAACAGAGGATCACAACCTGTAGCTCTCTAGAAGGCATGCATATCCAAGACAGCAAGCCCTAGGCAAAGAATTACTGACTTTGAAACAAATTATTGAATTAGAGAACTAGGTGAAGAAAATTTAAAATATACAAACAAGAAATTGAAATGGAATTAAATGATAGAGTGCAATCTTTTTTTATCTGATATATGTTGGTTGGTTTAGCAATAGGGATCAGTATATTGGTTTGGGGACAAACATATTAGTTTAGCAAAAAGAATCAATGAGTGCTAGTTCTAAAACTTTCAATTTCGACTTCGCTTTTGCTTACTGTGTGAACAGACTTGTTTTCCTCAACGATTCTGTTTCACAGGAAGCACTGGAGTCATAACAGACTATTTTTATCATAGCATTTCACCAGGTGCAAGGATGTTTTCTTCAGATTTTCACATATATTGTTTTGGAAATTGCTCATTATATCCTAACAAGCAATGGAAGTTTGCCAAATTGGGAAAAAACAGCTGAAGGTCAGACAAACATCTCTGTGATGAAGCTGATGATGGAAAAATGGGGATAAACTGAGTGGTCATACGACCAGCCCAGTTCCAACTAACTGGGCATGCACTGAGGGATATTAGCAAATAGTAATGAATTCTTGGAAGAAAAAGAATACGTATGCCAATGTACTGCATATGTATGTCTTAACTGTTTAAATGTAGAACCTGAACTCCAAGAGAATGCACTTTGTCAAGTTGCCTGGTATATACCATGAGGAATAAAGGAATGCCACTTTCTAACACCACACTGGAGAGTTTTCTTCCCAGATTTCAGAAGACATATTCACAAATATAATCATAAATCCTACAATCAGCACATAGACAAAGACCTTCATTCCACTCAGGTTGGAGAATATTACGGATGATTAATGCAGTCTAGGATTGTGTTGAGAAAAGAGATATGGTTCTTGCAGCTTAGAAGGTAGCTATTCTCTTTCCTCAGTTTGGGATCTGCCATTTTCCCTTCTGATTATTACAAACATAAAGCTTATGCAAGGATCTGATCAATCTGATGGCCTTCTGTGATGGAGTGATGGCATCGGTGGACAAAGACAAGGCAATTGATATTGTCGACCTGGACTTGTGCAAGGCCTTTGACATGATTTCACACCACACCCTTACCTCTAAATTGGACAGATACAGATTTGAAGGCTGGACTATTCAATAGATAAATAATTGGTTAGATGGTCGCCGCCAGAGTTTTGTGGTCAGCGGCTCTACATCCAGATGGAAGCCAGTCTTGAGTGGTGTCCCCCAGCAGTCTGTCCTGGGACTGGAGCTCTTCAGCATCTTTATCAATGGCATGGACCGTGGGATCAAGTGTACCCTAAGCAAGTTTGCTGATGACGATAAGCTGAGCGGTGCTGTCAGTACAATAGAAGGGAGGGATGTCATACAGAAGAACCTGGACAGGCTTGAAAGGGGGCCTGCATGAACCTAATGACGTTCAACAAAGCCAAGTGCAAGATGTTGCACTTGGCTCAGGGCAGTCTCAGAGTGATGTATAGACTGGAAGAAGACGTCACTGCCAGCAGCTCTGTGGAGAAGGACTTGGGGGTTCTGGTCGATGAAAAGCTGTACATGAGCCAGCAGTGTGCGTCTGCAGCCCAGATGGCCAACTGTACTCTGGGCTGCATCAAAGAAATGTGGCCAGTGCGGCAAAGAAGGTGGTTGCCTCTCATGGCTCTGCCCTCTTGCCCCCAGCACAAGAAAGAAGTAAAACTATGGAAGCAGATCCAGAGAAGGGTCACAGAGATCAGAGGGCTGGAGCACATTTCCTATGAAGAAAGACTGAGGGAGCAGGGTTGGTTTTTTTTCCAGTTTGGAGAGTTGAAGGCTCCAGGGAGACCTCAATGAAGCCTTCCAGTACCTGAGAGATTATAAACAGGATAGAGACTGACTTTTTACACAGGCAGTGTAAAAAGATAGTGATAGGACAAGGCGTTTGGCTTTAAACTAAAAGAGATATTAAATTAGACATTCAGTGGAAATTTTTTACTCTGAAAGTGGTAAGGAATTGAAACAGGTTGCCCAGAGAAGCTGCAGAAGAGTTCGAAGGCCAGGTTTGCTGGTGCCCTAGTATTGTATTAGTGTGAGGCAAACCCTCTCACGGCAGGGGAGTTGGAATTAGATGATTTTCAAGGCCCCTTCCAACCTAAGCCATTCTACAATTCTATGATCTCCCTTGAGATCATAGGCTGAGCATTGGCCATCAATCTCACTGAATCCAAACATTAAAAACAACATGATCCATACAGTTAAATCTACCCATACACACACTGTCTACCCTGTTTGCCCTTGAATCTGCTCTCCAAAATCAATTATCACACCTTTTTCTAATAAAGATTTTCCCTTGGAATGTTGTTCTCTTGTATACATTGCAGTTCTCCCTGCACTCTAACACAAAAGCTCAACTCGACTTGTCAGCATGACTATTTGTGTAACCTGGTTTTTGAGATTGCAGCTCAAAATGCTTTGATACCACACTTACATTTAATGGCTCTTTAAATCAGTTTGGAAGTGCTGCTGGATAATTAAAAAGGTGGTTACATCAGAAGCACAGATGTTAGTCAAAAAGCCCTCAGTCTTCTTCCTTCTCACGCAGAAACAGTTTTACTATTTCATGGGAAGATCTGCCTTGAGAAAGATGAAAGCCTGGTGTAGAGTAAATCCATAGCTGGTCATTACAGTTTTCTTCAGTTTCACAATTAAATCATAGAGAGAAACACAACTAACATGCAGAAGTCTAGGAAGATGAAAACACACTTGCCTGGGCTCAGGCAATTTTGTCTGGTATCAAAGAAAGTAACGCTCAGTCTCAATCCTTAACTGGGAGCAATCACACATGGCCTCGTCCTAAGCATCTTTTTTAATCAGGCTGAATTGCTGCCTGGTTAGAAACAACACAGGACCTGGTGACATTTTTCCAGAACAAAAAACAAAAAGCACGTATAAAATATGGTTCGGAGGAATAGGAAAGGGACACTGGTATAATAAGATTCTCAGACCTTCAAAAAAGTGTGTCACATTCATTGTAGCTCTGGCTAATCCATAAAATATTCAGTTGCTTAAACTTAGCATGTAATTCAACCAATTCTATATTATTTTGGCTATGTCTACACTAGGAAATTAAAGATGCCCTCAACTATATTGTTTGACACAGAAGTCAAGTCAAGGTTTTAAGCAGTCCATATCCACACTACTACCATCCTTCATACACTACAGCAGAATGGCAACATTCAAGCTGTCTCCCGGAAAATGATTCCAGGATAATTGTTTCTAGGTTTCTAGGTTTTTCAGACCAAAATCCCAAAAACAGGTCACCATTACAGGCAACTGAGTTCCTGTGCAGAAGAGTATTTCCTGTCACTCTTTGATTGCTAGCACAGAGGCAACGCAAGTGTCCCTAAGAACAGCTCCAGCAAGAGGTATCAAGACCAAACACTGCTCCTGTACGCTTCTAAACTTGATGGCACCAGTATTTCAAAAACTGCGCAGTTAACAGATTTTGATTCTAAGCAAACACTAGTAGCAACTAGAGCAACTGGAAATAATAAACATGCAATTTGCATATAGTGGCAACACGAAAGCTCATGTGAAAAAGAAGATGACGTTTGAATTATGGACTGCCATGTGATTATATTAAAAAACACTTATTTGATAAGAACTATGCAACCAGATCACTACACTAAAGCCACTGCGCTTTGTGTCTTCCATTCTCATACGTATGGTTCTCAAGCTACAAAAAAAAGTCATTCTCTGGTTCCAGATTACCTTCTCCACCAGCATTAACTTCCATCCACACTGTCACATCTTTACAAGATGATTAATTTCTTTTTGAAATGTCACTTTAAAACGCAACAGTCTTTTTGGTCATTGCAAGGCAAAAAACAAAAGTAGCCTGGATGTTAGAAATTAGAATCACTATTAGAATTAAAAGATTATTCATATTAAGTATACACTGAGTGAAGTTATACAGAACGATCTAGCACTTCAAGAAAATTCTTGAAGAACTTTCCTCAATCTGACATACAGCAAGCCTTTAAGACTCACTATAGACTTGTTGAATAGCAGAAATGGAAAAACCACTAAAAAAACAGTATTATGCTGTTAGCATTAGAAAGTTAAATCACACTGAAAAAAATTAAATTTAAGCAAAGTATTTACTTTTCTTAAAGACAAGCTAGTTGACAACATATAATTGTAATTTAACATGGTATTTTTCTAAAGAAACTGTAATGCCCTCGTGAATGGAGGAATATGACATTACAGCACTTTGTTGTGACTCATCTACTTGACCAGAAATTAAAATTAGAGTAATTTGTCTCCATTTATTACAAGCAGTACACTCAGGCAATTATGATCAGTTTGTGCATATCTCCTGAGGTATAGCTCCTTTTGAATGCTTTTCTTGAGCATTCTAGTTCTTTTAACTAGGTACATCACTAGAGGAATTAGAGGGGGAAAAAAGTACTAATATTTCTTGGATATTTGTCCAAGTATCTGAAACAATGACTACATGACATTTAACTGCAAAATGTACTTTATACAACACCAACAGAAAAACAACCTTGCTTGCTAAAACCTTGAACAGCCAGCAGAATTCTACAAAACAAGGCCACGTATGTAATAGGTACCTCTCTTTCCACATTCAAGATTTGGCCCAAATCTCACCTGTATTGGAGCTGAAAGCATTAATGACCCAGTGGTTACAGAATCAATGTTTCTCCTAAATGACAGTGCAAAAAAAGGTTGCATAGCTTCTACATGAAACAGAGATTTTCCAGGTTTTCCATTTCCATAGTAACCATTACAGAAGAGTTGTCACCCTGAAGGAGTTTTTCCTTAGCAGTACTGGCCCAATGGAAATACTGCCATCCAACCTCCTGCAGGTTTTATTGCCTTCTGCAGATTAAATCACCAGTGGGACAACAGGCAGGTCTGAGCTAACTACCAATGTCCACCAGCAGACAAAAGAAAACATACCACTATTCTCTTGTTGATTTCAAACTATTTCCAAAAGAAAATGTGAAATATTTGGTTCATCATACACTTCATAAGGAGTTAAAGAAAACTGTGATATTTGCATACTGAAGGTCAGTATTTAACAAATCAATGCAGAATCCTCCATTTTTGGAACAAGATTAACAGTTTCATTATGGAACAAATCATAACTAAAAATCAGAGCTAGGTTTTGGACTGAAAAGAAAACAAATGCATGTTAGAAACATGAGTGTTTAACCCATTATTAACCTGCTATTCCATCAAAGAAAAAGAAAAGCAAATTAAATGTTAAAGGGTTGTTTTTGACAACTATTCAGACCAGCTGAGAGCAAGGCACACTATCACACTGATAGCCTTAGAGTTACACTAGGAAGCATGTGTATTTGTGAGCTGGGAACTTAATCTCTTGCCATTGATGCATCCAAAACCATGTTTCTGTCCTTGAAAGTGATGCAACTAATATGTTACTGCTGTTTAATAGAACAACTTCTAGCATAAAACTATGCAAAAATGGTAATTTTCTGATATGCATACAGAATTAAAATAGATAACTAACATTTAAGGATGGTAAGGGCAGTTCACAAATATTATTGCTACTTACTTAGGGTATATATTGACCAAGTAACACAATTACCAAAAAGACTCACCACATCGTTCACCTGCTGAATCTCTCAGTTTTATCTGCAACAGTAAAAAAATAATTTAAAATAATCACAACTACAAGAATGCAGAAGAACACTGCTTCCACGCTGCCTTACATTGGCTTACGACAGGTAAATTTTTATCCACGTTTGTTTAGAATCATAGAATCATAGAATCACCAAGGTTGGAAAAGACCTAAAAGATCACCCAGTCCAACCGTTCACCTATTCCCAATAGCTCCCACTAAACCATGTCCCTCAACACAACATCCAGCCTTTCCTTGAACACCCCCAGGCTCGGTGACTCCACCACCTCCCTGGGCAGTCCATTCCAGTGCCTGACCACCCCTTCTGAAAAGTAATACTTCCTCATGTCCAGCCTGAATCTCCCCTGCCGTAGCTTGAAGCCATTCCCTCTGGTCCTATCACTAATGACACGAGAGAAGAGGCCGACCTCCAGCTCACTACAACCTCCCTTCAGGAAGTTATAGAGAGCAATGAGGTCTCCCCTGAGCCTCCTCTTCTCCAGGCTGAACATTCCCAGCTCCTTCAGCCTCTCCTCATATGGCCTGTGTTCCAGACCCCTACTTCAAGTCAAGATTAATTATTAACATTAATTGACTTTTTTTTTTGCTTCTCAAACATCAAGCTTCCATCGTTGTCTTTTTGATTATAAGATCACTGTGGATGATTTGACAAAACATTAGCTGATATCACATGTTTAGGAAGCTCCTTGTCGTGGATGGCCATGTACTTGGGTAAAAATACATCTGCTCATGAGGTACAACTGCTACCTGCACGTCAGTAGATAGTGACAAATACTTAAAACTAGGAATGACTGAAGAAATAAATCCTGAAGAACATATATTCATGCTTGTTTATTTAAAATGAGCAGATACATGATTAGCATCTCATCTACAAATTTAACATGTGAAACCATATTTGTCAAACAAATACTTTTCAACTTTTCCCTCCACTTTTGTCACACCAGTGACACTGAATCAATAACATATCAATATGGAAATAACTAATTCTTTGTACAGCCAACTAAGTTTTATGAATCTTTTGTTTCATTATCCTATGGTACTTCTTACTAAATTCCACAGGAAACTATAAACAATGTCTGTAAATGGACTTTCATTTCTCAGTATGTAGTAGGACAGAAAAATATTTCTAAGGAGTTGAAATAGCAACAAACTCATTGCCTTCCTTTTTATTTAAAAACACAGGCTGGATAAATTTCCAAATCTGCCATGTAAAGTTTTAAATCTCACTCAAACTTATTTATGTCAAATTTGTTTTAACAAAAATAAGCAATTCTGGGAAAAGATTTTTTCTTTAAGAGATATCTAGCTAAGAAGCACAAAGCTTTTGATTAAAAGATGTAATAAGAGACAGTTATTTTCAAACCTGGTCTTCCTAAAGACTTACTGAATAATTAGAAAGTAAATGTTCATTTCAAATCAAATCAAATCAAATCATTTCAAAAAGTAAATGTTTCAGAGAGAGATATACCAAAACTAGTTTCACATCTACAGAGGGGAAAAAAAAAGAAAAAAAAACAAAGGCAAAACCATCTTCTGGTTGAATAGAATCAAATCAAATGGAAATAGCATCATCACCTCTTTTCTCATTAAATCTGATCATGCAAATTTTTAACCAGGGACTTGTTAGACTCCACCTCATGATGACAGTGTCAGCATCAACAAACAATGACATAAGGTCCCATTATGCACTGAAGTTTAAATTACTGCAGTTAGTGAGAAATTCAAAAACAGAATGTAAAAAAGATCTACTTCTTCCATCTTAACAGTTCTCATCTACTACCTTTAATGATAACCAAAAGACCTTTCTCCACGGAAAATGAACATTAAACCCCAGCTCTCAATAGTCAAAGCTGAAATTCCATTCCTGAGATAAGAACACTCTTGCACTATTGTACAGGACAACCATCTGTCCAAACGTGTCAATAAGGAATGCTGCTGTTTGAACAGCTACCAAAATTCTGAAGCAGAACATAAAACCTATTCAAAATTAAATGAGTATTTCAAGACTACCAATCTATCGCATTATGCAAAAAAGTAACATCATTACCCATTAATTTAAACAGAATTAGATATTAGATCTGTTTATCACAGAATAAAATTCAGTAGAGTTCTTGCTCCTTTGCATCCATGATAATTATTCAAGTTGTATTCTGCTGTTTTGACAGTTACACCTGTTTTAAGCACCAGGGTAAAAGAAGAAAAAAAATAGGATCACAATGCAGTATATGAACAAAAACAGAGTGCTCACAGTTCTCCACCCTAACATCTAAGGGCATTTCTCAGTATAATCACCCATACGAGTACAAAGAAGCCCATATCAAACAGATCCACAGAAGGTAAAACACTACACCCACAAAGATAACAAATACAAGCTGTGTCTTTGGGGTATTATCTGCTGAAACTCTGCATGGCGGTGAGTTTCACTAAGCTACAGAAGAGCTGAAAGGAGACACATGGTACTGGCAAATAGTTTAAGGGAATTTGCTTTTAAAGGACTGTTGAGATTTTCACTGCTCAGACAGTGGTTATGAGGTCAGTGTGTTCTTCCCAATTCTCCTGAGCATGTCTTCTTATTTTTGCAGCCAAGGACTCAGAGTTCTTCCAAACTAAATGTTGCAATCAGGTAAGTACATTAAAATATGGGAGGAAAAAAAAAGAAAAAGAAATCACCTGAGAGGAGGCAGACATTTTCAGCAAAAGGGGTTGCAAGGTCAAGTCTGTTCACATGCACGCACACTGAAACATGTAAAAGCAAAAAAAAAATCACCTGTAGCAGGGGACATATAAAAGCTAAAGCTAATCTTTGTCATCTTCCTTTTCTTTTACTCCTCCTTTTAAAAAGTAATACCTTAAGTAACTGATGACTACAGGCATTCTAGAAATCCTGCACTAACTCACAAGCACTGCAGAAAGCCAAGAACCAGCAGAGTGATTCTTTTGAATTCTTAAGTGGGAAACATCTTTTGAATTTTGGGTAGTGCATCCAATGAAATCTGTGATTACAATAAAGGCCCTGTAGAACTGATGACAAACTGATTCTTTATAATATGCAGTCTGTTGGATATAAAATGATCATAAAATGATGTGGGCTTCATTCTTTTTTTTTCTCAGAACAAAACACTATTTCTATACAACAAAGTATTAGAATCTGTTGATCTGTTGATTTATATTTAATGAACAGTTTTAGGCTACTGATCCAGGCTACTTGTGGACTTTTTTTGTTTTTCATTTTGAATATTTAATTATAATTGAGAATAGACTCTTCCTGGGATGAAAAAATATTTTCCTCCTGTTTCCTCTTAATTTATAAGTAAGTGTCCATCGGGAAACTGCTGCAGCATCTCAGATTTACTGATTACTGAATTTTGTATTTCTCTGGAGAGGAGAAATGAGCAAACAAACAAAAAAAAAAAATTAAGGAAGATGAAGAAGAAAAATAGTAAGTCTGGGGAAATGCATTTTCTAAATCCAGTTTACCAGATTTTAGCTATTTGCCTTTTCCATCACAAGAACCACGGCTATGTATCCAGAAGTGATCAGCATTTTTTTTTGCCATCTGTTGCAGAAGTCTGCTTTTGATTCATCTCACTTAGAGCCACAGAAAGCTGCATTACATGTATGGAAATACACGGCTGTATTTCCACGCTCTTAATCTGCTTTTGTTACATAGATTTTGCAAATGATGCCAGACATTTATGTCAAATCCAGAACTGTATGGTGTTTCTTAAACAGTTTGAAGTGCATGAAAACTTAGGAAAAATTTATTCCGTGAAAGAGTGATAAGGCACTGGAACAGGCTGCCCATGAACTGGAACTCCACCAGGGATTGGCGGAGTCACATTCCCTGGAGGTGTTCAAGAAATGTGCCAATATGGCACTGAGGGCCATGGCTTAGTGGACAGGAGGAGGATGAGGCAGTGGTTGGACTAGATGACTTTGAGGTCTTTTCCAATCTTTATGATTCTATGATTCTATTACCAAAATGAGTATATTGTATCAGTAGCGAGTAAGTAAATAACCTGTGATACCATTCCTTCCCTTGAACTATTCATGTATTTCAATACTGCAACTCCAAGAGCCATTAAGTAGGCATTCAAGTCTATGTCAAAAACACTCAACCTTTTCTTCCCCAAACCCTAGAGGCTTGTAAGCAACATAGTCAATTCTATTCCAAATGAACAACTCTGAGTATGAAATTTGAAAATGCACTGCTGTATCTTCAGATAAGTTCTTAAATTTCTGCATCTTTATGATAGCAAAAATTTAAGAACAGAAATGTTCAGGATTAATAACAGTAGCCACACAAAGATTTAGAGGAAAGCAGAATGACATCAAAATGAGGAACTGCATTATCCGAAACTGAACAGCACTGAAAAATTATCAAAAAATTAAACACTACCAAAACCTCTCCTCCCAGTCCTGAATACTCAGTGCTATGATTATACATCATCTAATGAAATTTGGGGGAACACAGGTACAACAGTATCTGATATGTGCTGGATGTTACTTTTTCTCTCACTACCTCCAAGCAATAACAAGATAAACATGACTGAAATACTGTAAAGCATGGTCTCCACTCACTGTATTTTGATTAGACGTTGCTTTTGACTATTTAGTAAACCAAGAATTGTTACGTAAAAAGTAGTTTTCACAAAATAACAATAGCCTTAGGTTTTTTAATGTCACAGTAGTCTTAGCTATTTCCAATGCCTTTGGGCAGCCTGTAAGATCATGAACTCAATTTTTACTTTTTACAAACTAAAATACTCAGATATTTATATGCAACATGTCAATAGGAACAGTAGTGACAAATTGATATTATTCTATTACATTACAAATAATCGTTCAGAACAAAATTGGAAACAAACAAACAAAATAAGATAGATCTAATTTCCTGCAAGAACACACATTTTACTTCATTTTATATAAAGCAAATTGTCTAATTTACTTGCAGCATCTTATAAAATTGTCAAGACTCAGAAAAAGATATAACGTGCTATTTATAAATATGGCTTAATGATTCCTAAAGAATCTGAATTAGTTTTTTTTCAGAGATGACTGAAATCCACAATTCAGTACAGTTACAAAATACAGAATGTCTGCATAATTAGTAAGCTATTCATCACATAAAATTGACAACCCCATATAGTGAAACCATCAAGAGAACACTCTGCAGCCAATATGCTCCAAGGTACATATTGTTGCCAAATGAAAAGTTCAGGTAATTAAGAGTCTTGAAATGAAATTAAAATGTAACAGTTGCGATCTGTATCTGAACAATACGCGAAACGGCCAAACACCCCCACACACCAAAAAGCACATAAAAACCACCTGACTTGGAAATTCACCTACCTTGATGTCTAATGTCATTATCCACAAAAGAGACTATTTTTTTTCAGCAGTGAAAAGCACAAAAAGCACAGCCTAAATTTATTCACATGCTGAGGCATTCAAGCTGCCTTTACCAAGCATCAGAAATGAAACACATTAAATCTGAAGCATCAATTAAGTTCTTTTTTCAAATATATTGTTATTCCATTTCACCATTTGAAACAAAGCTAGGGAAACGGCTTTTGCAAAGTAATAAAGTCAAATTTAATTTGTATCCTTATTCTACACAGCTGTCAATTGAAAACAATGTGGTATTCCAACAGAAAATTCAAAGATCATCTAACAGGATACAGACATAACACATCCTGTATAATTTGATGACAACATTGCTCAAGAATCTACAAAGGTACCTAGAGTGAACTTCAAGCAGCTAAGACAGTAGGTTCTGAGAGGCTTCAGATATTGTTCAGATAAATGTAATATAGAGAAGTAATGTTATCTATTAGAAGTAGCTGACTGAACAGTACTTAGAGAACAGTTGATTAAAGAACAGTAATTGCAATGTTCTTACATTTTCAGGTCAGATCTTTCTGTCTTACTCTGAGTGGACCAACAGTACTTTAAGAACTGTCCAGATAATGGCAACTAAAAAGATGAATTCATGTTCTCTTTTGTGGGCAAAATAAGACGTTATATAAATTAATTTTCATCTTCAAAGTTCTCTGCAGTTGCAGATGAGGCTCATTACAATCAGTTTTTATGTCAGTGCCATTTCCTAGAAGTCAGCTGAACTATTCCCAATGCATACTTCCACTTGTTATTGTTGTAGATACAACAGCCTATTCTAGTGGAAATCCATAAAGTTTTCTGATGTTTCTTTCTAGGAATCATAAGACCATCAGAGGGTGCAATACACTTTATGTTATGGTATACTAATGCACTGAAGCTCTTTCTCATTAACAGCTGGAAAGTTTCACAGTAATGCAAACTTCAGCAGACCTGCACATGCAGGTACTGACAAGAGGCTGTGCAATAACATCTGAGGTGACAGCAGTAGCAAATGTGCAAAGCGTTATCTGTATTCACTAACAGTTTGATCCTACTAATAGTAAAAGTTTAATTAACAAAAGGTGTTGTAACAAATTTTCATTGTGATTTACCTCTCCCTGACTCACTCCCCTAGCAGGGAAGAGAGAATTTACAACTATGTCTGGATGCTCTAAATGAGATCAGGACCAAAGTTCCTACACTTCCAGATTATATGCGTTATAATACTTGCAGAATAAGGTCGTGTTCAACGTGGGGTTTTGTTCCTCACACAATTTAAGTCATTTCTGACAATGTACTCAAATAAATGTTTTTTTATTAAGAGTTAGAAGACACCATGAACTCCAAGACTTTTTCACCTTAGATCTTTTATGAAGGGACTCCTCTGTTTACTTGGACTGCCAGTTTTCTGTGAGTTTGCCAATTCTTTGAAGGGCACGGTGATTATATCCATCTATGATGTCAAAATCATCAGTAACTGTTACTAGCAAAACTTTTAAATGCCTTTCAACAGTAATATCATGCATTACACAACTCACTCTGAACTCCACTATCACCTCATTTAACAAAAAAAAAAAAAAAAAAAAAAAAAAAAACCAAAAAACAAAGGTAATACAGGTTGCATAAGCCTCACTGTTCAATCATCTGTAAAGACTGAACAGGTAATAAGACTCTTACAAGCAGTATTTTGTCAAGGAAATTGGGTTCCATCAGAATTCCCTAAATGGTTTCATACATAAATCCTACACAAAGAGCAGTTATTCACCTGTCCTAAGAATCATATATATTTCTTCTTTAAAGAAAACTCCTTGTGCCATGAGCTTAAAGAAGGAGCTGGTGTGTCCAATAAGGAACATGCCAAGACATTCCAACACTTCTCCTGCATGCCTTAATGTTTCTAATTGTACCAGTTTTACTTTCTGGTCTTTCATTATGTTTTTATATCTTCTTAATTGATCTTATTATTACTATTCATAAAAAAGTATATTTATGCACGAGGCTGACTGTGTGTCATAAAGAAGGACTGCTCCAATGCAAATTAATTTATGAGTGTTTTCTTAATGAATCATCTTAAAGACGGAATACTTTGCAATAGAATCTCAGGATAAAATCCTTTCCTCTTTATTTGGAGAAAGAGAAGGGTTTTTTTCTCTTATTTTTTAGCAAGCAGGAAGAAAAAGAGTGGAGCTAGGATCCACATTTTCAGATGCGTAGTACCAACATTATTTTCCATGGGAGGAAAAAAGGAGTCACAATCTGTATAACTGAAAGCTGGTATTTTTTTATTTCACTTTTCCCAATCAGTTGAATCATTTGCAGCTGAAGTTTTTCTAACTGGCAGCCACTTTAACTTTCAAGCATCCTCAGACTGGTTTTCAAAAATACTAGTGATACTGAGCTGTCAATCCTTAGCTGGTTCAGCAAAATGCAAACTTTTCTGAGGACTTATTCCTCATGCTGCTTATATACATGCACGTTCTTTGAGAAGACTGGATAATTGCTGATTTTCTCTGGAAAAGAAAAAAAAAAAACTTGTCTTAAAAGACAATGCTGCTTCACGAGAGAAGGAATTTCCTCACCCAAGTTTTATGCCAATTACCAAGCTGCACAGCATACAGCTCTCGCCTACTGAAAGAAAGCACTTGACAACTTTCACCACAACAACAGAGGAAAAAAAAAGACACAAAATAATGTTCCAGCAAAAGGTTTCAAAGAATGAGAGTAAAATTAAGTCAAAATTAAATAAAAACTGCAGATTAAACAGCTTTACATGACTTACTCACATTCTGAAGCACTGCTTAGAGGGAATGAGTATCTATGTTGCAAGAGGTCACAGAATCATAGAATCATAGAATGGCCTGGGTTGAAAAGGACCACAATGATCATCTAGTTTCAACCCCCCTGCTATGTGCAGGGTTGCCAACCACCAAACCAGGCTACCCAGAGCCTTATCCAACCTGGCCTTGAATGTCTCCAGGGATGGGGCATCCACAACCCCCCTGGATCCACACACCTCAATATTCTTATGTGATGCTATGATAAACAACTTCAGTCAGAGTGCTGGGTCCTACTTAAAACTTGTATCTGGATGACAAAGTTCGAAGGCCTAATCCTAACAGCTTATAAAAGCTCTTTCTTTTAAATGCCCCTCTATTTAACTCTGAAAAGCATTTACAGAATTCTGCGTTCTTACTAAAGAGACATGCATGTTTATGCATCACACAGAAGAGTGACATGCAAAAAATTATTGGGAACAACTGATTATCCAGGAGCAGGACAGAAATTGCCCTCAGATTCTCTGATTTATGCTTATGAAGCTGAACTGGAATTAACATGAAAGTAAACTAAAATTCCCAAAATGTAGGTTATCAGCCACATAAGTAAGTAAGCTTCTCTTTAACATATTTTCCTTTGAATGATTTTATTATTTTAGATAACACATTCAAGCTAAAGTCAAATAACTGCTTTTTGGCTAACTGTATACCCTATTCAACAGCACAGTATCTATCTAGCAGCCAACCAATAAATATGCTCCCCTTTTAAAAAGAGGCATCTGGAAAAAGAAATGAGTAACACACTGACCACAGAAATTTCTGCAAGATAGGCCATGAATATCCTAAGTGTTTCAAGTGATTTACTTAAAGCAGCCATTAATGTGTCAAAGTAGTGAATAGCAAGAGGCTATCTGGAGGACAGCTGCAAAACTGCTGATCAAAAATTACATTACGAGATACTTTATATCCTTATCTGTACTTATATCAAAATCCACCAGTAGAAAATCTTCCTTCAGACTGGTCCGGAAGAATGTCTGAAAAATCATTAGTTAAGTAACATAACATAATGTGGGTGCACAGATACTAAATAAAAACACAGAAGTAAATTCTGACCTGTTCTCATTGATTTATGCAATACATTAGAATTCTTTTGCCATCAGTCAAAAGTGTAAGTATATTGCTTTCAAGTTTTCCTTTCCTCACATTGGTACCATTAAACATTAGCACAGACACAGAAGAGTGCTTGGTTTAAAAAAGTAAAACACAAAATAAAACCATGCACAGGGAAAAGCTTAGTGACTCTGTGCAAGCTTTATCTAATCAATGTCAGTTTGAATACTGTCACTTACTACTGTCTTTTACTTTATTTTATTGTATTTTACTTTATTGTCTACTTACTACTACTGTCATTACCAAAGATAAGATCATCTATAAAATGTTCAGCAGACCACCAAAGCAGTTCACATGAACATAAATGAAATTGCGACAGTATATAAGTATGCATTAATAGAAGTAAGTATGGTTCTATCAGAGTTGTTCTAGCTAATAAAAAAACCACATCCTGAATCTGTGTGCCTCCATTATATGAACAAGCCAAGGTCTGAATGGCATGTAGCTGTTCTAACTTTAGATACAAACATCACATTTGAGTGGAATTAATCACTGAAGAAAAACAACAACATAAAAGGAGTCTTTATATCTTTTGAATGCTTTAAATAAGATCTCATAGAAATTGGACAAAACAGGTTTTATGGTTCAGCCACATTTAAGACTGGGTCAGCTGGTCTGTAGAGAACCCACAGAACACATTACAATAAAAGAATGTGAGCGGAAACGGGAACAGCTGTGCTCTACTACGAACCTGCGGCTGTTTTCGGTACAAAACTTTCTTTATGCCTTGAAGGAGACTCCATACTATCCTAAGGTAGGACTCCATGCTGTTCTGAGCAGCATATTCACAGCTGCCATTTCCACAACGAAATTCATCATATTTATCATGTCCTGTATCTCATCTGTACAACTAAGTACAAATTAATTCTCAGAAATACCACTTTCTTCTAGGTTTGAAAAATCAGGTTCTGTAATCACAAAGACAGATAAATGAACTGACAAATCACAGAATTGTAGCTAAATCACTGGTAATGAAAATACAATCACGTTTTCTTCATCCAAAACTCTGCAGTCATCTCAAGTATTCTCAGCTAATACAACACAGTTCACCCTCACATTAAAAACAAAAAGCTATTCAATATTTTTAAAATAATTATCCGCTCCACTATCACAGAAAGAGAATTTAAACTGCTTTCATTCCTGATTCATATTCAATATGATTTTTCCAAGAAGAAACAGAGAGACATACTTCAGATCTCAGGAAAATCCCTCAAGTAATGACTCATTCTTTGCACATATTGGCTAAATGACCCCAGACGAATAAAAACCATTCATTATCAGGGATCTGTATTTTGATTTTCTCCTTATTTTTAACCATATAGTGTAAGTAGTTCAAAAAGCTGTTTATACTGACATTTTAATAATGCAGTTATGAATCTCTAAACTCACTTCTTAAGGGCATACTACTTAAGCCTATCTGTCTCTATTTTGGGGAAATTTTTAGAGGCTGTTACGCTCAGACAAATAAAACTGAATTGGGAAAAAAAAAACAACAACATATATACAGGTATGTTTGTGTATGCGTACATATGCATGCTAGTTCAATGGTGACTGAATAAGGCTAGAACAATAATGTGAAATTCATGCTTTTTCCCACTTTGATTAGTTTTTTTGTTTATACATTCCAGGTTCTTTTTTCCAAATACCAACTGCGTAGATGGAAGTTAATTCATCATCTAAACCACTAATTCTACACTTACACAGATGAACAACTTATAAAAAGGCATGAAAATTGACAGAAATAGGTTGTGATATAAATAACTTGCCATGTATTATAAATCTTCATTTAATGCATCAATAAGATTTGTAAATCTAGCATTGCTCACCAGTGCTAGCAAACTGACTCGGGACATCAGGAGTGGAGGTCGCCTGGGCTGTAGTGAGCATGCAAAGATGGAGTTCAAACTTCTGAGGGACATGGCACAGGTAGAGAGTAAAATCAGGATGCTGAATTTTAGGATAGCTAAATTCCAGCTCCTCAGAGAGTCAGTCAACAAAACTCCATGGGAATCTATCCTCAAGGACAAGGGAACAGAACAGACTAGGCAGGTCTTCAAGGAAGCTTTCCTTAGCAGCACAGGAGCTCTCCATCCCCATGTGCAGGAAGTCAGGAAAGAAAGGCAAGAGATTGGCATGGCTGAACTGGGATCTGCTGGTCAAACTAGACAGCAAGAAGAAAATGCATGTGCCATGGATGGAGGGACAAGTAACCTGTGAGAGTATAGGGATGCTGCTAGGATGAGTAGGAAGGCCAAGGCCCACAAGAGCTGAAGTGGGCAAGGGATGCAAAGAAGAACAAGTACAGCTTCTGTCTGCAGATGTATCAGTCAGGAAAGTCCAAGAAGGCATAACCTCCTTAGTGAGCAACAGAGGCAGGCTGGTAACAACAGACAAGACAAAGGTTGAGGTCCTCAACAACATTTTTGCCTCAGTCTTCAGTGGCAAGTGCTCTTCAAACACCCCTTGAGTGGATGGGTTGGAACAAGGGACTGGGGCAACATCCCTCCCAGTGTGAGCAAGATCAGGTTTATGACCACCCCAGGAACTATGGTCCTAACGAAAGGCAACCCAAGGTCCTGAGGGAATTGGCTAATATAGTCACCAAGTCACTCTCAATGATAATTGAAAGACGTGACAGACAGGGAAAGTTCCTGGGTGACTGGGAAAAAGGCAATATAGCACCCATTCTTAAGAAGGGTAGAAAGAACAGTGCCTGTTATCCTCATCTCTGTTTTAGAGAAGATCATGGAACAAATCCTCCTGGGAGCTATGTTAAGGCATGTAAAAGAGAGAAAAGTGACACCAGACAACCAACACAGCTTCACCAAGAGCAAGTCCTGCCTGACAAACCTAGTGGCCTGCTATGATGGTGTAACTGCATCAACGGACAATGGGAGAGCTGCTGATGTCATCTATCTGGGCTTCAGTAAGGCCTTTGACATGGACTTTCATAACATCCTTCTCTGTAAATTGGAAAGATCATAGAATCATAGAATGGCCTGGATTGAAAAGGACCACAATGATCATCTAGTTTCAACTCCCCTGCTATGTGCAGGGTGGCCAACCACCAGACCAGGCTGCCCAGAGCCACATCCAGCCTGGCCTTGAATACTGAATATGGATTTGATGGCTGAACTGTTCAATGGATGAGGAACTGGTTAGGAGATTTTACTCAGAGAGTGGTGGTCCATTGCTCAACGTGCAGATGGAGATCACTGACAAGTGGTGTCTCTATTAGGACCAAAGGTCTTTAATACCTTCATCAATGAAGCGACAGGAGGATGCAAGGTGGAAAGTCCTGCACCTGGACTGTACTGAATAACCTTTAGAGACATCTTCCAACTCAAACGGTTCCATGAACCAAAAATGTTATGAATCAGTCTAGTTCCATGACAAGGGAGAGAAGGGACCCATGGACCTACACTCCAGGAAAAGGAGAGGGGGAGAAGGGAAGAGGTAAGGAGATGGGCCCAGAAGAGGAAAACAGCGGCAATGAGCTAAGGCAAAAAACTTAATTTACCAAATATAATAGTGGAATGCTAGACAATACAATATAATACAATATGATTGGTACTGAAGGTAATAAATCAAATGAAATGAGAGTTTCCAAAACTGAAGTCCTTACTCTAATGCTGTAGGCAAGACAGGCATGGAGCAAAGAGAGCAAAGCGGGGGCAGTCTTGTGACTCCCTGTCAGTTTTATCTTTACCTCCAAACGGAAAACAGAAACAGAAAAATGAAGTCTTCTAGGAGCTGTAGTTCATTCACTCTTCTCCTCTGAGACCATGAAACTGGAAATATCAACAATCCGTAAACTGCAGCATTAACTCTTTAACTCCCAGTACACTACATGATGTTACAAAGTGGAAAACCAATCAAAAACCATAAAGCCATGAAAAGGAATGAATTATGATGTTGAACAAAGGAACTGAGGATCTCACTGACTAATGAAATACTGTACTCATCTGGCAAGATTTAAGGCAAAATTAAAATGGAAGATGTTTAAACATCCAAGTATAACTGAGCTATCACTTCACTTATTTAGAACAGAAGTCAGCATTGGCACTATACTGCTAGCTCTTCTTTAGTAGTATTTTTGCAATGGCAGGCACTTTTATAATGTGCTAATGTAGAGTCAAGAAAAAAAAATGAAAGCAATCAAAAAGAAATTAATACAGACTTTTTCATGGTCAGCAAATGTTAAAACTTGCACATTAATTATTCTTTAGTTTGTGACTTTCAAAAATAACCTGTAGCAGTCAAGGTGTTGACTACTTTTGCCATCATGATGGCCTCACTATGCTTTTTCTGGAGATAGTGCTGATACAAGTTATAAAAATGGTGGAATCAAATACTTTTTCAAAACATTAATATGTTAAAAAAAAAAAAAAACAACAGGAAAATCACAGGGCTAAGAAAAGTCAGAGGGAAAATATATAACAGATAATAAGAGCAAAGAGAGGCAGAGTTCAGGAAGTGACAAGTGAAAATGGAGTTTCAGAATGCTTGCCTTCCCAAGATCTATTTCAACAGCAGCTGGTGTCCCTTGGAGCTCCTTCATAATGAAAATCTGAAGTGGAAACTGTTCAATATTCAAAGTTCACATTTAGAAAACTAATCTGTAGACAGTCAATGAAAGGGAAGCTGGCCTTCTGGCAATAGTTCAAAAGACTGATGGGCTTCCTCTTCACAAGAAAAAATATACAAAACTAAATAATATACATTTGTAGCTGCTCTTCCCCATCTATCCTAATGACTCTTTTCCTTTTGATTTGCTTGAAAATCTTCATAGCAAAAAACTGCTACACTTTGGCTGTACTTCATCTAGAAGCATTATCAGCAGGAGCAGTTCCTAAGTTCTAGAAAGCCTTAACAACAGATATATTATCCTACTAGACACCATAAGAAGTTCACTAATAGTGGTTGATAAACAGAGTGTTTATATCTAATATTTTGAGACATTTCACTTCTTTTCATTTTATTTTACCAGTGAGTAGATGAAAAATAACTGACTGTCTCTATCAAAACAAAGTTGCCAGTATCTCTAGTTTCAAATGTTTGAAAATCAGTTATCTTGAAGGAAGTCTTTGTTAAAAATACAAAGCAATTTAGCTTTTTGCACACATGGAAAAAAAGTGGGTTTTTTTCCCTCAAACTGGGCTTGAAGATAAAAAATCTGAAGAAAAAAAAACAAAACAAAACAATATATGAATATGTGAATTTACACTCTGTCTTAACATCAAAACAGCTTCAAAAATGGTGCATTCACTACTGTGTTACATACTACTTAAACTACAAATAGGCTCTGCAAATATCATTGGGTTTACAGAAAACAGAAGCTAAAAATGACATGAACTTCTTTCCCAGCTGTGGTAAATCTTAAATTCCCCACCTTGCTAAGGCTAATGTGCTAGAAACAGTTATTCTTCTTCTGCTCCATCCCTCCAGTTGAGAAGGGGCCCTGAGTTATCTCCTTCATTCACCAAACACCACTGTCAGAAAGATTCAAACATTAACAAGTAACAACATTAAGACAGCATTAACAGCCTGTTCCAGTGTTTGTTTTAAATATCTACATTCTGTAGGAGAAGATTAAGTGTGTGAGATTCTGTTTGAATAATACCAGTTTCATATTGTAAAAAACTTGTTTTAATAATGAAATCCTTTCTCCAGATGAAAGGGAAGAGTTATCATCACTTACAAATAAAGATACCACCATCTTTCCTTTATCTTCACAAACAAATGAAATTGAAGAGTTGTTAAGCTGAAGTGCATTAATTCAATTATCTCAGATAGAAAAACAATTGCATGCAGAAACTACTCAAGCAGTGAATTCATGTACAAGCCTCTCAACTTTGATTACTGTCTTGACCAAAAGTCATCAGCAACTTACAGTTATTCTTGCATTCAATTTATTTTCCTAAACTGGAGAAAACTGAATTGTCTGGGGTAAAGGAGGATGTTTGCCGAAAAGCTATAAAAAGAACACTCATCTCATGACTAAATTATGACCCATGCATGACACAGTAGCTCCACTGCAGAGAAACAACACATAATCTGGGCAATATATTTCCATTATAAAAGCAAACATTACATAACTACAAGCAAAGACCTTGTCAAATATGTATCTACAATTCTTCATTTCAACATTGCACTGCTCATACAAGCTCCAAGAAGACTCTATGCATATTCAACTGTTTTTATATACTCTCACAAGAATTACAATATTCAATTTATGATGTGAACTACAACTCCACGCCCCCCATTTCAGACTAATCATTGCAAATGGTATTTTCATCACATTCAAACAACTCGCTTATGTAAACAAAACACTGTGGTGCAGTGCTAACTCCATCAGTCACAATTTTATTCAGATTTCAATCCAACAAGAGGCTTAAAACACACTTTTGTAAGTATTTCACTAAAACAGTAAAAAAAAAACAGTAAAAAATAAAAATTAATATATATATATATATATATATATATATATATATATATATGAAACGCTAAAAAATCAACAACAAACCCCAATTCATTTTCTTTGCCACTCCAGAAACCCACAAAACTCAACAGGGTGAATTAACCAGAAATAGAAATATAATAAAATATAATTAGAATAACTTCCTATAAAGTATCCCTAAAAAATACAGTATATTACTCTAGGCAGAATTGCTGATGTCTCTTTGTAATTAGGATTCTTTATGTTGTTCAGCATTTACAATGTTTACTATTATTTGCAAATCACCCTATCTGTCCTCCTTTGCTTTCTACCCGTGTGTACATACAAGTACAATACATACTCTGAACTGTACTGAAAAATGTGCCGACCTCAGTTTTAAAAAGTAACAATAAAGAAAAAAAGACATAAACAACTTTCTTCCTTTTATTCAGCAAAAGAGTCAAAACGCCTCAAAAATCATTACTATGTTTTCAAGCCATCAACATAGGCAGTCATTAAGTAAATGCTCCACATTTTCTTGCATCTCTGAAAACGGACACAAAATTAACCAACTTCTTGGAAATAAGTACTGTGATGTTTCAGTACAAACAAAATCCATTGGGCTACAAAGAGGAGTTAGGATTAAGACCAGTGTCTGACAGAAGTGCTGCAAATGTGTATGGAGAGTCTAGACTGGAGTGATGCGGGAAATCACGAAGATGATAATGAAATATAAGCTGAAAGAAGGTTGACAAGAAAAAGCAAGGAGAGACAGGACTGGGTGAGCAAAACTCTGCAAGAGTCAAGACTAGCAGTAACCAAAGAACTGATGTTTTGACTGGTTACAGGAGAATAAAGAGGTTTTTTTTAGGAAACTTGCAAAGGATAAGTGTAAAGGACTGTGCTTGCAAAAGACAAACCCACCATGACAGAATCTCTCTAAAGCCCAGAACTCAAAGAATTCAGTTTTTTAACTGCTTTTCCACTATAATAAATAACAGTAGAATCCCTCCATGAATTATCTCATTCTGCTTCATTACTGGCATAAACTCTAATAGTATCACTCTTATCTGAAAGCCTTAGCAAAAGATGTTACTTTTCCATTCCTACTGATAATCACTGTAAGTAGAATGCAGTAACACATAAGGAAATGTATGAAATTTACTTTGAAAGTTGAAAAATTTCGACACTTTCTTTGTTTGGTTTTGTTTTTTATTTTTATTATTATTTTAATTTGCTTGCATTTATTTTTCCAGGTTTTAAGAATCATGAAAGAATATCATCCGTGTTAATGAATAAACCACTGAATTCCTCTTTCTTCCATCCCCACTGTGGAAATGCTCAAATATGAGCCAGCAGTTTGGACAACTGCATCCTGGGCTGCATCAAAAGAGGGGAGATTTAGGCTATAATTTACGAGGAATTTTTTCACTAAGAGGGTGGTAAGGCACTGGCACGGCTGCCCAGAGAAGCAGTGGATGTCCTGTCCCTGGAGGCATTCTAGTCAGGTTGGATGGGGCCCTGTGCAGCTTAATCTAATGAGCAGTAACCCTGCTAACATTAGGAGGGTGGAAACTGGATGATCTTTAAGGTCTTTTTCAGCTCAAGTCATTCTGTGCTTCTACGTGTGGAGCACTCAGGACCATCAGTAAAAACAGTGGCAGTTGGGAGTTGAGCAGATACATAGAAGTACGGTTGTTTACAAGTGAATGCTTTCAACCTAACCCTCTGATCACCATCTGTAAATGTCGTTTCTCACCTTAGGTAGTGTTTGATAACTGTGAGGTATCCTGATCACATAACGATAAGCACATAAGCACAGCCTATACAGTTATCCATTCTGTCTTCAAAGCAGAGCTATGTGAAGGAGAAAATAAATCATGTGCTCAGGCATCGATCAATACGAAAGATAAACAAAGAGTGAACTGTGTTAGGTGAGCTCCATCCACCTCGTGCACTGAATGAGGCAGGGTTCCTGTAGAAAAAAATAATAGCATGTAATCATGTAGATTGTATTAAAAAGACATGCTGAGGAAGTCACTGCTCAGTTCTCCGTTCCACAATCTTAATAATCTAGGGCAGGCATGCTCAACCCGCTTGCAATACAACATCACCATGTTGTAACTCTGCCCCACCAAGCTGCCCGGCCCAGCACCAGGACAGGCGTGCAGTGTAGTGCTGACAAATAACGTGGCACTATGTTTCATTTGCAAGGAAACCGTGTCTGTTTTTGAAAATTACAATTTGAAAAGACAGTGTATGCAGAAACATGCTGCCAAATTCGATGCGTATCAAGGAATCACAGGACATTTTGTATTGGAAGGGACCCTTAAGATCACCTAGTTCCAACCTCCCCGCTATAGGCAGGGACAACTCTCATGGCTGCTCAGAACCCCATCCACCCTGGCCTGGAATGCTTCCAGGGTGGGAGCATTCACAACCTTACTGGTCAACCTGTTCCAGTGTCTCACCACCCTCACAGTATAGAATTTCTTCCTAATGTCTAAATCTACCCTCTTCCAGTTTAAAACTTCCTTCTGTCACTACCTGCCCTTATAAAAAGTCCCTCTCCAGGTTTCCCGTAGCTCCCCTTCAGGTTCTGGAAGGCTGCTATAAGGTCTCCCCCGAGCCTTCTCTTCTCCCGGCTGAAGAGCCCCAACTCCCTCAGCCCGTCCTCATAGGACAGTTGCTCCAGCCCTCTGATCATCAAATGCTTCCTAGCAACAAAACAGCAGAACTGAAAAAGTCTGTCACCTCAACAAAATATTTTTCAAAAAGTTAAAACTAAAATGGACTTTGTTATAAAAACTAGCTCTGTGATAGCAAATCTGATAGCAAAAAAAAACCAAAACCATTTCCCGATGGTGAGTTTATTAAGCAATGTATGGAAAGCACAATAGACGTAACGTGTCCTGATTAAAAAAATGGACTTTTCTAAAATCAGTTTGCCTCATCAGACTATAGCCAGGAGAACTGAAGAAACAGCAACACCTATCAAAAGAAATTTGAGAAAGTAAAGCTGCTGATTTGAAATTTTATGCTTTGGTAATAAAAGAAAATAATGTCTTTACAGATATGGCTCTACTTGCCATTTTCATTGGAGGTGCTGATAACAAATATAATGTCACTGAAGAGATGGGTCTTTTTATGCCACTGAAGGACACGACTGAATATCCCGATTTGTAAGAAGCACTAAAAAAAATGCACTGAAGTGATTTTTTTTTTAACTTTTGTCAACATTTCTGGTCTAGCTACTAATGGTGCCCCAGTGATGGTCAGTAAAATGGAGGAACTTATAAAATTAATAGAAGATGATGCAATTACCACCAGTAATTTGATGAAATATCATTGCATTGGCAGCAAGAAAATTTATATGCTAAATCTTTAAAAATGGATAACGTCATGCAAATCATCATCAAAGCTCTGAAATTCATGGAGTCCAAGGGACTGAATCATCACCAGTTCTAGAAGTTCTTCAAAAGCATGGATGCTGATTACAGGGTCATCATTCACTTTTCCAAAGGAAGGTGGCTAAGTTGGGACAAAATGCCAGAAAGACTCAATGGCTTGCAACGTGACATCTAGTCCTTAATGGAATCAAAAGGAAAGTTTGTGCCAGAATGTAAAGATTCAAAATGGCTCAGAGATTTAGCATTTTTGGTGGACATGAGCACTCATTTAAATGAGTTAAACATGCATCTTCAAGGTGAAAATCACCTTCACTGTGCTACGTTTCAGGCAATAATCATGTTTTACATGAAGTTTAAATTATAGCAAGCTTGAATTACGGCAAATAATTTCATTCATTTTGATACATTGGCTAAACACAGACCTGTGAACACTGAAGAATATGCAGCTGTGCTTGGCATTTTAATGCATAAATTTGAGAACAAGTTTCAAGATTTTCAATAAAATACACAAAAAATGATTATTTGCAACTCCATTTTCAGCCAACATAAATAAGTTACTTGCAAATTTTCACCTGGAATATAGTATATACTCTATAGTATAGAGTTGCAGTCAGGCATTCAACTCAAAGAAAAACGTGTCTACCAGATTTTTATAAGCCCCCTTTTACCATAGAAAAATAGCCCTTGCTTGGCAATCATGCCTTATTCACGTCATTGCTTTTGGGCAATACATACATTTGTGAACAATTATTATCAAGGAAGTATGGGAAGAACAATATTTCATCAAAAATCTGATCAACACCTTAAGAACTCACTAGGAATGGCAACCGCTGCCGCTGAACCAGACAGGTGTGTCAGTTTCACAAAAACAAGATCAAGCATCCCACTAGTTTTACGTTTTTGCTGCTCTCAGTTTTTATGTTTTAATTAAAAAAATACATTAAACAATCAACTTTGTTACTTAAATACATTAAACTTATTATATATTTTATATGCATCCCAAGGCAATTCCTGTTTGCTCAATACTGCCCAAGCAAGCCAAAATGTTGGGCAACCATGATCAACGGTTTCTTCTACAGAAGGTGTACAAGGTTTAATGTCCCGTGAAATCAACTAATTTCTTGCATAACCATGCAGTTGTAAAGAAGTTGAATTACTTTCTGGTGTTAGATTGAAGTGAAACTGAAATCTCTTGCTACTTTAGAACAGCACTGCAGAGAATACAAATGTGGGAAAGGTCAGTCTTTTCCTTAACTCCTAACTTTTACTTTTTGAAAAATGTAGGGATGGGTAAGGTATTTTGATTCTCTGTCAACTATCACTAAACACAAATACAAGAATTCATCAAGTGATGCAGACAGAGATAGTAAGTATTCAGATGTAAACAAATAAACAAGCAAGAAATCCATGCTACTATCAGGCTTCTGCAGCATTAGAGAAAGTTCTTCTGACAGCTACTGGCAACAATAAGTCATACAAGATGGGACAATGATCCTCCTGACATACGAACCTGTACAAGAGTTGCACTGCAAAAAGACATTAAATAACTTAATGACAAAAAAAACAAAAGGGATCATTTTCAAAACTCCACGTTATTTCAGTACCCTTCCCCCTGTGCTCGTGCTGCTTCAACTCCTGTGCTATTTTAACTGCTTTAAGAGTAATTTATACAAAGGAGTGATACTAAGCGAAGCCTCCGTGTCAGCACCTCCTTTGCTGGAGCCACCCCTGCGCACGTGGATGCATTTTTAAGCATTTTTTTGCCTAAGTTGTACACAGTAATTACATAACTGCTTGCTTTTAAAACCCTGCGGCCGTTTTTAGATTTTTTTTTTTTAACGAGTTCTAATATCACAACCGTTAGAGTTGTTCCCAGCCCATAGGTCACAGCTTAATTACTAAATGCAGCGCGGCTGATTAACGGCACTCATCATCTGCGGCGGCTGAGAGCAGAAGCGGGCAGAGCTCCGCCGAGTGGACGCGGCTCCCGAGAAGGCTGAGCCCCTCAGGTGCCTCGAGCAGAGCCCAGCAGCGGCGTTTCTGCTCTGTCTCACCGGCAGGTGTTACTAGCGCAAGCCGCAATGACTGCCGTTCGCGGGAAAGTGGCACAGAAAAGATGCACAATTAGCGCTATACAAGGGGGGAAACGAAGTGACACGGCATTACATCCCCTAAAAGAAGGGGCAGCAAGAAAACGGGCTCCGTAGCCGCTCGTCGACAGAGCCGCAGCGCGCAGCAGGGCTGCAGCGGGCACGAGCCGCCGGCACCGCGCGGGCGCGACGCGGCGACCCCGACGCGGGCGCTCCGCTCTGCGGCACCCGCCCGCAGCGCCCCCCCCCGCACGCGCCGCGCCGCGCCCCGCCGCCCGCCCGAGGGCACAGCAACTGCTGCGGCATCGCCCCGACCTCCCGCCATCCCGCTCCGCTGCAGGGAGATGCCGCCCGCGCCTTTACCCCGCCGCATCACCACCGCCCCCCGGGCGAACCGGGAAAGTTGTCGCGCCGCCGGCTCACAGCCCCCATCCCCACACAGCCGAGCCCCGTCGCGCGGAGCGCGGGAGGATCGCGCTGCGGTGACAGCCGTGCCTACCTGCGCAGCGCTGCCGTGACAGCCGGGCTGCCACCCAGAGGCGTCCCGGCACGGCACCGCACGGCTGACAGCCACCCGCGCGCCGCCCCCCTCAGACCTCCCCCCCCTCCCGCACCAACTGCCGCCGCGCGTGCCGAGCCGGCGGGCCCGAGCGGGGCGCGGCGGCGGCTGATTGGACGCGGGTGATGTCACTGCGCGCGCGCGCGAGCGGGACCGCGGCGGTTGGGCGGTGGGGGGAGCGATGGAGCGGGAGCCGAGCGCACGCCCGCGGCACGCCGCCGCCCGTGGGGCAGCGCGTACCCTCAGGGCGGGCGAAGCGCACGCGGAGCTACTGCGCGCACGCGGAGCTACTGCCCGCACGCGGCCACCGCCCACCGGCAGCGCGGTGCGCGGCGGGGACGAGGCGCCTCGCACCTCCGGGACAGCGCCGGGCGGTCAGCGCGCGGGGAGGAGTCTTGGCTCGACGCGAAACGGAACGCAGCTTTTCCCGAGCTGACACCGCGACCCTTTACAATGGCAGAGAGCACACGGCCTCAGCGCGAGTAACACGGCTGTGGTGGCAATAAGGGCCAGGGAATGGAAAAATTCAGCCAGCCCAAGGTCATCTGCCTGGCGGCCTGAGGTCCCTGTTCTGTGAGCAACTCCTGTTGGGAGTGACACCCAAAGGCATACATTCCTCCACATGGGAAGGCAGGTCCATGCAAGAGAGTGGCTCCTGATGTACTTATTTTGTGTAGCTTGAGGTGGGGAGTCCGTGTGGAAGAAGAACCTGGATTATTTGTCAAATTTTGGGTGTTGTCTTTTGTAAGACAAAAGTCCTACCTAATGCAGGTACTGACAAGATACACGTATTCACTTGCTAAATACAACTAAAACAGCTGCAAGAGCTTTTAGGTATATTGGGGTACTGACAGCCACTTGTCCCACAGAAATTAAGATGCTTCTATTGGTAAGAAAAAGTCAGATGTGGGATTGGGGCCAACAACAAGAGGATGCCCTCCAGCAGGTGAAGCTACAGTAAAACAGGTACAGGCATTAGGCTCTACGTGACAGCCACCCCCAGAGATGTGAGTACCTATTAAATCGGTGAATATTCACTTGCTTCTGTGTACTTTCTTTGGGATCAGTAAACTATACACACAAGCACTGGCACTTCTGCACGACAGAGGCATGGGAGGAAAGAGCCAGGGCTGCTTCACTCAGCCATCCTCTGAGACAGTCACTGTATGTCTGAAAGGATTCAAACTCTCTCCTGTAAAGCAGGAGATATCACCAACCTCCCGTCTTTACAGTCTGCAGATTACAGCAAATACCCTTAGGACAATTAAAATGGGATCATAACTCCCAGAAGCATATGGGTCAGAAGCTTGTTGTTCAAGGAATAAAATGATAGTTCATAAAAATACCCCAGCAGATCCCCATTTAATCATTCCAGAGTTGGAGATTTAGAGCTGGTCTTTAATTCCTGCATCTTAATCCAGTGCTGAGCACTGGATGTGTACACAAACATGTAAAGCAGAGGAGAGCTATTGCTGTGCTTGTGCTTTGAAAGCAATAGGAGCCAAGGCAAATTTTTGCACTCCAAAGAGCAATCAGGGTAACACTAAACATGAAGGAAAAAGGGGCATTAAAGTATACCTAGTCATATGAAGGGAGACAGATGGGATTAAATATATTGGGCAATCAGTATATATTAACAAAGCAGAAGGCTTCAAATATTAATAAGCGTTGAAACTCTGGCAGAGACTTCATCTGAGCCCCAGCTTTTAGAGACCTTATCTGCCTTCGTACAGTGAGGACCATAAAACCATCTCAGCCCCTAGCACAATTTGGAGCATTTTTAGGACTGCTCTGAACGGTGCTTGGTTCCAAAACAGCCTTAGGGTGCATTTTGCAGCTAGAAGCACTAAAACATGAAAGTCAACTTTACAGTGAAGATTTGCTGAAGGGAGTGCTGGTTCCTCTCAGAGCTGCAATACAGGCAGCTTCATACTGCTGCAGTATGTTAAATATTTAGGATACCCTCTAAAGGATGTTTTTCCATAATGCTCAGTGAATTTAGGTTTCAGTTTCGTTGCCAGAAGTTAAGATGGCTGTCACATGCATTTTGAGCCAGGGTAATTTTTTTTGCTTAAATATACCAGTGGGTGTCTCTGCACTGCACAGAACATCCCTGCCTCTCCCCTCGCTTGATTCCAGCATCCTTCAGTAGAGCCAGACACTCAGCAAAGCAAAACAGAAACAGAAAACATGCAAAAAGCAGAAATGGAGTGGATTCAACACCCTGTGCATTTGTAAGCACCAGCTGCCTGTTACTCTGTTCCTAAGACAAGTTTATATCTGTAACTCATACACGTACCTTCATCCCTTGGCATTTGATTCCTGAATTTGCTTCCTGGAAAGAGGCAGAAGTCGTTCAGGATCCAACCGTATATAGGAAAAAGGCAGAGATGCAGCCAGCAGCACCCACAAAGGAACAGCAGCCACTGACCTCGCTTCATGTACGCTGCAGCAAACAAACACTCACAGCATCCACCAGGAGAGGAAGGGTTGGCAGGGGAATATGAAGCAAACACTACAGCTTTCCATTATTACGATAAGATGGAGACTCAGGCCAGCATGAGCTTTAGACACCGCTACCCAATCTCAGCAATCTTTTGGAGGATTAATAAGATTAGAAGCGCCTATTGTTTTGCTAATGGCTGTTTATTTGAAAAAGGGCTTTTCTTGTAAACATACAGAAATGACCATATGTTGCTCCATGCTCGAGTGCTGCCTTGGACTACTGCTAAAAGGAAAAAATGAAAATCACGTTCCAACTGGCAATTTCACAAAAAGAAACAATTATTTAACCTTTCATTCCACTGCTGTGGTGCAGCTGAAGGTTACACATTAAAACGTCTTGAGTGTTCTCTTTGAAATACCTTGCTGCAGCTTACGCGGCCATAAGAAGGCTAACAATGCCATACATCCACAATTCCACAGTTAATCACTATTTTTTCCTCTTACTGAATTTCAGATGTGTATTTGTGGAGGTAATTTGAACTCTGACCACATCTGAACCATAAAGCTGATGCATGCAAGTTCCTTTTCATTACTCCCAAATGGTGCAAAATTATTCCCATGATATAAAATTTTTCAAATGAAAGTAAAAGGTTTGGAGTCAGCCACCACTGAGGTGAAGACTACCCTTGTTGAATTCCAAACTCTCCAAAGTGAATAAAGAATGTCAGAAAGGTCATTTTATTTATAGGCCTTAAATTATGGCATACAGCAAAACCTACAGTTCAAGTTAGCTTCTGTATCTTACAGCTCTACTTTCAGTAGCTTGTAGCGTAATCATTTAGGTTATTTTTTCCTATACTTAATCTCTTTCATGACCCAAATGTTTATGAGAATGCAAAATGACAAAATTGGGTAATTTTAATGAGAAACAACTTATCTAACCATCCTTTTAATGGAATACTGTACCTACATACATTTTCTACTGATGCCTATCGCTAGATGCCGTAGCTGCTTACCTTCACTTACCTACAGCCTTCCAATAGAAAAACAAAGGAGAAAACCAAAATGAATAGAGATTTAAAAAAAAGAAAAAATCATATTGTTAAACAACTGTGTCAGCTGTTTCTTATGGAGGACAATACCTATCAGTGCCAACAGTTACTAATTTAGTCCCAGTGAGAGATGACCATGTCACGAATAGAAAAGTCTTCAGCTGCTGATAGTTCTACTCATTCAGAAGACATCTCCATTTCCTTTAAGCGTACACAGTGCTGGCTATATAAGTGCTGTGCAAATATCACCCTTCTCTTGATCATTACCCAAGCCTTTACATCAGATTAATACTTTTTTCTATGAATCCACATTCATTCTTCAAAGTATATAAGATCATAAAATATGATGGCTGTTCCAAAAGTAATGCCCCCAATTTTATTATGTTGGTCAACAATGCCACAGGTGGAAGTGGCATGGCAGCAGAGACTAACCTTCCTGACAACATCCCATTCCATTTTGTTGCCAGATGACAGCAGAGAGGCAAAATGGCATCAGATGTGGAAGTGCACATGAAACAAAGCTATGTCACTGAATTCCTTCATCAGGAAAAAAATAGCACCCATGACATCCAGTGGCACTTGCTAATGGCTTATGGAGACCAACCAGTGGATGTGAGCACTGCAAGGCCAGGGGCGGTGCATTCCAGCAATGGCGACATGAAAGACAAGCCATGTTTCAGACAGCTTCAACAGCTGACACATTGCAAAATGGAGAGTCTTAATCGGCTCATCCATGAAAATCAGTTAAAGGTGGTACATATGTTAAAAACAGTGTTTCGTAGCTGAGAATTTATCAAATAATGTTATTGTGCTCTTTGTTGTAGTTTCCATGGAAATAAATAGGAGCTATTACTTTTGGAGCAAGCTATGTACATTTAGTAGAGTTTTTCCTTCATTCTGTCCTGAAGAGAGCATGCATTGTGTGACTGTCTTAGCTTGCTTTCATGTGACTAATACACGTTCTCCAAAGCATGCTCAAGTCCTGCAGCTACAATATAAGTGGCATAGGAGTTTGCTACGTACCTACCAGTGCTAATGGCAAGGCCTCCAATCTACATAGCCATAATCTGTAGCTTTGCCTCACTTTGACTGTGTGTGGATAGAGATGATATGTGACATAGATACATGCACATATGCATACCACAATACAGATATACACACATAAATGCCATGTACAAATTATTTTAGAACAGATTTTATCAGAAAAAAAATAACGAAAAGAACTACGATGTCCTGATTTTCATCCAGTACAGTCTTTTCTTTTACAGCACCAAAAAAAGTCTTTAATCTTCTCAGCAATGTGCTGCTAAGCTTAATTTAAAGAATTCTCATGGGGCTGACATAAATTGGTTGCCCAGCAGTTACGATCATCTAAAAAAGGCTAATCTTTAAACTTCAAAGAGCAGGAACTTCAGCTTCAAAAGATTGTACATTTTTCACTCATTCTTTTTCAAGCCACATGTTTTTTGCTTCTTAAAGGACACAAAAGTAAAGAAATACAGAATGGGAGATGTAACAAAACGCATACTTTATAGAGCTCATATTTCAAAGTTTTCTCCACCCTTTTTACTACTTGTAAGATACTTTACAAATAATTTTGCTGAATTTATTTTAATGAATTAACTCAGTTAATTGAAAACATGAAGAGATAGAAATAACGACAAAGAGTTGTAAGGAATCAACTAATTCTTGTTCTTCAAACCCACTTCTTTCACTAGTTGTCTAGAGTGAATATAGCTAACTCAACTTTTGAGCAGTCTGGATCTCTGTTCCAGTGTATGGAGTATTATCTTTCCAGTGCCAAGGTTGAACAAATAGCACTGAAAGTTTACATTGGCTTTAGAGTCAGTTGCCGTATATATCTATAAATAAGTAATATATAGACAGATAAAAAAGTTTTATTTATCTACTAGCACATTTTAACAGGATTTATGAACTGCTGTTCTAAATCAGACAAGCCATCCATCCGGCTCATAGTGTGTAACTTCATTTCATTAAAAATCTGCAAATTAAAACTTAAAAATGTAAGCTATTCATGTACTTTTGTTTTCACTGGGCTGAGAGAAAGAAGCCTTCAGAGAGCAATTTACCTTGCCTTACTCCAGGAGCACATTACTTTAGGACAGGGTGACTTGCCCTCTGAAACTTCCCATCTCTTTCTGATGATGGCATTTAGTTGCTTAGCTGAGATGATTTCCACAGAGTTGGATGAATCACAGAATTGCAGGGGCTGGAAGGGACCTCTAGAGATCATCAAGACTAATCCCCTGCAAAGCAGGCCCTCTGCAGCAGATTGCACATGTAGGCATCCAGGTGGGTCTTGAATATCTCCAGAGAAGGAGAATCCACAACCCCTCTGGTTAGCCTGTTCCTGTGCTCTATCACCCTCACCATGAAGAAGTTCCTTTGCATATTGGTGCAGAATTTCCTATGCTCCAGTTTATGACTGTCTCCCCTTGTTCTGTCCCCACAGACCACTGAAAAGAGGTTGGCCATGTCCTTTTGACTCCCACACTTAGGATATTTATAAACAATGATCAGATCCCCTCTGAGTCTTCTTCTCTCAAGACAGAACAGACCCAGGTCACTCAATCTCCTCACAGGGGAGATGCTCCAGGCCCTTTGTCATTTTTGCAGTCCTCCACTGGATTCTCTCCAGGAAGCCCAGAACTGGATATAGTACTCCAGTTGAGGCCTGACCAAGGCAGAGTAGAGGAGGAGGATCAGCTCTCTTGACATGATGCCCACACTCCTTTTAATGCGCCTCAGGATCCCATTGGCTTCCTTGGACACCAGGGCACACTGCCAACTCATGGCCAACCTTTTGTCCACCAGGACCCCCAGCCCTTCTCTGCAGAGCTCCTCTCCAGAAGGCCGTGTCCCCGCCTGTATTGATACTTGCTGTAATTCCTTCCCAGGTGGAAGACTGTACACATACTCTTGTTAAACCTCATCTGGTTAATAGCTGCACAGCTCTCTAGTCTGTCCAGATCTTGCTGAACAGCAGCACAGCCATCCGAATGTGTCAGCTACTCCTCCCAGCTTTGTATCATCAGCATTCTTGCTGAGGGTGGACACTATCCCCTCATCAAGGTCGCTAATGAAGTTACTGAACAAGACTGGAACCAGCACTGAGCGCTGGGAGACACCACTAGTCACAGGTCTCCAACCACACTGCTGATCACCACTCTCTGAGCTCAACCAGTCAATCAGTTCTCAACCCACCTTACAAACTACCCCACACTTTTTCAGCTTCGTTATCAGGATGTTGTGTGAGACAGTATCAAAAGCCTTGCTGAAGTCAAGGTAGACAACATCCAGTGCTTTCCCACATCTACCCAGCTGGTGATGCCATCATAGAAGTCTGTGAGTTTGGTCAAACACAGTTTTCCCTAGGTGAATCCATTCTGACTATTCCTGATGAACTTCTCTACCAATTGCTTGGAGATGGCATCTAGAATAAGCTCTTCTATCACCTTTCCAGGGACAGAGGTGAAACTGACTGGCCTGTAATTTCCCAGGTCCTCCTTGCCCTTTTTGAAGATCAGAGTAGCACTGGCTATCCTCCAGCCTTCAGGCACCTCTCCTGTTCTCCAAGACCTGACAAAGATGATAGAGTGCAATAACCTCTGCCAGCTCTCTCAGCACACATGGATGCATCCCATCAGGGCCAATGGGTTCATGCGCATTGATCCCACCTAGATATAAAATTTCATCTGTATTCCACTAGATTATTTGTTATATCTCATGGTATTAGACAAACTGTGCTTATGAAAACAGAATTTAGAGAATGAATGGTACTGTAAATGGCACTGTTTAATAAAAGCAATTATTATATTTAATACCAAGGGCAGTTTTATATGCAAGTCATGTATTATAGCTGTAAGTTATACATATTTTGATTCCTGTTACTTCTAGACATCAATGAAAGACAACATTTATCATAGAATTAAAAATGTCATCTATGAATTAAAATATATTACCTTTAACAGACGCTGTAACTCAAGGGGGAAAAAGACAATTACAATTCACAATTAGTGTCTCCTTTGTCCCTAACGTTTTAGTGAGTAACTACAACATGCCAGATCATTACACTGCAGTGCACATAATTCCTCTGTTAAGAAGCTAGTTTAGAAAGGGAAATTTAAGTTCAGCCTAATACCATCTGTAGATTTTGTCTGTTTGTTTCCAGTGACATTCTGTTGGGAAATACAAAAACAGTTCTGAACCACAACCAGAACTTGAAGGTCTCAGTCCTAGGCAAGCAGTGTAATTCCTTTTTCTTCACATCTCTCCCATTAAAGCTTTTTGGTGTTTTTTGTTTTGGTTATTTTTGTTGTTGTAGTTGTTCCCCTCCCCCCCCCCTCCCCCCAGGGCTCAGGTTAAGAAACTATTAAGATCTTGGAATAGAAGCACTAAATTTTGGGGTGCAGGCCAAATTTGCCAAAATACACACTTCCTGGAGAAAACATAGAAGCCAGAGAATTCAGGTTTTTGGAGTTATGAGTTTTGAGAATGTGGGTCTTAGGCATCAGAAATAACAGTCAGGTGGCACTTAAATCCTTTTCTTAACCCACATGTCTGCTTCTCTGCAGATATGTCAGGAACAAATTGTATCAGTCCAGGGTAATCTCTTACACAACAGCATAACAGATAAAATGCAGTAGATGTCAAATACTAGGCATTTTTTAAAGTTTCCCATAACAGGCTAGAGCAAACTGGGGAAGATGGATTATACAAAAAATGCTATTGCCTGACTAACTGTGGTTGGAAGAGCATACCTAGGGTAATTGGCACTGACTCAGGGTCAAAATGGAGAGGTGCTTTAAGAGATGTTTTATCAAGGGCCTGTCCTGCAATGGCATAGTTCAATATTTTCGTTGTTGACAGGGAAGTAGAAAAGACACAAGGCTTACTAAATTTCAGGACGGTTTAATACAAGGGAGTTAATTTGGCAGGACATGTTTTAGTTCAAAATGGAGTATTGAAAAGCAGAAATTCTATCTGAGAAAAGTACTGTACACTGACAAGTGGAAATTAGTAGGTAAGTACAGGAATGGAATTTGACTGGCTTCTGAACTGTCCCATAGGAAAGGATTCATGGGTTACTCACAATGATTCCCAAGCATGAGAAATGGTGTTGTATTGATGTACAAACATAATTGGTATTTATGAAGGAAAAAATAAAGCTGCAGAATTCTGGATACAAAAGCAAATGGATGTGCAGCAAATTTGGACAGATAGAACACACACGCTGAGAAGAGTCACAGTGCCATATGGAAAAATTGGACCAAATGATTTTGTTTAGCCTAGAGGAAAGAGAACTAGATGATCACATGATGGCAGTCAAGTAAATAAAGAAAAAAAAAAAAAAAAAAATTCACCTGCTCCTAAAGCCCATAGCAGAAGAAACAAGAAGTAAATTGCAAGAAAACAATAGTTTAGTTACTCCTAGTCTGGGGACTCCTTCTTGGGAGTTTTTTAAAATCATGAGTAATCCTTCTAAAGATGATCCTATCTCTTGGCTGCACTAGGTAGTCTCTTCAAAGTCCCTTCAGCTTTATGACTGATGTCTTACTGATGTCTAAATCCCAACCAGACTATTTTCCTGTAGCAAAGGCCTTAAATAACAATAAAACAGTCTTGAGTATTTTTTTAGGTTATCCAGATCATGACATTATTGTGTTTGGAAGCTGTAAAAATTATTGCGCCTGTATTATTCTGCATTAACTAAACGATGATTGAAACACCTACTTCTTTCAAGAAGAAGGTATTGTAAAATAGGCTGTGGTTAATTTATTGCTCTTCCTGGGACCATATCGGTTCAACCATAGCATAACCTGCAAGTTATGAAACAGAGAGAGCTGATGAAAATATAAAGGCAGTGGCCCAGATTCATCTCACTTACCTACCCATGTCTTCAGTATATCTTCAGCTGCAACATTCACTGTAATCTTCGTGCATGGTGAATGGGGAAAAGTAGGCAGTTTTAAGATGCTGTTCATTTGACTTTCTTTAGATGTCAGTAATATGGTGAACAAACCAAAGTGCTTATTTCTCTCCGCTGATTAGGCACAGCCAGGCGAGAGGAATAGCTCAGATGGGGAAATCTGCACAGCAAATATCCTCCTCTCCCCAAATAAGTTCTACCCGGTGTGCTGATGTCAAAGCACAGCAGTATCCACACCACAACACTGGATACACAACAGTGCTGACCAGCAGCTTCTAGAAAGAGCTAATAACAGCTGATAACAGGAGATAAATCTTAGAAGCAGATTACATTAAAAACAGAATTAATATGTAAAATCAGGATCAGGTGTTTTTTTTTGGATGAAGAATCCATTGATTACTACTATTTTGTACATGACTGCAGTGCACTGATGATTATTTTAGAATAGAACGACCCCTTATATTGAAAAGGACAGTATTTCTTACCTTGGGCACACCAGATAAATTGTTAAAAGTGATGTGCCTGGGATTATATACATTCATTATCAGATTTTTATATTTTCAAATATTAAAAAAAAAAAAAAAAAAAAAAAAAAAAAAAAAAAAAAAAAAAAAAGAAATAAACATTATTTCTACCTGAAAAATGACAGCCTATCTTATTCCAGTATTTTCAGTAAAGCTGATTTTGTAATTGAGGGAAAAGGAAAGGAAAATCCACTGTTTTGCCCCATTCTTTTCCTCAGACCTCAATGACTGAGTTAAATAAAACAAAATTTCTATCTTATCACACACACGGTGTTACCAGTGCCTCCTCAGGAGGGCCAGGTGTCCTGACTGGGATCTCGGTCCCTGGCTCTCCCACCTCCGCTTTCATCTGCTTTTCACCACCTCCCTCTTCAGCATTTTCCCCCACTGTGTTTTACTTTTCTTACAGGATTGCCTGTGACAGTCAAACCCCATGGAAATGGCTGCAGTGCATGAACTGAGTTAGTGGAAGCATTTGATTTTCCATTTCTATTGTAAATATTGGTTTCTATAACACTGTCATAATCAAAGAATCACAGGAGAAAAATGCAAGAAAACTCTTAGCTCTGGGGCTGCTGGAAAATAAGTACATAAAGGATCAATTTTTGTTTGGTTGTTTGAAAACCCAGAATGCAGAATCAGATCAGTACTGCCAAAGACCATCCTCTAGACATGGAGCCCATGGAGTGAAAAAATTTACACAACATCAGCTTGCGTTTCTTCCAGCTTTCAAAAAAAAAAAAAAAAAAAAAATCCATTAAATTTATGGACTAGTTTGCATATAAAACGGAGTAATTGCCCTGGTGATGTAAGAAGATCACAGGAAGGCTTCTGAGAATTCAGTACATGTTAGCCAGATACACTGGAGCTCTGAAAAAAAAAATAAAATAAAATAAAAAATAAAAAATAAAAAACCACAACCAAGCTGAAAAGCATTCCTCTGAATAATAGGTTATACAGCAGTCCCTAGAGCTTCATTATAAGTGTTTTTTAAAAATAGCCCCTTGGGACTCATAGTGAGACAGGAAGGAATTGGGAGGATGGAAAAAGATTTTTGTTAATTCCATTCTCTTAGTAGAAAGTATTCCTGTACTTATCATGAAATTTTGAATCTTTGACAGCAGTGTCCATGAGTCTTCCAAGGTAAACTTCATATTCTTACCAAGGGAAAAAAATATTTTATATTTTTTTTTTTTTTTTTTTTTTTTTTTACTGGAAACAGTGGTTTTAAACATCTTTGCACTCTGGAATATTCTTTAAAATGCATTTTGACTACACCATTATATGCTGCATTCGCTAAATATTAACCACTTGTTTGAAACAAAAATACACTGAACACGTACTGCTGAAATTGCATCAGAAATAGTTAGGTTACCCTAAAGTAAACTGCTAAGAAGCAATTCAGAAATTCACTCATTTCTAAGTCACCTTCCTGTCACCCAGACATAAGTTGAAAAAACTCTCACAAACAGAAGCCCGCCAACATTTATCTGGTCAATGAAATATGCAGAAGTTTTCTGGATAAAGCTCTTAATTTCCTGCTAAGCATTTTAAATACCATAGGAAAAACACTTCATCAATATTTTACATGCATATTTACTTTTTTTGTGGTGACTTCCAGATAGCTGGTATTGTCCAGGCTGCACTCATTGAAATTGCATTAAAAATAAACAACACAAACACAATAAGCTAAATACACAGGTGAGTAAATATGCAGATTCAAGAATTCTGCATGGTTGTCACCCTCTGGAGTTAACTCTGCATGGTCTGGATTTTCTTCTTCTTAAAAAAAGAAAAAAGAAAAAAAAAAAAAAAGAAAAAAGTGGTTCAAGGCAAGGAACCCAAATACCTATGACATATTTGTAATGCAGTAGAAATATGAAAGAAACTAAGATGAAAAGGATAAGCACAAATCAGAAGGAGACACAAAAAAATAATTGTAGGCACTGCTTCACTGCTTACCCACAGAACTCGCAGGTCATTGCCTTGTGGGGCAGCATTATCTCCCTAGGACCCAGTGCTGCCCATCACTCCCACCCAGAGCTTGCTCCATGGCTGGCCTCTAGCCCTCACCTTATGCTGCTGGCCCAAAGCAAGATCAGGGCCACAGGTGGCCAGGGAGATCAGCTGCTATTCTTACATCCACTGACTGTTTTCATGTGGAAGCCAAAAATCAAGTGCCTGGTAAAGTTCAACCGCGCTGAGGGCTTTCAAACATGTGATGATAGGCTTCAGATATCAGCTGTGATGCCATCATGCTGTTAAGTGATAGTTTTCAACAGACCCAGAACAACCCAAAATGCTGCAGCTGTAGTCCTGAAAGGCTCCTTCCATCTACAAACCCGAATCCAGTAAAGCAGAAAAGAGGGAACTGCCAGCAGTGATGGCAGAGTAAATGAGAATTTTAATGTCGTACAGTAAGAAGCCAAGACACTGGTAAAACCAAAGCAACAACAACAACAAAATCATAGCCAATTAACAGTTTGGCAGCAATCTTTTTGAGCTCCATACTGATAGCAAAGCTATCAGTTTATGCACTTCAGAACAAAGTGCGTAACTTTATGCAATTTAGAACAAAGTAACAATTTTCAGCCCCCAGCTGCTTAGCCAAAGTCACACCTCTAGTGACTATCACATTATTCCTGTAGCTTTCCCAAGACCACACTTACTGATAGGATCTTTCAGAGACATACGGGGATGTTTTGTTTCCTTCCTGAGCAAGAGGCAGTTAAAAATGCTAGAAATTGTTAAGGCCGTTGTCATTGTGTCCCTTATAGATATAATTAGCTAGCTGTCTGCTCAGAAGCTGAGTATCTCTTACTGCTCTGCTATTGGAACTAAGGAAAGTAAATCCAATCTCTGCACGTGCTGTTCCCTGTAATGCTTAACCTTTTCACAAATGTGGGTAGGGTAATGACTTTGTTATAAACGTCACCTCATACTTTGCATTAGGAACTTTTGTCCAAATTCTTCCAGAATATTCTAGTTGTTTTTTTTTTAAGTTTTTCAAGACTTTTTTCAAGTCTTGACATTTTCCATGCCCAACCACACATAATGAAATCTTTAATGAATTCTTAATTCCCTTAATGAATTCTTTGCACTGTTAGTTCTGTCATGTTGTCTCAAACTCAGGCAAACTGCCTGCCTGACTGAATAAAGACTGCTGTTGTTATACAACTTAAAAGTGCAATGTGTCAGGAAGCAGAGACCATGACTGAGAGTCTCAGGGTTTATTCAGGCCAATAAATTAAATGTGCCTGATCTCTGGTACAGAGACCAGCTGGTCTGGCACTGCCCATGTCATTACTATATTCTTGCTCCTTACAGCAGTGGAACCTCATTGCAGCTGCCTGCTGGGAAAGGTTCTTGGCTGAGCCGATTTCCAACTTGTGTTCCTGAATTGTTTTTGAAAAAAAAAAAAAAAACAACCAACAGGTAAAAACTGTACCACCAACTTTTAATTTACTAGTATGGCTTTGACTGCAGAGTTTCCAGTCCCATGTGTCATCTTCACGTCCAAATACACTTCACATTCTCACTGTTCCTAAGTAAAACCGAGTTGCATGGCCATACGTGTTGGTCCAGACTTAGTGGAAAGCTGAATTTTCCTTGAAATGGCCCCTTCTGCCCAACCTTAGAGGACTCTTCTCCTTACCTGAAGTCATGCCATCATGCTAGAAACAGTCTGACTTGGTGCCTGCTAGACTTGTGTGCTGGGCAAGGTGCTGAATCAGAAAAAGCAATGCCAAACATGAGACCATTACTGTTTGGAGCTGCTGGAGAGGTGAGGAGTGCCTGGGCAAGGGAAACAGCATCGGATGGTCACAACTGTCCAATGAGCAACATGCTCAGGGATGTGGTAGATGCTCCGTACCCAGAAACATTCAAAGTCAGGCTGGACTGGGTTCCCAGCAACTGATCTAGCTGTAGGAGTCCCTGTTCATTGTCAGGGAGTTGAACCAGATCACCTTTAAGGGTCCACTTCAAATCAATTTTATGACTCTATGATTATACTAAGTAGTAATACCCATTCCCAGAGTAACTCCAGGTTGCTGCTCTGCATATTTGATGAGACACCCTCATGGTGGAAAGAGTAATAAATCTGTGGTCATGTCACCCAAGACTATTGTTATACATGCAAAAGTGGATAAATCAAGGTTAAACAGGAAAGTTTGATTTTACCACCCAGTAGATTTTTGGTGTTTGTCTTTCTAACATTGAGACTGTATCTTTAAAACATATTTTCTGGTTTATTTGTCATTTAAGATAAATCGTGCTCAAATGCATTTATACTTTCTCTGAACAGGGATGCCATGAGTATTCTGAGTACTATAACTAAGCAAAAAATATCTAGGAAATGCCATTTAGAAATAGAAAACTAACAATGTTTGCAGTTAAATAAACATTTTTACTTGTTTGTTTCAGATATGATTGTCACAGACTATCTTTCATTTGGAATATAGGGAGGATGGAATGTGTACCTGATACTGTTACTAAATCACAGTAATGAGCAGCCGCACAATGTTTTCCTCCAGTATCGGGGAAAAAAAGTGAGTTTAAAACAAAGACAGACTGTGTTTTATTCCAAATGTACTGAATGTTCACATCTGAGAGATCTCCAATAGAATAATAGAATCTTAGTATGGCTTAGGTTCAAAGAGTCCTTCAGGATCATCTAATTCCAACCCCTCTGCCATGGGCAGAGTTGCCACTAGATGCAGCTGCCCAGGGCCCCATCCAACTTGCCCTTGATTACATCTGGTGATGGGGTATCCACAACTTCTCTGGACAGCCTGCCCCCATGCCTGAGCAAAGAATTTCTTCTTTGTAGCTAAACTAAATCTCCCCTCTTTTAATTTAAAGCCATTCCCCTTTGTCCAATCACTACCTGCCTGTATAAAAAGTCAATCTCCGTCCTTCTTATACACTCTCTTCAAGTACCAGAATGGTACAATGAGGTCTGCTCGGAGCTTTCTCTTCTCCAAACTAAACAAGCCCAGCTCCTTCAACCTTTGTTCATAAGAGAGGTGCTCCAGCCATGTGATCATCTTTGTGGCCTTTTCTGGATCTGCTCCAATAACTCTTTCTTGTGCTGGGGGCTCCAGACTTGTATATTAGACAGTATATCAGGTGGGGCAATCACCCTCCATGCCTATTATTCCAATAGAAATCACAGCATCTGTTTTATATGTGATATACTAGACACAGTAGAGGAATTCAACAGTCTTTTGAATGGAAAAACTGCCATGGGGGGGGCTTAAAGCTGTAATAAATTCCTTTGGATCTTGCACAATCAGTGTTCTTTTTATTCACAAAGGAGACCATCCTCCAGTAGCATTACTTGCTATTCCAGTAGGGAATTTATGTAGAATACAGTTCAAAACTTCACAAAGTTTTAGGCATGGAAATAGAATAGATGTTCTCTAATATGCTTAGAAAATACAAGTGACATTTGTACTTCTTTAAAATGCTGATTAAATCAGAAGTACTACAAACTTATTAATCTATCCTTCACTTTGCAGAAAGATCGAATGAGATATTCACAGATAATAGGTCGGACAGGGAGACTTAAAATGAGACAATCTTTTAATATAGAGCTTAAATTAAGTTTTGTGTATTCATCTGATCACATATTCTAGTTATGAGATTGGGCAGCACAATATATACTCATTCTATCTTATTCTATACTAGGCCTATATGAAACCCACTTGTTGTTTGACATCAGTCCTAAGTGTATCTTGAATAAAAAGCTAACACAAGATTACAAATGGGTTGAAATCAGGATGATTACATTTTTTTGTTACATCTGGCATTCTGTAATTACTTCAGTGTCCTATAAGGCAAGCAATCAAGTCCATAAGAAATGGATTATCCATGCATGTATCATTAGGCAAATCCAGACGCTCCCGGACTAATAAAATCTGTTCTTTCATATCCCAAAAACACGCAACAGAGTCTCCATGACTCCCTGTACTCTTTGGTATATTTTAGAGCCAGATGCTCTGATGAGATTGCAGTGCCACTGTGAGGACACACATTCACATCACCAGCAGACACCAACAACATCCTGTGCCCATTATTTTCCTTAAATCATTTGGACTGTGTGGTACTGATCTGTGTGCAGTTTAGACAGTCAGCAGACTAATGTGACTTTGGCTGGCAGTCCAAGGCTGTATGATGCTGGGATTCACACCGCAAGTGCTGGGAACAAGGAAGTGTAATTGTTTTGAGGATGGACAAAAATGGCCACAATTGGGATCGAAGTTCAAAATGAACTGTGACCACATATTCATTAATCAATTAGAAAGTCTGTGCGGCATTGCATGACTGTTTATTTGTGAGAAATGCTTCCATTAAATATCAATGATTAGTAATACAGCTGATAATAATTCAAACAAACTACAGCTACTTTAAAATTAGATTTTTTTTGTTTTATTTTTTGTTTAAGGTTGTTTTGTTTTGTTTTTGGTAATGTCTGTCTTTTTATTTAGGAGATCGTGCATGGTGTACCTTTTATTTCCATAAGACTCTTCCAAGTTTTGTGACTCTCTTCACTCTTGTCCTGCCCCTCTAAGTCCACCTAGTTCTGGCCTGGGCTATATGTCAGTGTTTTGGACCATGGTTTGGTGCCTCTCCAGCATCTCTTAAAACCTGAGACCTAAATTCTGAGCTATCAATTCTTTTTTACAGAATATTTGTGGGATAGCTCTGGTACGGATTCATGAAGGTTCAGAATGCTGGCATATGTGTTCTGGGATTACATGATTTGGGGGAGAGACTGCATCTCTGATTTGAGGGTGCCTTGCAGGAGTATTATGAGTGTGCACAGGGGCATCTTGAAGACAGTGCAGGCTTCAATATCACTTGGGCCCAAATAGCTCAGCTAAACATAGGCAGGATGATGAGGTCATGTTGAATTCACAGCTTTATTTAAAGGAAACTTATATTCTCAGCACCAGGCCCTGTCTCTGTCCATCTGTACCATTGTACAGTATTGCAAGATTTTTAAGTCCAAAAAGAGAAGAATAATTTTAGGCTGTGGTTGTCTTTGTTTCCACACAAAGAGAAAACAACAAAGACATATCTGGAAATAGAGCATCTCTGAACATTCTCCTTTGTTTATTTTTTTCTGTGGTTGTGTAGGAAGTTCAGTAGCTATTAAGTATTCATGAGCAGCTCATCAGGTCAGTAAAGAAAAAAAGATAAAATTGGTTCAAAGACAGGTCAAGAAAGGTGCTTGCATGCAGAAATGAATCCCATGCAATTCTATTCTAATGAGTGTTTTTCCAGCTTCTCTTGTGAGAGAAGCCTTCTGCTAGGGTAACATTTAGCCCAGTGCAATACATTCCCTTTGTCTAGGGAGTCGGCAGGGGAGGGGACAGAAGCTCTTCAGGCTGTAGAAGTTGTATTTAATAGGATTCACAGAAGAGATTTAGGGAGCTAATCATCCTTATAGCTGCTCAAGTTCAATTTTTATTCCCCAAAGCTACTAAATTTTTTAAGCGTGTATTTTTGGCAGTAGTCTTCAGAAAATATCTCCCCTTGGAGCACACTGAATTGTGTAGGCTGTATTACATAAATGAGGTTTTTGCCATCTCTGTAACACCCAAATCCTAATGAGACATCTAACATCTAAATGCTACTGAGACGTATATATATATAGCTAGGTATTCCCATCCTTATCTCAACAGGCTGAGAGAGCCCTAGCCTCCCACTTAGAGGCAGAAGAAGACAGTTGTTCCACATAGGGCCAGGGACACAGTGACACATGGCTCTACAGTGCCTGGATGCCAAGATTCAGAGCTGGAAGTGACTGTACTGGGTTCCCAAGGAGTCTTATCCAAGCAGGAGAGGGCTCACGTGTCCACATCAGGGTTCAAAACAAATGGCACCCTCACACCCAGCCAGCCATTGGATATACCACAGCTGGCAGTATGTCTGATTGTTTGTACACTTATATTCCGTATGGAGGGAAAAGGGTGGGCAAATGAAAAACAAGGCAAGAATTACTTTGCGTATGTTTATCCTTCTCTGTATGTGCCCTGCTGCGGGTACATCTTCCTTTAAATGAATAGAGCAAGAGGAGCAGTGTCTACTTTGGACAACTTGGAAGATGTGCAGTCCTGTTTCCGTACTCCTTATGTTCTGTAGAACATCACTCCTTCTTGTTAGCATAATGCTTATCAGTAGGGCTGGCAAGTGCTTCTAACATGCAGTAAACAGATAGGAAACTGAAATAAATATGCTTTTGAGGTTTTATCAGTTCAATATAGATGAAACAGTTATGCAGGCTTTTTGGGTTCTAAACCCAAGCTGACCTAAGTCATCTCTTATTTAAGGTAACATCCATCTCATAGAAATATAGTATCTGTAGCACATCCTCTTTAAAATAGGCCATATCTTAGCTAACTAAACACAAGGTCACCTGATTAGATTACTCTCCTTTTCCAGAAATGAAGTGTCTTGCTTCACAGCAGCTCTCTTCAAAAAAAAGCCTCTTGCCTTGCACCTATATAGCAGAAGTGGGTCAGTCATCTGTGCCTGAACTCAGAACTGCACTGGGAGATGGCTGGTCTGAACCATACTGTCCTGCTGCTGGTGGAATGCAGACTAGCAGAGATTTCTCATAATTTGACAGTTACTCACAGAAGCTCACTGGGAAAGGATTGTGGTTGATATGAGGTAAAGCTGCCACCACCATTTTCAGCAGTGACAGCAGAAGTTCACCTCCTTAGGTGCAGATGTTTACAAACACAGCATGCAGTTCTTATTCATTGGTGGTGAAAATACAGAGCTAATGATAGTGACTGTCTTGAAAAATAGTTTTGTAGCTGAGAATTTGCTATATTAAACAATGGCATTGTATTCCTTTTAACAGTTTGAGTGACATATATATATATATATAAGGCTTTTGACTATTTCAGTTCTCAGAATTAGCATGCAACCCAAGCATCATTTTCCTCAAGTCTTTCTATGAGTCCTTACAATTTTCTGACCACCAGCTACTTGACAACATTTTGTCTGTGCTGTCTGTGCTCCCCGGCTCCCCTGCTGGAAGTAATTTGAATCTTGTAGGCTGGGGCAAGGCTGTCAGGGCTGATAAGAATTGTGAAAACACAGTGAAAAAGACCTGGAAAATATTGAGATGTACTGCAAGATTTTAAGTGATTATGGAAGGCCAACATTAAAGATATGTCTAGAAGAAGAGAAGACTTAATGAAGATGATGGACCCAATATCCTGTATGTAGCAACTGTGGTTGTACTGAGTCAGGCAGCAAGAGTCAGAAATCCAATCAGATGAGTAAGGATTGTGAATTAAATGTCACAAGGAGTACCTGGATCTTTTCAGATGTACTTTAATGGTCTATTCAGTCTCAGCACTTCAATTGTTATCTCTTCTCCACTTGGGCAGAGTAGTCACCTTACACCAAACAAAAGCGGATCAGGCAAACAAACTGAAAATAAGATGCATCTTATCTTTGCACAATTTCTCTTCCTGACATAATTATACTTGAAGAAAAACACATGTAAATTGAGATTGCCAAGACTGCATATGAACCTGCATCCTAAAGTTGTACTTTATATAATTATTCAGGAAACAAGGTACTTCATAGCAAATGATAATATTTTAAAAGTTTTTGATTTACTTACTTTGTTGTGCTACACCGAAAATATAAAATATCATATACAGCAACAACAGAATTACCCACTGGCATTACTAAAGACTTATTTGGTCATATTTTTATAACATGAACGCGCTGGATTAGAATATGTTTATCAGACAAATGCCCAGAATGGTAATTATAGAGTCACCGGGAGCTATCTCTGCACTCCTGTGAAAATTGCCCTCTTTTACTTTCTAACTTGTGGCTGCAAGCTCATTAATATGGGCAGCCTGAAATGTTTAAACAATGTACGGCTTCTTCAGGTGTGAGAACCTCTCCAGCTACAGATCATCTGTAGCTCCTGGTGCCATTAAACCCAAAGCCTGATCCAGGTCCTAGCTTTGTGTGGGCACTTGGTCATACTGGCTTCATTCCTTGCTTGACCAGGGATGAGCTTTCAGACCTTTACAACTCCTACAGTGTGTGAAAACCGCTGATAGTGGATAACTTTATTCGTTCAATGCTGTTTTTCATTCCAGTGAGGAAAAAGAAGTTAGCATAAATGAGCTTCTTTAATTACAGTAGAAGGTATTGCTTCTGCATGATGTTAAAGTTAAAGGATATTTGTAACTGGCTTCACAAACAAAATTCATTTTATACAATCACCTCAGGTTCTGTAGTTCAGCGGTTAAAAATCATTACCCCAGCTGGCCCCTAGCAATCTTTCCCCACGTCTGCCCACCTAGCGCTGACCACATACACGCATGAAAGGCTGCCTTGTGCTCCAGGGGATGTTGGAAATACAGGAAGCTATCAATAGCCAGTTCAGGCTAATGAAAACACATCTCTGCAGGGGCTTAGAAAGCTGATGGTTGGCTGTTAATTATATAGGGCAAGTTCAATTACATTTCTCTGCAATGGGTTGTATCTGACCATGAGATCAACTTGGTTTGTATACCCATTTAATTATATTGCAGTTTCCACACTTGCAAAATGCAGAAACTCTTACTAAGTGGATAATTTTGAAATGTGCTGGTTATCACATTTTTAAATGGTTATGTGCTCTTCTTGCTATATAAATTCATAAGGAAACATTCTTGTATAATTATGGAATAGAAATACCAAGGTATAAGTGCAATTTTTATATCTAATTTCTTTGTTCCAAAAGAGCAGTTCCCAGCATGCCACATCTCTCCTCATTTTATCCTTACATTTATAGTTCTATCAAATGATCCTTCTATGGCTGCTGTACTGAGCTTCTCTGCCCAGCTTTTTCTTTGCTTGCATTTTGATTTATTCTGCTTTCTTTTTGAAATTTTCAGAAGAAAAAAAATGTGGTGTCATCCCACTCTATGTCTTCTGCTTTCAGCATCACAGCCAACATCTTTTTCCTTGATATCCCATCATATAGGGTTTTTGGATCCCTCTTTTTAACACCTTTTCCTCTGGGCCTCCTCTTCTGCACTTCAGCTTTGCATTTTACCTGTGCCTACATGGTTTCTCTCTTTACTCAGTAAGTCTGAGCTTTCAGCATGACAACTTGTATATCCAGCCCTTTGCTTGTTGTCTCTCTCTGCCCAGTCTTGCATCTCAGCCTACCTCCCTGCCTTGTCTTGGACAGAGTTCCAGCATCTCTACCATCTCTAAAGTCTCTCCATGATCTCCTTTCTTTGGCACAATTCAAAACTTCACTGTATTCCTCCTAGTGCTCCTGAAATTTGGCAGTCACATTTTGAGTTTTCCTTCTTATTTTATCTTCGTCCAAATATTTCTGGCTCTTCTGTCAAATCTCTGTCTGTCTCTTTGTCTGTAGCCTGAGGAAGAAAAGTTATCTTTCTTACAGTAATGGGAATCCTCTGGGGGGTTTTGTAACGTGAAGACTATGAAATGGCAAAGGGACTATTTTAGATGGGTAAAAAAAACCTTTGCCACTGCAGAGTCCAGAATTGTTTTGTTTTGTTTCCAAAGGAGAGGAAAAAGTGTCATAGTAAAGGACAACTACACTGAAATGTACACATTGAAGTTAAAGCCACAAGAAACACCTTTGTCCATAAGATTTGGTCTGGACCCAGCCAGTCCATAAACAGTGATAACCGGTTCAGCATCAGGTCCATCTTCCCAGAAATTATTTTGTATTGCTGTGAGAACATTTCAATTAGACAGCCAGCTGTGTTATCACAGCTCTAAGCCTTTGACTGCTGGGGGTTATGTAGGATCTACTCAAAACTAGACCCTGAATAACATTTTCTTCTACTCTTCTAAGACCTCTTTGCATCTTCCAAATCTGTATCATAGTGGCTGTGTTCAGTGCCAGCTAAACAGTTCCCATTCATTATCATCCCTCCTTGGTTTCTCCAGTTCTCATTAGTTTGCCAAATAGCCATCAGTGTTTTTACTCTAGTTTGCTTTTATCTTCATGTCTGACTCATTCAGTTTACTTCTACATTCTGTGTTCTCTTAGGAATTATAATTTAAAGATACATAATGAGTTTGTTTGAAATTCCTTTCTAAACTGACATGACTAGCAGGAGCCTGGGGCGCTTCCTTGCTCATATTCTACATCCACTGAACAAAGTGTGGTAGTATGGAATTGTATCATCAACAGCTATGGATCTAGTGCAGACAGCTGTGTGACATCACCTCTTGGGGGTGTTAATGCACAGCAAAACTGGTCTTCAAGGGAGCCAAAGGGTCAGGATTCAGCTTTCTGTTCTGGAATTGTGTTGGCAACTGGAAGTTTAATGAAATGTTGTTCATTGTCCGTAATTCACTGATTTCTGATGGAACCTATAGGTCACAATTGATATAGGTTCACAATATCAGTATTGATCTAACTTTAAAATTTTTGTATTATACCCAGGTGCTCTTGTAGCTGTTTAATCTTCCTGGGCATATTGCCAGGCTGTTTTTCAGGTATGTGGCATGATTTATGCCCTTTCCATTAGAGTGAAACTTATTTCACTGGAGTAATCACGGTTTCCAGTCTGTCTTTTTTATCAATGACATCAACTTACTCACCAGTCTAATGCTCCATTATCCCAGGAACATCACAGTGTTGTGGTATTACCTTTCCCCGGAGGAGGCTGAATTGCTTTTATTACTTCCTGCTTGAACAACTGCTAATCTCTTTTCTGGAGTTCTTCCAGTAGGATGACTATACTTCTGACACAACTGATTCAAACTGCCCTTGCCAGGATTTAACAATCTGAAATATCTATCTTACTTACTTCAAGGACAGACATTTGATTTTCTATAGAATATGTGATCCAAAAACAAGAGTCATTTTCCGTTTCCCATTTATCTTCCTGCTTTGATGAACTTGCTCCCTTTACAAGTTTCTTGATGCCAGATCGCTAATTGTTGCTACTTACAGCCAGGTCATGTAATGATTCACAACCTGTAGGTGCCATTGATTTCAAAACCTATTCATAATCTAAATTATCCAAAATCTGTTGTTAAATTCATGTTTTTCTGCATTAATTTTTCAGGAGTGTGACTTCTTAATTTGTTTGCCAACCTGAGCTACTAAATCATCAGCTTATTCGTAAATAGTTCAGTGTAGAATAAATTTTGTTAAACCAGCTCCTCAATTTTATGAGTACCAGGCTGTGAGAGCAATGCATGATAGTATATGGGACCTCACTACACACTGCCAGCATCCTTGTACCAATTTACCAGGTACCATTAATTTGCAGTACATAACCCCCACCACTGAGTCAGTCAGGCCCATGTGGTGTGATCAGATCAGTAGCTACTGGTAGCTTTGTAACAGGATTATCTTTGCAAATTGCAAAGAAAAGGGATTAGTTGTATGTATTTGCTTGTTAGGTAAATTTTCAAAGTCCTTTTAGATTTAAGAAAAGTATTATCATTTAACTTCCTTACAAATTCTCACAGCACAAATGGCAGGCAGCAGTCCATAAGGAACAACATGACGCAGAATGAGATTGTATGTACAGGGACTGAGACTTCTTGGGGCTGGGGAGGAAAAAGAGGTCTGCAGATGGCAGCAGCAAAGACAAATAGTGCCATTCCCATGACAATCAAAAGCTTTCCTTGATTCCACAGGAATCATGGGCACTGCATTTCCTTTCCAAGCCTGCAATGGGCCTTTCTACTCCTGGCAGAAATGTTTAAGTGATAGACATAAGCTTAACAGTTGACTGCCACTTGAGAGATGACTTGTCATTGTCTTTTGTGAGAGAGTAAAGATGAACTTAAAGACAACACCTAGACCTTTTTTAAACAACTTTGACTAGGTGGGATGGACTCTACCATAAATTTTTAGTGTCAAATGACACATTGGGATCTCCCCAAGCTTCTGTGCTGTTTTGACATAAATAACAGCAACCACAACTACTAATTTCTTCTGGTGATCGATCTGATCTCACGGAAGAAAATTAAAGATGTTAAGAGGAAGAAGGAGTTAAGTTTAATTATTTTAAGATCACTTTTCAATGTATTTAAACCTGGCTATCTATCTGGCTATTTCATGTCTGGAAAGACACCACAATGGAAATTTGAACCCACTAAAAAAAATAAATAAATAAAAATTAAAAAATCAAGAACGTTTGTGGTGAAAATCCAATTTCTTTCCATTCACTTCACTGCCACATAAATTTCAAAGTCCAGCTGGGATCACCTTATGGTTAATTTTATAACCACAGGAAATCACTAAGTTTAAAACTGAGCATAAATGTATGTATTTTTGCCACCTGTAAGACTATTAAAATTCACACAGTGCTTTCTCAGCTTCTCTGGTGCACAGAGCTGGTGTTAGAAGCAGTGTGAGTCAAAGGCTCAGAGGGACTGTGCTTTTAACTGAGTCTGTGCTTGAATTCAGTGACAAAGCTGTACTCTCAGATACTAGGCCCATTAACAGTGACCACATTTTTAAGTGGAGAGTGTGACTTATTTGATTATCCATTTAGTTGGAAAATGATTGCCGAATATCCTTTAGAATAAAGAATTTAAATCAACCCAATTCTCCCTGGATGTCTTATTAACTACCATTCAATGAAAGAGTGGCAATTACTTGGCTCTGAAATTGTTTTTTTTTCCACTCCAACAAAAAACATTTTAAGGCATCACACAAGTGTACATGTGGCAGTGGGCAGGAAGTCTCTTTTTAGGTTTGGGCAATCAGCCATTCATTTCTGCTGTTTGTTCCCTCAAGGTTAATTCTTTCTTCATCACATCTTTGTGGCAAGTAAGTTTTTCTAGATGGATTTATTCTTGATTATTCATACAAAACCAATGTGCAGATCTTGTAGATTAATTTCTTCCAAAGTTATTACATCTGTGGTAGAAAAGTCCTTACTAGGTCGCTCACTCTTTCCTTATATCTTTGACTTCTTTCTGTTACCTAATTTCCCACTGACCTCATTCTTCCCGTGCCTTTTCCTTTGGCACTTAAGCTGAGTCCTATTGAGGCATTAGTGCTTGAATGAATATCCACAAGAAACATTCCTTACCATCTAGTATGTCTACATTATATACACCAGACAGCCTATATGCATACAGTACATTCGTGCCCTCTGACCTATGCATGTTTTCCTGTTTCTTGCCTTGGCTAATTCATACTTCCAAAAATAAAATATTTTGCTTACCTATAATACCCATTCTTGGTACCATTGGACAAACGTTCTTAATCTCTCTGAAAACACTTTGAATAAGCATCTTTCATTACAGAATCATTGAACAGACCAAATTGGTCTGGGTTGGAAAGGACCATAGAAAATCGTCAGATCCAGTCTTTCACAGGAAAAGCACATGAACACAAGCTTCATGAGCACACCTAGTGCCCTAGGGGCATAGATCCAATCACATCTATATTTAATAGCAGTGTTTTTTTGCACCTCAAGCAAGTAAAGGAATAAGCAGAACAGTATCTGAAAATTTAACTCTGAAAATTTAAGCTAAAAATGATACATCATCATAAATAGAGCAAAAGCTGAGCCTTCAGTAAGAGGCATCACCACAAAATATCAATTAATGCCATCAGATCTCCTGTATCAGGTCTTTAGATGTGGAGAGCCTCCAATATTTCAGAGAAAAGCAGAAAATTGTTCTGGATTACCAGGTGAGGCACAGAGTGATTTTATCTTATGCTCACACAAGCTCCACAAGATCTTCCATCCTGCTTTCTGGTAGGAAAGATTACCATTCAACTTGCAACAAGGAACATACATAGGTTGTTTTTCTAAACCAAGTGTTTTCTCATTATGGCCAGAAAACACAGTTGAGTGGCTTTGGGCTATCTTGTTTAAAGTATGTGTTGTTTCAGCACTGTCCCCCCTGTTCAACCCACTTCTCTCCAGGGGCGGCACAGTTATCACTAGCGATCAACACACAGAGCAAAGCAGTGCAACAACGCTCACGCTCTCAAATAAAAAATTGCAGGAATGCAGTAAAAGAGTGGAGGAGTGCTGACCCCAAAGACAAAGAAAAAACACTTTGTAGCTTCCCTGAGTAGACTCTGCTCTCCAGTGGCCACGGAGCACTAGCAGTGGCTCTCTTGTTCTTTCCGCCTTCCAGGTTAAAAGCCCCAAAAGCTGAGATCCTTGGCCATTTGGTACACAGAGCAAGCTGAGACAGTGCTAAAAAGCTGCAGTCCTATAACTGTCTTCTGGGAGTCAGGTACTTCAGAGATCCCTGGAAGCCCTAACAGAGCTCTTCAAAACAGTCAGGTAACGAGCTAACAGCAATTCAGGTGAGCCTGGCCTCTAATTAGCTGTTGGAGACAAACCTACTGAGGCTGCTGAAAAGTCAACAATGTTACAAAGAAATTCTTGGTAAACAAATTCTTGATGTGCTTCATTTGAATTAATGAGACAGAAACCATCCACGTTTGGATTAGAACTCAACTTCAGTTGTCTGCAAAATTCAGCATTAGAAAAACCAGTGCATTTCAAAGGTACATTGGGCCTTGGACAGCAACCAAGGAGAAACTTCAGTGATTGTCTGACATTTCTGAGAAGTGATGATGGAAAATATCTGGGTGTATTTCAGTAGAAATACCAACACATTCCAGAAGCTGTTGGAGCACACCTGCTGACAAAGTAGGGGTGCAAGTGGTAATTGCAATATTACATTACTAACACCTGGTCACATGCAGCTAGGCCATGTAACATTTACTGTAATTAATTGATATTTCAAAGTCATCTGCGCTTTTATTCAGAACTGCAGCCCCTCAAATCTGATTCGGGATATCACTTCAAATTTAGGCATATGTGCAGCTTATTAGGAATCTCAGAAGATGTAAAAATCCATTTGCACAGTTTAATGAAGTTGCCAAAGTTCCCTGCAAAGGTGATACACAGACATGTACAGAACTGAAGCAGAATGCCTGGGACTATTATTCAGTCTGGACAATACCTCTTGAATGAATGTATTTGTCCAGCCAAGCATTTTCATTTTGCTGCCTGTTGTTTGCAAGGAGCAATGAGACATGGAGACAGGAAAAGATCACTTCTGTGCAGCCACATGGGATTCATAGCAGATGACTGTGCCCAGCATTCTGCATTACAAGAATAAGCTCTGGTTTTGTGCTTCACAGACTTTGCCAGGATTTAGCTCTATGAATGTTTCATGCAGTGAGGACAAAACCACACCTGCTTTTCTTTT
>NW_024884697.1:26991679-26992909 GCF_019232065.1 Centrocercus urophasianus | reverse complement strand
TCTGTAGGTGAAGATGCACTGTAATGTCAGCTTGCCTAAAAATCCTCACTGATGTCTATGTCCTGTGTGTCTAAAATATCTACCAGAATTTTAAAAAGCCAAAAATGAATAAAATAGTGCTGTTTAAGTGCATTGCTGAGCAGTATGTGAAGTAAGAGAGTAACCAAGAAACACTACAAATCATCTGTGTGTCACCAGGTCAGTAACAGTCACTAATGGATGCTGGCACAAAGCATTCAGGGAATTCGTTTTCGGTACTTAGTTTGATTATCCACCCTACCAATAGCTAACTTGTCAATATTTATTTCACCCAACAAGATGAATGAGTAGAAAAACATAGCATTCAGTGACTAGCCCAGCACTTTGGAGAGGTGGGAAATAAAATGGACTTCAAGCATTAACCTCTATTTAATGACCTCCCCCCATAACTGCTTTCCCTTTGAGTGCGCTCCCAGCTGTAGGACTCAGCACTGGGTGAGACTGTACCACAGCAAAGAGCCCTGCAGTGCCTGGAGATGCTCAGAGGACTGACTTCACTGTGCTGAGCACAGGGAAGAGAAGACACAACTCTTTCTGTGAGGCTGAGATGTGAGTTAAAGACGTTTTTAGCAAGGCTGTAGTTTCTGCTGCTATAGATTTCAGTTTGCATTATCTTCAGCAGGAACCAACCCCACCGCATTTACTATCTTCATTTGTCTTCAAACATAGCCACACATACACTTCATATATTAGCCTATATTTGTTCACTGAAGTAGTTGAGCATTTCAGATTCAATATCTATGTGTTTTGTATCAGCTCAAGTCTCACACAGAAAGCATGCTTGAAATTACAATTTCACTTATGTGGGAAGACTACAGCCAGATGCGGGATTAGGCTGCATTAATTGTCCTATCTCATTTTCAACAGACTTTTCTATGGCATACAGCAATTCTTCTCCAAACATCTTACTGAAAACGTCATCATCCAGTGATGAATGGACGTAAATCATGTTGAAACCTATCCTACTGGATGCATTACAAAAACTAAATGCCTGACAGCAAATAAAAAAAAAAAAAACCAGAACCAAACCTGCAGAAAAGCTTTAGATGAGTGACAGGGCAATTCATCTTGTTATCTTTTACAAAGAACATCAAATTACAGCCATCAAGACCAGCAAATCCTATCTACAATTAAGAAGGATGTTGCAACCATTCTCCCAAAGCATTTGTGTTTAGAATTAAAATTTATACT